>NC_140593.1:1223734686-1224119686 GCF_964204655.1 Triturus cristatus
GTGGAAGGGTACCTGGGACTGTGCCCTACAGAGGGCAGAGTGCCTGCTGGGGAAGCGTACCTGGGACTGTGCCCTACGGAGGACAGAGTGCCTGCCATGGAGGGATACCTGTGACTGTGCCCTACAGAGGGCAGAGTGTCTGCTGTGGATGGATACCTGTGACTGTGCCCTACAGAGGGCAGAGCGCCTGCTGTGGATGGATACCTGGGACTGTGCCCTACAGAGGACAGAGTGCCTGCTGTGGAAGGGTACCTGGGACTGTGCCCTACGGAGGACAGAGTGCCTGCCATGGAGGGATACCTGTGACTGTGCCCTACAGAGGGCAGAGTGCCTGCTGTGGATGGATACATGGGACTGTGCCCTACAGAGGGCAGAGGGCCTGCTGTGGAAGGATACCTGGGACTGTGCCCTACAGAGGGCAGAGTGCCTGCTGTGGAAGGGTACCGGGGACTGTGCCCTACAGAGGACAGAGTGCCTGCCATGGAGGGGCACCTGGGACTGTGGCCTACAGAGGGCAGAGTGCCTGCTGTGGAAGGGTACCTGGGACTGTGCCCTACTGAGGGCTGAGGGCAGAGGGCCTGCCATGGAGGTTTACCTGGGACTGTGCCCTACAGAGGGCATAGTGCCTGCTGTGGAAGGGTACCTCGGACTGTGCCCTACAGAGGGCAGAGGGCCTGCTGTGGAAGGATACCTGGGACTGTGCCCTACGGGGGCAGAATGCCTGCCATGAAGGGATACCTGGGACTGTGCCCTACAGAGGGCAGAGTGCCTGCTGGGGAAGGGTACCTGGGACTGTGCCCTACAGAGGGAAGAGTGCCTGCTGTGGAAGGGTACCTGGGACTGTGCCCTATGGGGGCAGAGTGCCTGCCATGAAGGTATACCTGGAACTGTGCCCTACAGAGGTCAGAGTGCCTGCTGGGGAAGGGTACCTGGGACTGTGCCCTACAGAGGGAAGAGTACCTGCTGTGGAAGGGTACCTGGGACTGTGCCCTACGGGGGCAGAGTGCCTGCCATGAAGGTATACCTGGGACTGTGCCCTACAGAGGGCAGAGTGCCTGCTGGGGAAGGGTACCTGGGACTGTACCCTACAGAGGGAACAGTGCCTGCTGTGGAAGGGTACCAGGGACTGTGGCCTACAGAGGGCAGAGTGCCTGCTGTGGAAGGGTACCTGGGACTGTGCCCTATAAAGGGCAGAGGGCCTGCTGTGGAAGGATACCTGAGACTGTGCCCTATGGGGGCAGAGTGCCTGCCATGAAGGAATACCTGGGACTGTGCCCTACAGAGGGCAGAGTGCCTGCTGGGGAAGGGTACCTGGGACTGTGACCTTCAGAGGGCAGAGTGCCTGCCATTGAGGGGTAACTGTGACTGTGCCCTACGGGGGCAGAGTGCGTGCTGGGGAAGGGTACCTGGGACTGTGCCCTACAGAGGGCAGAGTGCCTGCCATGAAGGGATACCTGGGACTGTGAGCTACAGAGGGCAGAGTGCCTGCTGTGGAAGGGTACTGGGGACTGTGCCCTACAGAGGACAGAGTGCCTGCTGTGGAAGGATACCTGGGACTGTGCCCTACAGAGGGCAGAGAACCTGCCATGGAGGGGTACCTGTGACTGTGCCCTACAGAGGACAGAGTGCCTGCCATGAAGGTTTACCTGGGACTGTGCCCTACAGAGGGCAGAGTGCCTGCTGTGGAAGCGTACCTGGGACTGTGCCCTACGGAGGACAGAGTGCCTGCCATGGAGGGATACCTGTGACTGTGCCCTACAGAGGGCAGAGTGTCTGCTGTGAATGGATACCTGTGACAGTGCCCTACAGAGGGCAGAGCGCCTGCTGTGGATGGATACCTGGGACTGTGCCCTACAGAGGACAGAGTGCCTGCTGTGGAAGGGTACCTGGGACTGTGCCCTACGGAGGACAGAGTGCCTGCCATGGAGGGATACCTGTGACTGTGCCCTACAGAGGGCAGAGTGCCTGCTGTGGATGGATACCTGGGACTGTGCCCTACAGAGGGCAGAGGGCCTGCTGTGGAAGGATACCTGGGACTGTGCCATACAGAGGGCAGAGTGCCTGCTGTGGAAGGGTACCGGGGACTGTGCCCTACAGAGGACAGAGTGCCTGCCATGGAGGGGCACCTGGGACTGTGGCCTACAGAGGGCAGAGTGCCTGCTGTGGAAGGGTACCTGGGACTGTGCCCTACTGAGGGCTGAGGGCAGAGGGCCTGCCATGGAGGTTTACCTGGGACTGTGCCCAACAGAGGGCATAGTGCCTGCTGTGGAAGGGTACCTCGGACTGTGCCCTACAGAGGGCAGAGGGCCTGCTGTGGAAGGATACCTGGGACTGTGCCCTACGGGGGCAGAATGCCTGCCATGAAGGGATACCTGGGACTGAGCCCTACAGAGGGCAGAGGGCCTGCTGTGGAAGGATACCTGGGACTGTGCCCTACGGGGACAGAGTGCCTGCCATGAAGGTATACCTGGGACTGTGCCCTACAGAGGGCAGAGTGCCTGCTGTGGAAGGGTACCTGGGACTGTGCCCTATGGGGGCAGAGTGCCTGCCATGAAGGTATACCTGGAACTGTGCCCTACAGAGGTCATAGTGCCTGCTGGGGGAGGGTACCTGGGACTGTGCCCTACAGAGGGAAGAGTACCTGCTGTGGAGGGGTACCTGGGACTGTGCCCTACGGGGGCAGAGTGCCTGCCATGAAGGTATACCTGAGACTGTGCCCTACAGAGGGCAGAGTGCCTGCTGGGGAAGGGTACCTGGGACTGTGCCCTACAGAGGGAACAGTGCCTGCTGTGGAAGGGTACCAGGGACTGTGGTCTACAGAGGGCAGAGTGCCTGCTGTGGAAGGGTACCTGGAACTGTGCCCTATAGAGGGCAGAGGGCCTGCTGTGGAAGGATACCTGAGACTGTGCCCTATGGGGGCAGAGTGCCTGCCATGAAGGGATACCTGGGACTGTGCCCTACAGAGAGCAGAGTGCCTGCTTGGGAAGGGTACCTGGGACTGTGACCTTCAGAGGGCAGAGTGCCTGCCATTGAAGGGTAACTGTGACTGTTCCCTACGGGGGCAGAGTGCGTGCTGGGGAAGGGTACCTGGGACTGTGCCCTACAGAGGGCAGAGTGCCTGCCATGAAGGGATACCTGGGACTGTGCCTTACAGAGGGCAGAGTGCCTGCTGGGGAAGGGTACCTGGGACTGTGCCCTACGGGGGCAGAGTGCCTGCCATGAAGGTATACCTGGGACTGTGCCCTACAGAGGTCAGAGTGCCTGCTGGGGAAGGTTACCTGGGACTGTGCCCTACAGAGGGAAGAGTGCCTGCTGTGGAAGGGTACCTGGAACTGTGCCCTACGGGGGCAGAGTGCCTGCCATGAAGGTATACCTGGGACTGTGCCCTCCAGAGGGCAGAGTGCCTGCTCGGGAAGGGTACCTGGGACTGTGCCCTACAGAGGGAAGAGTGCCTGCTGTGGAAGGGTACCAGGGACTGAGGCCTACAGAGGGCAGAGTGCCTGCTGTGGAAGGGTACCTGGGACAGAGGGCCTGCTGTGGAAGGATACCTGAGACTGTGCCCTACGGGGGCAGAGTGCCTGCCATGAAGGGATACCTGGGACTGTGCCCTACAGAGGGCAGAGTGCCTGCTGGGGAAGGGTACCTGGGACTGTGCCCTACAGAGGGAAGACTGCCTGCTGTGGAAGGGTACCTGGGACTGTGCCCTACGGGGGCAGAGTGCCTGCCATGAAGGTATACCTGGGACTGTGCCCTACAGAGGGCAGAGTGCATGCTGGGGAAGGGTACCTGGGACTGTGCCCTACAGAGGGAAGAGTGCCTGCTGTGGAAGGGTACCAGGGACTGAGGCTTACAGAGGGCAGAGTGCCTGCTGTGGAAGGGTACCTGGGACAGAGTGCCTGCTGTGGAAGGGTACCTGGGACCGTGCCCTACAGAGGGCAGAGGGCCTGCCATGGAGGGGTACCTGTGAGTGTGCCCTACGGGGGCAGAGTGCCTGCAATGGAGGGATACCTGGGACTGTGCCCTACAGAGGGCAGAGTGCCTGCTGTGGAAGGGTACCTGGGACTGTGCCCTACAGAGGGCAGAGTGCCTGCTGTGGAAGGGTACATGGGTCTATGCCCTACAGAGGGCAGAGTGCCTGCTGTGGAAGGGTACATGGGTCTATGCCCTACAGAGGGCAGAGTGCCTGCAGTGGAAGGGTACCTGGGACTGTGCCCCACGGAGGGCAGAGTGCCTGCTGTAGAAGGGATACCTGGGACTGTGCCCTACAGAGGGCAGAGTGCCTGCTGGGGAAGGGTACCTGGGACTGTGACCTTCAGAGGGCCTGCCATTGAGGGGTAACTGTGACTGTGCCCTACGGGGGCAGAGTGTGTGCTGGGGAAGGGTACCTGGGACTGTGCCCTACAGAGGGCAGAGCGCCTGCTGTGGATGGATACCTGTGGATACTCAACGACAACGCCCACAACAGCAAGGAACTATTCGGCATCGTCAAAGAACTCTCCAACCCCGACGCCGAAAACAACGCTATCCCCCCTCACAGGATCTCTGCGACTCCCTCGCAGCTTTCTTCCACCACAAGATCACCGACATCTACAACAGCTTCGCCACAACCAGCAAGAACCCACCACCGGAACTCGCCACCGACAACACCGCCATCCACACCTGGAACCCAACCACCACCGAGGAAACCACCCACATCATGAACTCCATCCACTCAGGATCACCATCCGACCCCTGCCCGCACCACATCTTCAACAAAGCCGACAACATCATTGCACCCCACCTCCGAGACGTCATCAACGCTTCTTTCACCACCGCCACCTTCCCGGAGAACTGGAAACACGCCGAACTCAACGCCCTCCTAAAGAAACCAACAGCAGACCCCACCATACTCAAAAACTTCCGGCCCATCTCGCTCCTCCCGTTCCCCGCCAAAGTGATTGACAAAATCGTCAACACTCAACTCACCACCGCCCTGGAAACCAACGACTCACTCGACCCTTCACAATTCGGCTTCAGAGCTAACCACAGCACCGAGACCGCCCTCATCGCAGCCACGGACGACATCAGATCTCTGACTGACAAAGGAGAGACCGTGGCCCTCATACTCCTGGACCTCTCTGCAGCCTTCGACACGGTTTGCCACCGTACCCTAATACGTCGCCTCAGCAACGCCGGCATCAGAGGCAAGGCCCTGGAATGGATCATCTCCTTCCTCTCCGGAAGAACCCAGAGAGTCCGCCTTCCCCCCTTCAGATCCACTACTACGGAGATCATCTGCGGCGTCCCCCAAGGATCCTCCCTCAGCCCAACCCTCTTCAACATCTACATGACCCCCCTGGCGAACATCGCACGAAAACACGGACTCAACCTCATATCCTACACCGACGACACCCAGCTCATCCTCTCCCTCACCAACAACCCCGCCTCAGCAAGAACCAGACTACACGAAGGCTGAAGGAAGTAGCGCACTGGATGGCAGACAGCCGGCTCAAACTTAACACAGAGAAGACGGAGGTCCTCATCCTCGGCCCTACTCCCACCGCCTGGGACGACTCCTGGTGGCCCCCCGCCCTAGGCACCACTCCCCAACCCACCGAACACGCACGCAACCTCGGCTTCATCCTGGACTCATCCCTCTGCATGACCAGACAGGTCAACTCGGTGACCTCGGCATGCTTCAACACCCTCCGCATGCTCCGCAAGATCTTCCGCTGGATCCCCACCGACACCAGGAAGACCGTCACCCACGCCCTCGTCACCAGTCGCTTGGACTATGGAAACGCTCTGTACGCCGGCATCACTACCAAGCTACAGAAGAAACTACAACGAATCCAGAACGCGGCCGCACGACTCATCCTGAACATACCTCGCCACCACCAGATCTCCGGACACCTGAAGAAACTTCACTGGCTTCCAGTCAGCAAGAGGATCACCTTCAGACTCCTCACCCACGCACACAAAGCCCTGCACAATATCGGACCAAAACTCATCAACCACCGCGTCTCCTTCTACACCGCTCCTCGCACCCTACGCTCGACCGGACAAGCCCTGGCAGCCGTGCCTCGCATCCGCAAAGCCACCGCCGGAGGCAGGTCCTTCTCCTACCTGGCAGCAAAGACCTGGAACTCTCTTCCCAGCCACCTGCGCGCCACACAGGACCACTTCTCCTTCAGAAGGCAGCTCAAGACCTGGCTCTTCGAGCACTGACCCCCCCCCCAGCGCCTTGAGACCCCTACGGGTGAGTAGGGTGCTTTATAAATGCAAATGATTGATTGATTGATTGATTGACTGTGCCCTACAGAGGACAGAGTGCCAGCTGTGGAAGGGTGCTTGGGACTGTGCCCTACGGAGGACAGAGTGCCTGTCATGGAGGGATACCTGTGACTGTGCCCTACAGAGGGCAGAGTGCCTGCTGTGGATGGATACCTGGGACTGTGCCCTACAGAGGGCAGAGGGCCTGCTGTGGAACGATACCTGGGACTGTGCCCTACAGAGGGCAGAGTGCCTGCTGTGGAAGGGTACCGGGGACTGTGCCCTACAGAGGACAGAGTGCCTGCCATGGAGGTATACCTGGGACTGTACCCTACAGAGGGCAGAGTGCCTACTGTGGAAGGGTACCTGGGTCTGTGCCCTACAGAGGTCAGAGTGTCTGCTGTGGAAGGATACCTGGGACTGTGCCCTACAGGGACAGATTGCCTGCCATGAAGGAATACCTGGGATTGTGCCCTACAGAGGGCAGAGTGCCTGCTGGGGAAGGGTACCTAGGACTGTGCCCTACGGGACAGAGTGCCTGCCATGGATGGGTACCTGTGACTGTGCCCTACAGAGGGTAGAGTGCCTGCCATGGAGGTATACCTGGGACTGTGCCCTACGGGGGCAGAGTGCCTGCCATGAAAGGATACCTGGGACTGTGACCTACAGAGGGCAGAGTGCCTGCCATCGAGGGGTACCTGTGACTGTGCCCTACAGAGGGCAGAGTTCCTACTGTGGAAGGATACCTGTGACTGTGCCTTACGGAGGACAGAGTGCCTGCCATGGAGGGATACCTGTGACTGTGCCCTACAGAGGGCAGAGTGCCTGCTGTGGATGGATACCTGGGACTGTGCCCTACAGAGGGCAGAGTGCCTACTGTGGATGGATAGCTGGGACTGTGCCCTACAGAGGGCAGTGTGCCTTCTGTGGATGGATACCTGGGACTGTGCCCTACAGAGGGCAGAGGTCCTGCTGTGGAAGGATACCTGGGACTGTGCCCTACAGAGGGCAGAGTGCCTGCTGTGGAAGGGTACCGGGGACTGTGCCCTACAGAGGACAGAGTGCCTGCCATGGAGGGGCACCTGGGACTGTGGCCTACAGAGGGCAGAGTGCCTGCTGTGGAAGGGTACCAGGGACTGTGCCCTACAGAGGACAGAGTGCCTGCTGTGGAAGGATACCTGGGACTGTGCCCTACAGAGGGCAGAGAACCTGACATGGAGGGGTACCTGTGACTGTGCCCTACAGAGGGCAGAGTGCCTGCCATGAAGGTTTACCTGGGACTGTGCCCTACAGAGGGCAGAGTGCCTGCTGTGGAAGGGTACCTGGGACTGTGCCCTACAGAGGGCAGAGTGCCTGCTGGGGAAGCGTACCTGGGACTGTGCCCTACGGAGGACAGAGTGCCTGCCATGGAGGGATACCTGTGACTGTGCCCTACAGAGGGCAGAGTGTCTGCTGTGGATGGATACCTGTGACTGTGCCCTACAGAGGGCAGAGCGCCTGCTGTGGATGGATACCTGGGACTGTGCCCTACAGAGGACAGAGTGCCTGCTGTGGAAGGGTACCTGGGACTGTGCCCTACGGAGGACAGAGTGCCTGCCATGGAGGGATACCTGTGACTGTGCCCTACAGAGGGCAGAGTGCCTGCTGTGGATGGATACATGGGACTGTGCCCTACAGAGGGCAGAGGGCCTGCTGTGGAAGGATACCTGGGACTGTGCCCTACTGAGGGCTGAGGGCAGAGGGCCTGCCATGGAGGTTTACCTGGGACTGTGCCCTACAGAGGGCATAGTGCCTGCTGTGGAAGGGTACCTCGGACTGTGCCCTACAGAGGGCAGAGGGCCTGCTGTGGAAGGATACCTGGGACTGTGCCCTACGGGGGCAGAATGCCTGCCATGAAGGGATACCTGGGACTGAGCCCTACAGAGGGCAGAGGGCCTGCTGTGGAAGGATACCTGGGACTGTGCCCTACGGGGACAGAGTGCCTGCCATGAAGGTATACCTGGGACTGTGCCCTACAGAGGGCAGAGTGCCTGCTGGGGAAGGGTACCTGGGACTGTGCCCTACAGAGGGAAGAGTGCCTGCTGTGGAAGGGTACCTGGGACTGTGCCCTATGGGGGCAGAGTGCCTGCCATGAACGTATACCTGGAACTGTGCCCTACAGAGGTCAGAGTGCCTGCTGGGGAAGGGTACCTGGGACTGTGCCCTACAGGGGGAAGAGTACCTGCTGTGGAAGGGTACCTGGGACTGTGCCCTACGGGGGCAGAGTGCCTGCCATGAAGGTATACCTGGGACTGTGCCCTACAGAGGGCAGAGTGCCTGCTGGGGAAGGGTACCTGGGACTGTGCCCTACAGAGGGAACAGTGCCTGCTGTGGAAGGGTACCAGGGACTGTGGCCTACAGAGGGCAGAGTGCCTGCTGTGGAAGGGTACCTGGGACTGTGCCCTATAGAGGGCAGAGGGCCTGCTGTGGAAGGATACCTGAGACTGTGCCCTATGGGGGCAGAGTGCCTGCCATGAAGGAATACCTGGGACTGTGCCCTACAGAGGGCAGAGTGCCTGCTGGGGAAGGGTACCTGGGACTGTGACCTTCAGAGGGCAGAGTGCCTGCCATTGAGGGGTAACTGTGCCCTACGGGGGCAGAGTGCGTGCTGGGGAAGGGTACCTGGGACTGTGCCCTACAGAGGGCAGAGTGCCTGCCATGAAGGGATACCTGGGACTGTGGCCTACAGAGGGCAGAGTGCCTGCTGTGGAAGGGTACCGGGGACTGTGCCCTACAGAGGACAGAGTGCCTGCTGTGGAAGGATACCTGGGACTGTGCCCTACAGAGGGCAGAGAACCTGCCATGGAGAGGTACCTGTGACTGTGCCCTACAGAGGACAGAGTGCCTGCCATGAAGGTTTACCTGGGACTGTGCCCTTCAGAGGGC
Source organism: Triturus cristatus (assembly GCF_964204655.1). NCBI lineage: Eukaryota > Metazoa > Chordata > Amphibia > Caudata > Salamandridae > Triturus > Triturus cristatus. The sequence continues at coordinate 1,223,743,864 of NC_140593.1, forward strand.
AGAGTGCCTGCTGTGGAAGGGTACCTGGGACTGTGCCCTACAGAGGGCAGAGTGCCTGCTGGGGAAGCGTACCTGGGACTGTGCACTACGGAGGACAGAGTGCCTGCCATGGAGGGATACCTGTGACTGTGCCCTACAGAGGGCAGAGTGTCTGCTGTGGATGGATACCTGTGACTGTGCCCTACAGAGGGCAGAGCGCCTGCTGTGGATGGATACCTGGGACTGTGCCCTACAGAGGACAGAGTGCCTGCTGTGGAAGGGTACCTGGGACTGTGCCCTACGGAGGACAGAGTGCCTGCCATGGAGGGATACCTGTGACTGTGCCCTACAGAGGGCAGAGTGCCTGCTGTGGATGGATACCTGGGACTGTGCCCTACAGAGGGCAGAGGGCCTGCTGTGGAAGGATAACTGGGACTGTGCCCTACAGAGGGCAGAGTGCCTGCTGTGGAAGGGTACCGGGGACTGTGCCCTACAGAGGACAGAGTGCCTGCCATGGAGGGGCACCTGGGACTGTGGCCTACAGAGGGCAGAGTGCCTGCTGTGGATGGATACCTGGGACTGTGCCTTACAGAGGGCAGAGGGCCTGCTGTGGAAGGATAACTGGGACTGTGCCCTACAGAGGGCAGAGTGCCTGCTGTGGAAGGGTACCGGGGACTGTGCCCTACAGAGGACAGAGTGCCTGCCATGGAGGGGCACCTGGGACTGTGGCCTACAGAGGGCAGAGTGCCTGCTGTGGATGGATACCTGGGACTGTGCCCTACAGAGGGCAGAGGGCCTGCTGTGGAAGGATAACTGGGACTGTGCCCTACAGAGGGCAGAGTGCCTGTTGTGGAAGGGTACCGGGGACTGTGCCCTACAGAGGGCATAGTGCCTGCTGTGGAAGGGTACCTCGGACTGTGCCCTACAGAGGGCAGAGGGCATGCTGTGGAAGGATACCTGGGACTGTGCCCTACGGGGGCAGAATGCCTGCCATGAAGGGATACCTGGGACTGAGCCCTACAGAGGGCAGAGGGCCTGCTGTGGAAGGATACCTGGGACTGTGCCCTACAGAGGGAAGAGTACCTGCTGTGGAGGGGTACCTGGGACTGTGCCCTACGGGGGCAGAGTGCCTGCCATGAAGGTATACCTGGGACTGTGCCCTACAGAGGGCAGAGTGCCTGCTGGGGAAGGGTACCTGGGACTGTGCCCTACAGAGGGAACAGTGCCTGCTGTGGAAGGGTACCAGGGACTGTGGCCTACAGAGGGCAGAGTGCCTGCTGTGGAAGGGTACCTGGGACTGTGCCCTATAGAGGGCGGAGGGCCTGCGGAGGAAAGATACCTGAGACTGTGCCCTATGGGGGCAGAGTGCCTGCCATGAAGGGATACCTGGGACTGTGCCCTACAGAGGGCAGAGGGCCTGCTGGGGAAGGGTACCTGGGACTGTGACCTTCAGAGGGCAGAGTGCCTGCCATTGAGGGGTAACTGTGACTGTGCCCTACGGGGGCAGAGTGTGTGCTGGGGAAGGGTACCTGGGACTGTGCCCTACAGAGGGCAGAGTGCCTGCCATGAAGGGATACCTGGGACTGTGCCCTACAGAGGGCAGAGTGCCTGCTGGGGAAGGGTACCTGGGACTGTGCCCTACGGGGGCAGAGTGCCTGCCATGAAGGTATACCTGGGACTGTGCCCTACAGAGGTCAGAGTGCCTGCTGGGGAAGGTTACCTGGGACTGTGCCCTACAGAGGGAAGAGTGCCTGCTGTGGAAGGGTACCTGGAACTGTGCCCTACGGGGGCAGAGTGCCTGCCATGAAGGTATTCCTGGGACTGTGCCCTACAGAGGGCAGAGTGCCTGCTCGGGAAGGGTACCTGGGACTGTGCCCTACAGAGGGAAGAGTGCCTTCTGTGGAAGGGTATAGGGACTGAGGCCTACAGAGGGCAGAGTGCCTGCTGTGGAAGGGTACCTGGGACAGAGGGCCTGCTGTGGAAGGATACCTGAGACTGTGCCCTACGGGGGCAGAGTGCCTGCCATGAAGGGATACCTGGGACTGTGCCCTACAGAGGGCAGAGTGCCTGCTGGGGAAGGGTACCTGGGACTGTGCCCTTCAGAGGGAAGACTGCCTGCTGTGGAAGGGTACCTGGGACTGTGCGCTACGGGGGCAGAGTGCCTGCCATGAAGGTATACCTGGGACTGTGCCCTACAGAGGGCAGAGTGCATGCTGAGGAAGGGTACCTGGGACTGTGCCCTACAGAGGGAAGAGTGCCTGCTGTGGAAGGGTACCAGGGACTGAGGCCTACAGAGGTCAGAGTGCCTGCTGTGGAAGGGTACCTGGGACAGAGTGCCTGCTGTGGAAGGGTACCTGGGACCGTGCCCTACAGAGGGCAGAGGGCCTGCCATGGAGGGGTACCTGTGAGTGTGCCCTACGGGGGCAGAGTGCCTGCAATGGAGGGATACCTGGGACTGTGCCCTAGAGAGGGCACAGTGCCTGCTGTGGAAGGGTACCTGGGACTGTGCCCTACAGAGGGCAGAGTGCCTGCTGTGGAAGGGTACATGGGTCTATGCCCTACAGAGGGCAGAGTGCCTGCTGTGGAAGGGTACATGGGTCTATGCCCTACAGAGGGCAGAGTGCCTGCAGTGGAAGGGTACCTGGGACTGTGCCCTACGGAGGGCAGAGTGCCTGCTGTAGAAGGGATACCTGGGACTGTGCCCTACAGAGGGCAGAGTGCCTGCTGGGGAAGGGTACCTGGGACTGTGACCTTCAGAGGGCCTGCCATTGAGGGGTAACTGTGACTGTGCCCTACGGGGGCAGAGTGTGTGCTGGGGAAGGGTACCTGGGACTGTGCCCTACAGAGGGCAGAGTGCCTGCCATGAAGGGATACCTGGGACTGTGCCCTACAGAGGGCAGAGGGCCTGCCATGGAGGGTACCGGGGACTGTGCCCTACGGAGGGCAGAGTGCCTGCTGTAGAAGGGTACCTGGGACTGTTCCCTACGGGGGCAGAGTGCCTGCTGGGGAAGGATTCGCTGGCTGCACCCTAGAGTGGGGCGTTTGATGGTAAGTTGAGTTCATCAGCCCAGCTACTTGTGCGACCTGTGGGGGCATCTTAGGGCGCGTGCCGCCCAGCACACGAGGCTGTTAAGAAGCAGAAGAAAACAACATTTTCTGTCAGGATCACCGGAAGGAGGGCGGGGGGGGAGGGGGAGGGGGGTGGCACTCCCACCTTCTTTTATTGCACCCGCTTGTCGCTCACCTCCTCTGTGATGCAGTGAGGCTTCTGTGCCCTCAGTGGCCCCCAGGAGCCTCGGGGACCACTCTGCTTCATCCCAGTCCTGGCGAGCTGCCAGGGGAGGCTGCACGAGGCCTCAAGGAGTCCAGAGTTGCTGATCCTCTGAAAATCCACCCTCGGTCCCCAAGAGAGCATCGCCTGAACCCCCGGTTCGTCGTCTCCAGCTCGCTCCCCAGTTTGGACCGTGGGTTTAAGGACTGCCATGTGCTCTACTTTCAGTGGGGACCATCTCTTTCCTTGTGGCTCACTGTGCCAGTCAAACTGTTCACGCCCCGGCAGGTCTATCCTTGTAGGTATAGATGTCCCTGCAGGTCTAACATTGTGGGTACAGATGTTCCTGTGGGTCTATCCTTGTGGGTACAGATGTCCCTGCGGGTCTATCATTGTGGGTACAGATGTCCCTGCAGGTCTATCCTTGTGGGTACAGATGTTCCTGTGGGTCTATCATTGTAGGTACAGATGTCCCTGCAGGTCTATCCTTATAGGAACAGATGTCCCTGCAGGTCTATCATTGTAGGTAAAGATGTCCCTGCAGGTCTATCCTTGTGGGTACAGATGTCCCTGCTGGTCTATCATTGTAGGTACAGATGTCCCTGCAGGTCTATCCTTATAGGAACAGATGTCCCTGCAGGTCTATCATTGTAGGTAAAGATGTCCCTGCAGGTCTATCCTTGTGGGTACAGATGTTCCTGCGGGTCTAACAGTGTGGGTACAGATGTCCCTGTAGGTCTATCCTTGTAGGTACAGATGTCCCTGCGGGTCTATCATTGTAGGTACAGATGTCCCTGCGGGTCTATCCTTGTAGGTACGGATGTCCCTGCAGGTCTATCCTTGTGGGTACGGATGTCCCTGCAGGTCTATCCTTGTGGGTACGGATGTCCCTGCGGGTCTATCCTTGTGGGTACGGATGTTCCTGTAGGTCTATCATTGTGGGTACAGATGTCCCTGCAGGTCTATCCTTGTGGGTACAGATGTCCCTGCGGGTCTATCCTTGTGGGTACAGATGTCCCTGTAGGTCTATCCTTGTGGGTACAGATGTCCCTGTAGGTCTATCATTGTGGGTACGGATGTCCCTGCGTGTCTATCCTTGTGGGTACAGATGTCCCTGCGGGTCTATCATTGTGGGTACAGATGTTCCCGTAGGTATATCCTTGTGGGTACAGATGTCCCTGCGGGTCTATCCTTGTGGGTACGGATGTTCCTGTAGGTTTATCATTGTGGGTACGGATGTTCCTGTAGGTCTATCCTTGTGGGTACAGATGTCCCTGCGGGTCTATCATTGTGGGTACGGATGTTCCTGTAGGTCTATCATTGTGGGTACGGATGTTCCTGTAGGTCTATGATTGTGGGTACGGATGTTCCTGTAGGTCTATCATTGTGGGTACGGATGTCCCTGCGGGTCTATCCTTGTGGGTACAGATGTCCCTGCGGGTCTATCCTTGTGGGTACGGATGTTCCTGTAGGTCTATCATTGTGGGTACGGATGTCCCTGTAGGTCTATCATTGTGGGTACAGATGTCCCTGCGGGTCTATCATTGTGGGTACGGATGTTCCTGTAGGTCTATCATTGTGGGTACGGATGTCCCTGTAGGTCTATCATTGTGGGTACGGATGTTCCTGTAGGTCTATCCTTGTGGGTACGGATGTCCCTGTGGGTTTATCCTTGTGGGTACGGGTGTTCCTGTAGGTCTATCATTGTGGGTACGGATGTTCCTGTAGGTCTATCCTTGTGGGTACAGATGTCCCTGCGGGTCTATCATTGTGGGAACGAATGTTCCTGTAGGTCTATCATTGTGGGTACGGATGTCCCTGCGGGTCTATCCTTGTGGGTACGGATGTTCCTGTAGGTCTATCATTGTGGGTACGGATGTTCCTGTAGGTCTATCCTTGTGGGTACAGATGTCCCTGCGGGTCTATCATTGTGGGTACGGATGTTCCTGTAGGTCTATCATTGTGGGTACGGATGTTCCTGTAGGTCTATCCTTGTAGGTACGGATGTCCCTGCGGGTCTATTCTTGTGGGTACAGATGTCCATGCGGGTCTATCCTTGTGGGTACGGATGTTCCTGTAGGTCTATCATTGTGGGTACGGATGTTCCTGTAGGTCTATCCTTGTGGGTACAGATGTCCCTGCGGGTCTATCATTGTGGGTACGGATGTTCCTGTAGGTCTATCATTGTGGGCACGGATGTCCCTGCGGGTCTATCCTTGTGGGTACGGATGTTCCTGTAGGTCTATCATTGTGGGTACGGATGTTCCTGTAGGTCTATCCTTGTGGGTACAGATGTCCCTGCGGGTCTATCATTGTGGGTACGGATGTTCCTGTAGGTCTATCATTGTGGGTACGGATGTCCCTGCGGGTCTATCCTTGTGGGTACGGATGTTCCTGTAGGTCTATCATTGTGGGTACGGATGTTCCTGTAGGTCTATCCTTGTAGGTACGGATGTCCCTGCGGGTCTATTCTTGTGGGTAGAGATGTCCGTGCAGGTCTTTCATTGTGGGTACAGATGTCTCTACTCGTCTTGCTGTCAGGTGGGAGGAGGACACTATCTAACGAGAAAGTAGTCATGCACTAACGAGAACACTTGCAATTACAGAAAGTAAAGCTCAACTTTGGGAAACAAAAGTTACCAAAGACCGTTTTCTCGAAAATAACCAAGCAGCAGTTTTGATTATAATATAAAATGGCGTCCGGATTACAAGATGGTTGTGCGAGTGCTAAGGTATACAAACAGGAGGGCCTTCCAGTATTAACAAACCCTCCTGTTAGCATGAACTAACCATCTTCAATCAGAAACCAAAGCAAAATATAACTGAATAACACATAGCCATTTTATACACATATCTTGTCATCAGCAGTAGGAATGTGTTCGATCAGAAAAGAAGATGTTTCAAAGATACCCTCATCTATGACCATCATTTCATCACATTTTTGCAGCATTTGTATAATGAATCGATATCTTCCCTTTTGGAGTCAATACAGAGGTATATATGTATGTATGTATGTATATACAGGATATAACCAAAAGTAATTCCATTACTATAACCGTGTATCTCAATATCTTTTACTCCTTCGCAAAATTCATTTGTGAGTGTTCTCTTCACCCATTTTACCTGTCTATGGGCATATTTACAAGGGACCCCCAGGGGCAACACCATCCCAAGAGCTACATCATTGGTGCCATTATGAACATTATAATACGTTCCATTAGTTAAAAAGAAGAGCCCGGGATGGGCATAGATCGATCCATCATAGTTTACTGGTGAATAGCGAGAATTACCTGTAATGGTGCTCGAACCTCTCGAATCTTTCAAAGGGAATGTCTATTTGGATATGACCACCCCTGAGCAATGATATACAATATGGCATCAGTACTATTTATGATGGGGCAACAAGCAGGGTAATAGCCAGATTTTTGAGGAACCGTCACTTCTTTATAATGCCAACCCACCAACGTAATATTTTGCTCTTCTAAATAGAAGTTATCACAATACGTATTATTGTCACAGCCGGGGTAACCTGTTCCTGTGGGCTTACGATGATACAAGCATGGCCCTGGGTAGCCAAACCCAAACTCCACGTTTACCTCAACAAAATTTGTCAGCTTAGATTATGTGTAATTTATCAAAGACAAAGGATAAGCAGTCCATAGGCTAGTCACAGATTCAGTGGGATAACAAGTGACATCATTACCCAAAAATCTCTTATGAGTGTCCCCAAAAGATTATTAGAAAGCATTCTCTTCCGTCTTGTTGTGAAAGGGATATCATTGTCAGGAGTAGGAGAATTACATGCATACTCCAGCGCCCAGAGAACCCCACAAAAGATAATCATCAGAAGAATAGCAAAAAGAAGGAATATCACCCTCCGATGTTTGATCCATGATGATCGTGGTAAAACAAGACCCAATGGCTGTTCCTCATCAATCATCGGCCAGCCAAACAGATGCACGATAGCAGAACAAAAAGATACAATTAATGTAACCTCAATGAAACAAACTTCTTTCCAGCGTCCGGTTCTCTTCTCCCTTGAGCCTCGCCGGCAGGCTCCTATCGTTCATCTACGGTGGTGCTATTGAGCACTACTCGTTGGAGCTGCGCTATTGCAGCCCTTCATGAGTAAAATCCACTTATCTCAGGATAGGGTACCCTCCCTCCGGAGAAAACACCCCAAACGTATCCTGTCCAGTGTCTCGGACAATGCACCAGTCTCCCTATCCCTACTCTATCGTCCCTACTCTTCATCCATGAAGTCCATACCTATTAATCTGACTTTTCCTTTGGTGCACTGTCCCTCCGTTGAGGACACAAATTGTACCTAACAACTGCAGGAACAGAGAGATCAAGAAACAAAGGCTCACTTTCAGCTGGATTGACTGACTCAGCCGCCACTCACAGTCTCCTGCATTACTCCCGCCGAATTCCTGTGGTGCGCATCGGACTCGGAGTTCCAGCAGCACCTGGGCTGCCACCGCTCACGCCGACGTGCATAAAAGTGCACCAGGAGCCCCGCGGCGCTGTAGCCGCCACTCACAGTCTCCTGCATTACTCCCGCCGAATTCCTGTGGGGAGCATCAGACTCGGAGTTCCAGCAGCACCTGGGCTGCCACCGGTCACGCCGACGCGCATAAAAGCGCGTCAGGAGCCCCATGGCGCAGGAAGGGCCCGGGCCGTGCCCAGACAAAGTCTGGGGCAAGGGCTGGCCCGTCCACGCCCGAAGGAGCCCGGAGGAGGCTGGGCTGGGCCACCCCTTTAACACCTCGTCTATGGATTAGAAGGGGGATCCTTTCACTCCTCAGGTACTGTAGTCTTTGTCATCCTATTGAATAGCCTATTGAAAAGTGGAATGAGTAAGCGCAAGGGAGTAGCGGGCACCTTGGGCGCCTTCATTATCAGGGCTGAATCATTGCTTACCCACGAAATCCACCTAATGGAACGGCAACTTTCTTTGGACCCAGTCCTTACCCAGAGACGCTCTTCATTAGGCTTATTAACATCAGAGGGTCCCCCGCAACCATCTTTGCCTGACCTCGACCCTGCCCCGGCTCCTGACCTGCCTCAGCCCCCTACACAATCGCTGGACATAATTATCGCGGATATTCAAAACAGGCCCACTACTGCTACAAGGGCTCAGACTTCGAAACCTCACACTGAGGTTAAGACTAGTGAACCACCAGTTAAGAGAAGGAGGGGTGCGAGCACACTGAAACTCAAAAAGCAAAAACAACAAGAAAAAGGACCATGACTTGTTAAATCTAAGGGCATCGGAGAGCTAGAACAAGGGTCAAGCCAGCCAACATCCAGCTTTGGGCAACCTATGATGCTACCCTCACTTGGAGGAGAGGACTTTTGGAATAGGATGGAGAACAGCCTTATTAGCCCCTATCCAATTCAAACTGACTGAAATTGAAGTGAGACTATCTAAGTTAGAGGGTTTGGGTGAACTGGCTAGACCACAGATACAACGTGTGATAGAGACAGAGAGGGTTTCGATCCCCTCTACGCTGACTGGCGGAGATCTTTCCTCCCAACCCCCTTGCCCACTTCAAGCTGAACTTGAACGCCCTAAGGATATGAAAACTCTTCCCCCTGCCCCTGACCATTATTCTCAATTGCCCACTTTACAAAGGACTGTAAATTGTACAAATCGGAGCAAACAGATATGCCCATGTTCCATCTCCTCTCGCGTCTCTGTAGACAAGCCTTCTCATATTTTACACGTATCTAATTTAGTGGAGGGAAATGTTGTTATTCCACAGGAGAGGGCACAGGAAAGGAGTAACATCACGGGGGAGGCTCATGACCGGTCTCAGACGCTGCATTTACCATCCTCAGCAGCCCCACTGGTACTGGTCCTTGGGAATGTTCCCCCTTGAGGGCGAACCAAAGTGAAAACACAACTCAGCTAATTGATAAATCTCTTCACTGGTTGTCTTCTCATACTTCTGCCATGATGGGTGAGGGGATATGCTTAGCTGACCATATTATCATCTCAAGAAGGGTAAGGTGGGTAGGCTTCGCCCCAAAAGTATTAGAGGGGACTGTGTGGTGATTAATTTTAACAACCAAACAATATTGGGATCTCTTTTTTATCAACTCCACAGAGTCCCTCCTAAGGGTACCCAGATTCTCCCCCTCCCACTTGGCTATTTTTACCCCCCTCCCCCCAGGATGATTCCGAACCTTCCGATGTTGTCTAGGGGGACAAATGTAAAGTCGATCCCAGCGGGAAGTACTGGCTTATTGCTTACAAATAGATTTACACCTCTTTCGCGGTTGGAGTCTTGGGATTGACTACCTTCTCCACCACCTCCAGAGAATACATTGGTAAATATACCATTCAAAACTTGTGAGCCACCTAGGATTTATAAACGGGAGAAGGGGCACTTAAATTCATTCCTTGTGGCAACTTGGAATGTGGCGGGTATAGCAAACAAATTGGGCAACGATCAATGGCTAAAAATCTGGCAGAAATCTGATTCAATCGAGGGCAATCCAAACTTTACCAGGGTGAGCAAAGGGGGGCTTGTTAACTTTGATCGCGAATACATCGGATCTGAAAGTAAAACAGTTCATAGAAAATAATCCTCATTATTGACCTGCAATGTCAAGGATCCTGGCTTCTGACAAACTTTTATAATAACAATTTTGGGCCCAGTATTCACTCAGCTGTGGACGAGGTAGATAAGGAATTGGACGCTATTATGAAAACCCAAAAGCTAAAGGAACCGATAAACATCATCTGGCTAGAGGACTTTAATATCCACCCCTGTAAATACACCTCAGAAAGGGTATGTGGTATGACTCACCTTGTGGGAAATCCATTACAACACTTCACACATTGTCACTATGGTAATACACTGAACCGTTTACTCTCGGTTAGGGACTTGGTGATTGTAAACAACTATTCCTGCTCCACTGAATCGCTGCCCAAAACCTTTCAGCGTCTCGCTCACAAATCAACCATAGACTTTTTCTTGATTTCTACCCAGTTAAATGATAGTTGTATCAATGCGGACGCCCTGTTTACAGCATTTAGCGATCACGCTATCCTAACCTGCGAAACCGCTCTGCCCCAGAGAAACACCCAGACAACAGGAAATAGCCCCGCCTATAATCGCCAGAAGGAACAGTTATCAATTGAAGTGGGCCCAAATTGAGAGTGCTAATATCCTTACTGAGACGGTTAGCAATGCGCTAACCAGTATAGATGTATGTTTGGATCCAAATAGTTCCCCTAGCGTAACATTATCAGGCTTCACCAACCTACTGGATAATATAAAACTTTCTTTAACCCGGTATAAGCCTGATAGATCTAAAACGACTAGTGGGTGGTTCGATTCCTCCTGCACAAAAGCAAGAAAGGCCTTAGTGACAGCTTTAAAGATACAACCTAGGGATGTATCATTAATTGCTTTGCTACGTAGGGACTATAAATTAGCAAGAAAAGCTAGGGAGAGGGAAAGGAGGGAGGAAATATGGGCCAGTCTACAGGTAGCGTCAGTTTCAGGGAATAGCAAAGAGTTTGGGGCAATAATTAATGCCCCCTATTTTAAAATAAAAGTTGACCCTATCTTAGTCTCACATATGTCTGAAGACGACTGGGTGGCTCTCTATTCAAATACTTTTTCTATTGACTTACCTGACCTCAGGCCCTACATTGCAGGTCCCACGAATCCACAAGAGAGTTTAGTATTCACTATGTTCGAGGTTAAGCTGGGTCTAGAGGCCTGTAGTAAATGGAAAGCACCGGGCCCGGATGGGGTTCCAATCTCCGTGTATTAAACGGACCCAGATCTCTGGGTCCCTTTGTTGACAAATGTTTTTAATAAGATAGTAGCAGCGGGTCCCCTGCAGTCATGGAAGGCGAGCCTAATAGTTCCAATTTTTAAAAAGGGAGATAAGGCAAATCCTAAAAATTGTAGACCCATCTCCCTCATTGATACAACTGCCAAATTCGTCTCCTTCTGTGCAGGCTTGAATCTTGGGCGCATGATAGGAATTTTTTTTATGTTAACCCAGTATGGCTTTCGACAGGAAAAGGGCACCGTGGATCAGTGTCTGAACCTTGCTCTTATTACAGATAAATATGTGAGGGTCAAGGGTGGGAAACTGTATTCAGCCTTTATGGATTTAACAGCAGCGTTTGACTGCGTTTCCCACCTGAAACTTTGGGATGTTATGTCACAAATGGGATTGGATCAGTAACTTATTGACTTTATTCGCCAATTGTATTCAGATGCTTCGGCATCCGTCCGATATGGGAGAAATGGGGAGAGGATCCGCCCCTTTAAGATCTTAAGAGGGGTCAGGCAAGGTTGCGTCCTCGCACCGTTTTTATTTTCTATTTACACAAATGGCGTGGAGGACGCATTGGGGGAGTGTCTTTGGATGTCTCCATGTGTGACTCCCAGCGGCTCCCTATCTTGGCATATGCCGATGATGCCGTACTCCTTTCCAGAACCGGGTTGGGGCTCCAGCGGCTGATAGCAGCATAGGCGGCTTTTATGAGTTTGTTGGACCTAAAAGTCAATGAAACAAAGACATTTATTTTAATTGCTGGGGCATGGAAAAAAGATAAAGCACCACAGTTTCATATGGACTCAAAGAAAATCAAAGTGGTTAATACTTTCTCCTACTTAGGAGTCCTCTTCGATAAAAACCAGTCTTGGACAAGGTAGAGCACTGACGATGAATTGGCGCTTAGTGGCATCAAAAACGTTTACTAAGGTTGGGTGCCAGAACTCTGGGCACTATAAAAAAGATCTATCAAGCCAAAACAGTGTCGGCTGTGACATACGGGGCGGGCGTATGGGGCAAGGCTCTGATTGAATCTTTACAGCTAGCCGAAAACAAAGTTCTGAAATCCCTGATCTCCCTTCCACAGTCATATTCTAACTATATTTCTCACATCGAATTAGATGTCCCATATATCACCGACTCAATTTCTTTGGCTCCACTTATGCTGTGGTTGTCGATCTGGCGTAGGGACACAGTCCCCCTGAATCAAGGGATTATTACTGACCTCCTCAAGCTGGAGAACCATAGCAAGTGTGGTTGGTTAAGCCACGTAGAGCAGGAATTTAGCGCCTTAGGCTTGTTGAACCTCTTTAGACTCCCAATGACATGCCGCAATTTCTTTTTCAAGAGTAGGATGGCCGAGACTTACAATGCGAGGGCCCAATACGTCCGTTGAGAGAAGAACCTTGGTGAGCAGATGGTGCGAATGTACCATCTAACTCCCCCAATTGAGGAGGCTGAGTTTTCATATCTGGTAGAGGTCCCACTCTCACACCACCAGTTTATTTTAACGAGATTCCGTTTAAATTTGATCCCACTAATGCTGGGGTATCCAGGTAGAAGTTTCAGGTATTCTGATTTATCAAAGTGCCCTTGCGACTCTAAGTCGACACAAAATGATTTGCACTTGATATTCTTCTCTACTATGTATGCCCAAGAAAGAAAGCGTTTTATTGTTCCAATTTTAAAGAGTCATAATTTTAGTCACTGTCGAAGTGCACTGTATTTTTTAAAATTGCTCCCGACTACATTTACGTGTTTCGCAGTAGCATCTTTCCTTTGGGCATGTATGAGGAAAAGGAAACATGCGCTTTAACAATGAATTATGAGAAACACTTATCTGTTTTCCTTTTATTAACTTTATGGAACTCACTTGAATCTTGATTAAGGGGAGCACGTTTTTATAAAAGAACTGTGATTGGTTATATTTTAATTGTTTCGTAATCGATTTTATGTACTTTTATGATCTGTATATAAAAGATCGAATAAAGTTTATAAATGAAAATTAAATGAAATGACTGACTCAGACCCAGACACAGATGGGCCAGCCGACAGAAGCTCTTGGCCAGCCTTAATCTCTGGGGCACTGCTTCATTCAAAACTGCGTCGCTCTCCTCCTCAGAAGGTGCCCATGCTACTCTGGCATTGGAGAAAGGAATGAAATGGGTAACCTTCTCCGTCTCGGAATCCCCAATGCCCTCGAGCCTCCATTGATCATAGGGCAGAGGGAGCGGTGCCTTCTTGCAGTGCGTTGAATGAATCCAATTTTTCCGACCGTCCACCTTCACCGCTGTACGGGTGGCAAGCAGGATCTGGAAAGGCCCCTTCCACAGGGGCTCCAAACTGTTTTTGAGCTGAATGTGGCGAACCAGGACATAATTCCCAGGCGGAGGTTGTGGCCTAGTCCCTCTATGGCAGATGGCAAGGTCTCTTGAATCTGCTGATGAATAGAACGCACATTTTTAGCCATCTCACATAAATATTCTATCAACAAAGTGTGATCTATCTTGAAACAGTTGCAGGGTCTCGGAACGCCCCAGACATTAGCGGGCCTACCAAAAACAACTTCATAAGGTGACAACCCTATTCTAGTATGGGCTGTAACTCTTGTCGACAGCAAAGCCAATGGTAAAGCATCCGGCCACTTCAATCCTGTACTCTGCTGAATTTTGGCCATCTTTAGTTTGAGAGTACCGTTGTACTTCTCAACTAAACCTGCTGACTGAGGGTGATTTGCAGCATGAAAATGTTGCTTTATGTGCAGGCCATTGCACGCCAACTTAATGACTTTCGAATTAAAGTGGCTGCCGTTATCACTCCCAATCAAATGGGGCAAACCAAAGCAAGGGAAAAACTCCTTCAAGAGAGACTTCACCGTCGCCAATGCTGTATTCTCCTTGGTAGGATAAACTTCAACCCATTTACTGAATGCAGAGACCACCACTAACACATACTTCAGATTATTCAGCCATTTCATCTCAATGAAGTCCATTTGAAGGACTTCGAAAGGGAAAGAAGGGGGTGCAAAATTACAGGGAGGTGTGGGAGTACCCTTTCCAGGATTGTACATCATACACACCATGCAATGTTTTACTAAATTGGCAGCCGTCTTTGGAATATAATCATTCTGCCATTCAGGGTCTAGCAACTTACAGATATCCCTAGCACTAATGTGAGCTGGTCCATGAGCCATAGTGACTACAGGAAGAACTTATGCATCTGGCAGCATCCATCTCTGCTTCCCCGACCTATCTATCCAGCACCCATCATCATCTAATTGCGCTTTACTTTTCTGCCATATTGCTAATTCCTCAACCATCACCTCGACATTGTAAGTTCTGGCACCCATTTAGCAGGACCTGCTACAAACATCTTTTTCATCTTAGATCGGGCTGTCTCCTTAGCTGTGTGATCTGCAAAAGCATTTCCCATCCCCACATCATCAGTAATTGCTTTGTGAGCACTACACTCCACTATTGCCAGTTTCTTCGGCAGGGTTAAAGCCGACAAAAGTCTATTTATCAAAGGGCCATGTTGAATTTTCGAACCATGGGAGGTGAGAAATCCTCTCTTGGCCCAGAGCCACACCGAAGGCATACTGGCTGTCAGTATACATATTGACCACCAATCCCTGACTCAACTCGCAGGCTCGAATCAGAGCTACCAGCTCCGCAGCTTGGGCCCACTGATAAGGAACTTGTGATGTCTCAACTATCGTGTGCAGTGTTGTGATCGCATAAGCAGCAGTTGTGGTGCCATCCGGTAACTTAAAATGAGACCCATCGACATATAGTTCCCCTTGGGGGTCAGATAAGGGAACATCAGTCAAGTCTACCCATCCCTTCGTCTCCTCTTCCGTCCGAAACTTACAATCATGTATGTCTATTCCTCACTCTCCGAAGGGAGAGGTAGTAACGTGGCAGGGTTCAAAGTGACTTATGAGGGTTATGAACCCAAAACCGGTCCCAGGATGCTTGTTTCCGGTCCAGGGAAGACATGGCTTGGCAGTTCGGGTTGGACTGTTCCCATGATGCACAGTGTCAGACTGATTTGCATATGGCCATGTCTAACCTGGGGTGGTGGGATGAGCTAAAGAATGATGATGGATTAAACCCAGATCAGTTGACTGGGGTGAGTGTTTGATTAGCTCAAATGCTCCGTCCATCATTCCCTTTGGTATCACTTTGTTCGCTCTAAGTTGGCAGGGTATTCCCAGACATGGGTCCCTTGCTCACTTTGCCACTGGATTCAAGATAGCATGGCTGATGAGGGTTATGAACCCGAAACTGGTCCCAGGATGCTTGTTTCCGGTCCAGGGAAGGCATGGCTTGGCAGTTCGGGCTGGACTGTTCCCATGAGGCACAGGGTCAGACTGATTTGCATATGGCCATGTCTGAACTGGGGTGGTGGAGTGAGCTAAAGAATGATGATGAATTAAACCCAGATCAGTTGACTGGGGGTGAGTGTTTGATTAGCTCAAACGCTCCGTCCAACATCCCCTTTGGTATCGCTTTGTTTGCCGTAAGTTGGCAGGGTATGCCCAGACATGGTCCATCATCCCCTTTGGTATCGCAGGGTTCAAAGTGGCACATATTTTAATAGTAATGTGTGGTGCAAAAAGGGTTATCTCATAGCAAGTCAGACATGCACTGGTAAGGTGCTGTGTCTTTGTTCTGTTCAAAAGCGTATCCACAGCATGAGGTACCATAACTGTGAGGTCAGTATCAAGAACAAGCCCTGACAATTGTCGAATAGAGATGGCCACAGCCACGGTCGCTCTTGAACAGCTTGAGAGGGCTTTCGCGACGGGATCAAGCACAGCAGAAAAGTACGCACACGGCCTCTGCTTACCTCCACACCTTGTGTTAAGACAGAAAGCACCAACCGGCCGACTCGTGTACATATAACACAAACAGATTGTTGTAATCAGGTGTGCCAAGCACAGGGGCCGAGCAAAGTGCAACCTTCAATTTCTCAAAAGCTTGTTAACATTCAGGCGTCCAAGGCAAAGGTTCATGCACATCTTTAGTTGTTCGATATAGCAATGGCTTTGTTAGTAAAGCAAAGTTCGGTATCCAATGACAACAATGACAACAATAGGAAGTGATACCAATGAAGGCTTTTACATTCCTTTGGGTCTTTGGAACAGGCATGTTAACTACGGCATTAATACGCTCAGGAGTTAGTTTCCGACCCTCCTTCGACAATAGGTGACCCAAATAGGTGACCTCCTGTCAACAATATTGAAATTTGGAAAGGGACACTTTGTGTCCATATTGAGCCAAATGCAGCAACAATTTTACTGTAGCTTCTTTACATCCTTCCTCAGTATCGGACGCAAGCAAAAATCGTCCACATACTGTAATAATACATTACCTGGGGGAAGGGTGAAGGAGTCCAAGGGACCTTTCAAAGCCTGGCTATATATGCTAGGACTCTCAGTGTACCCCTGAGGAACTCGACAAAATCTAAAACTACAACCTGCCAAGGAAAACCCAAAAAGCTGTCTGCTATTTAGATGAACAGGGATACTAAAGAAGGCACTCTTCAAATCAATAACAGAAAAGAATTTAGCAGAAGAAGGAATCATAGTCAAAAGAGCAGTAATGTCAGAAACCATGGGAAACTGAGGGACCACTATTTTAATAACTTTGCGCAGATCAATCATAAAACGATAAACATCAGCAACATCATCAGAGGAACCCGGGGTGGCCTCTTGAGAACAGGAAGGATGGGACTATTACACACATTTGCCGCTGTCTCCTTCACAACTCCTGACTGGATAAAAACTTGAATTATGCCCAACAACGCCTGCGTGCAAAATTTTATACTGAGGAATACGACGCAATATGGCATTTTCTTTAACCTGAATAGGAACTGGAGGTATCTGCAAAAGTCCTACATCTGTGTCACTTGTGACCCACAACGTGAATGGGACGTCCTTAAACTCAGCTGGAAGGGGGGCATCTTTACACAAACATTGCGTAGTACTAACCACACTCCAGCCCATTGTCATATAGACACCATCCGGGGAACAGTAAATAGTAGCATGTAACTTCTTCAACAAATCTAATCGCAACAAGTTCTCTCCACAGTTGGATGTTAATAAAAACGGTGAATCAACGGTGAAAGGGCCTATAGTCAATGCAAGAGTTTTGGAGATGGGCCTTATTACCGGCACACCAGAAAAATGAGACATTGTTATGGCCAGACAGGGCTGCCCCAGGGACCAATGACCTCGAAGCAGAACTATTCATTGCTCCTGTATCAACCAAAAATGTCTTTTCCGAGCCCTGCAAATCCACACTAATATAAGGTCCATGTTGATCTACAGGTATCGGAACTGGTCCCTAACCCTGTCCCTGGCTGTCCTAGCTGTAAGTCATCCCTGTCACCTCATCCAAATCATAATCATCATGATAATACTGTCGTCCCCGAACGTCATCAAAGTAATTTTGATTGGAATGGCCCAGTGGTGTCCCAGTAGCCTGATCTCCACCCTGACTGCATGCTCCCCAGCCTCGCCCTCTCTCCCCCCGTCCTGTAGGAGTCTCAACCTTTTGCAGCAAAACTGGGCACTCGCTGCGCCAATGCCCTTCCTCCTTGCAATACGCACATTGATTTAGGCCCACAGGCACAGAATTTCGGCTCATACGAGGAAGCTGCCTGGCCGGTCCAATACCTCGACCCCGTCCCTGCCCCCTGGAGGCCTGCTGCACCAATACCTTCGTCTTCAGCTCCTTCGTCTTCTTTTCTACTTTCTCTTTCTTCTCGTTCTCTCTATGCTCATAATACCGAGCCATACTCAATATCACCAAAGGGGTAGAGGTATTCCACGTACTCTTAGCAGCCTGCAACCGGGTTGCAATCTCTGGGAGCAAATTTGTGACAAACCTGTTGACAAACAAATGGATACCCCCTTCCAAAGACAAATCTTGGCCACTAAAATCCAAGAACCCCCCTTCGAACTGAGTAAAGAAATCAGACACATTTTCATCTTTCTTCTGATGACATGCGGCCAGCTTATCCCAGTCTGCCTTCCGAGGTGGGATAAGAGAGTGCATATAGGTAATAATGCAGTCTGGCAAGACCAAGATCTCAGCCTAGGACTTTTCCCCAGGCTTCCTCCCCTTATCCCACGTCCTAATCTCGTCCCAAGTACTACCCAATTCTAGGGCATGGTCCTGAATATGCACCTGTCGCCAGATATCCACTGGCACCAATAAGCCCAAAAACATTTCAATATCTGCCAACGTCATTACCATCGATGCAGCAGCCGCTGTCAATTCTTTATACTACGCAGTAGGATTTTTTCTGGGGTCAGGTAACTGAGCCTCAATTGTGAGGAAATCACGTCTCTTCCATGCAGTATAACCCATTGTTCTTGAAAACGGGCCTCTACTCGTTGCTTAGATACCTGATCATGCTGATCACGTAGCTCCGGTATCTCCGGGTGGAAAATGGGGTGAACTTCCCTCATCGGGAACTGAGATATTGTCGTCGGACATTTCTGATGCAATCTACCTCGATATCCAATCAATGTGTTAACACTAGCAAAAACTTCATTGGGAGCCATGTCCGTGACATACACTTGGTCTCTAATATCATAAACAGCCTGAGGCGCAACACCTTTAAAACACTGTTCCCGTAGTCCAATCAAAGTAGCCGACATGTGCTTAAGGGCATGCTGCTGGACAATAGGCTCATAGTCCTTTAACACACTCCATACAACTTCAACACCATAAATAGGATTACGGGCCCACTGGGCTGTCTGATAGGCCACCCTCTTTTTCTCCATATCTCCAACATCAGATCGAAGCAACACCCGCCCCAATAGCTCCTTTGCAACTGCCCCATCCCCATCGTCCTGACCACTCACCGGTGTCTCAGCACCTAGCAAGGGGGCAGAAGAGAGAAGAGGGACAACACAATAATCAAAGGGGGGGCATCAAGGTCAACATCGGCTGGGTAGTAGGCGTCTGTGAAGGAGAGAGTGACGCTGTAACAACAGGAGTGGCAGAAAGACTAGCAGCCACGGGGACTGTGGGGGACGGAGCCAACGAGGAAGCTGGGAATGCCGGAACCAAAGCACATTGATCAATACCAGAAACAACAGGAACAGGGGGGCAGAGGCAGATGGCAAGGGCTGTGGGACGACAGGATATATTCTATGTGGGGCATAAGGGGGAGGCGGTCTGTCTTCCAATAGTTCTTCCACAAAAATGTCTGCCTCCTCCCTAGCAACATAGGACTTATCACATTGCAATCAAAACCTCCTATCGGCACATTCTATACCCTTCCCCACTTCCTCTTTAACGTGCGCCACTGCTTTCTGAGTCCGTGTCTGTGTCCTCTCCCTCCGTGCCTCCCTTTCCGCCCTCAGCCATCTCTGTTTAGCTTGCTTTAGCCACACCTAAAGATAATCAAACATCGACTGCCTGCTACGTTTAGAAAACAATTTTTCCTCCAAATAATTCACTTTCTGCTCATCAAAGGTGCCTGTTGATGGCCACTGCAATTCAGCATTGACCCCGGGTCTAGTTGTGCCACTGGTAGGTACAGATGTCCCTGCAGGTCTCACTGTGTCGTTTTTGAGATCCCTGCATGTCCATCAGTGTAGGTATAAATGTCTCTAAAGGTCTCGCAGTGTAGGTTTAGATGTACATGTAGTTAATGCATTGTAGGTACAGATGTCCCTGCAGGTCTCGCACTGTAGGTATAGATGTCCCTGCAGGAGTCGCACTGTAGGTACAGATGTCCCTGCGGGTCTCGCACTGTAGGTATAGATGCCCCTGCGGGTCTCGCACTGTAGGTATAGATGTCCCTGCGGGTCTCGCAGTGTAGGTATAGATGCCCCTGCGGGTCTCGCACTGTAGGTACAGATGCCCCTGCGGGTCTCGCAGTGTAGGTACAGATGTCCCTGTAGGTCTCGCACTGTAGGTATAGATGCCCCTGCGGGTCTCGCACTGTAGGCATAGATGCCCCTGCGGGTCTCGCAGTGTAGGTACAGATGTCCCTGCAGGTCTCGCACTGTAGGTATAGATGCCCCTGCGGGTCTCGCATTGTAGGTATAGATGCCCCTGCGGGTCTCTCACTGTAGGTATAGATGCCCCTGCGGGTCTCGCAGTGTAGGTACAGATGCCCCTGCGGGTCTCGCAGTGTAGGTATAGATGCCCCTGCGGGTCTCGCAGTGTAGGTATAGATGCCCCTGCGGGTCTCGCAGTGTAGGTACAGATGCCCCTGCGGGTCTCGCAGTGTAGGTACAGATGCCCCTGCGGGTCTCGCAGTGTAGGTACAGATGCCCCTGCGGGTCTCGCAGTGTAGGTATAGATGCCCCTGCGGGTCTCACATTGTAGGTACAGATGCCCCTGCGGGTCTCGCAGTGTAGGTACAGATGCCCCTGCGGGTCTCGCACTGTAGGTATTGATGCCCCTGCGGGTCTCGCATTGTAGTTACAGATGCCCCTGCGGGTCTCGCAGTGTAGGTAGAGATGTCCCTGCAGGTCTCGCATTGTAGGTATAGATGCCCCTGCGGGTCTCGCAGTGTATGTACAGATGCCCCTGCGGGTCTCGCACTGTAGGTATAGATGCCCCTGCGGGTCTCGCAGTGTAGGTACAGATGCCCCTGCGGGTCTCGCAGTGTAGGTACAGATGCCCCTGCAGATCTCGCAGTGTAGGTATAGATGCCCCTGCGGGTCTCGCAGTGTAGGTATAGATGCCCCTGCGGGTCTCGCACTGTAGGTATAGATGCCCCTGCGGGTCTCTCATTGTAGGTACAGATGCCTCTGCGGGTCTCGCAGTGTAGGTACAGATGTCCCTGCAGGTCTCGCACTGTAGGTATAGATGCCCCTGCGGGTCTCGCATTGTAGGTATAGATGCCCCTGCGGGTCTCGCAGTGTAGGTATAGATGCCCCTGCGGGTCTCGCAGTGTAGGTACAGATGCCCCTGCGGGTCTCGCAGTGTAGGTATAGATGCCCCTGCGGGTCTCGCAGTGTAGGTATAGATGCCCCTGCGGGTCTCGCACTGTAGGTATAGATGCCCCTGCGGGTCTCGCATTGTAGGTACAGATGCCCCTCCGGGTCTCGCAGTGTAGGTAGAGATGTCCCTGCAGGTCTCGCAGTGTGGGTATATATGTCCCTGCGGGTCTCGCAGTGTAGGTATAGATGTCCCTGCGGGTCTCGCAGTGTAGGTATAGATTCCCCTGCGGGTCTCGCAGTGTAGGTACAGATGCCCCTGCGGGTCTCGCACTGTAGGTATAGATGCCCCTGCGAGTCTCGCAGTGTAGGTACAGATGCCCCTGCGGGTCTCGCAGTGTAGGTATAGATGCCCCTGCGGGTCTCACAGTGAAGGCATAGATGCCCCTGCAGGTCTCGCACTGTAGGTATAGATGCCCCTGCGGGTCTCGCATTGTAGGTACAGATGCCCCTGCGGGTCTCGCTGTGTAGGTAGAGATGTCCCTGCAGGTCTCGCAGTGTAGGTATAGATGTCCCTGCGGGTCTCGCAGTGTAGGTATAGATTCCCCTGCGGGTCTCGCGGTGTAGATATAGATGCCCCTGCGGGTCTCGCAGTGTAGGTATAGATGTCCCTGCGGGTCTCGCAGTGTAGGTATAGATTCCCCTGCGGGTCTCGCAGTGTAGGTATAGATGTCCCTGCGGGTCTCGCAGTGTAGGTATAGATTCCCCTGCGGGTCTCGCAGTGTAGGTATAGATGCCCCTGCGGGTCTCACAGTGAAGGCATAGATGCCCCTGCAGGTCTCGCACTGTAGGTATAGATGCCCCTGCGGGTCTCGCATTGTAGGTACAGATGCCCCTGCGGGTCTCGCTGTGTAGGTAGAGATGTCCCTGCAGGTCTCGCAGTGTAGGTATAGATGTCCCTGCGGGTCTCGCAGTGTAGGTATAGATTCCCCTGTGGGTCTCGCGGTGTAGATATAGATGCCCCTGCGGGTCTCGCAGTGTAGGTATAGATGTCCCTGCGGGTCTCGCAGTGTAGGTATAGATTCCCCTGCGGGTCTCGCAGTGTAGGTACAGATGCCCCTGCGGGTCTCGCAGTGTAGGTATAGATGCCCCTGCGGGTCTCGCAGTGTAGGTATAGATGCCCCTGCGGGTCTCGCAGTGTAGGTACAGATGCCCCTGCGGGTCTCGCAGTGTAGGTACAGATGCCCCTGCGGGTCTCGCAGTGTAGGTACAGATGCCCCTGCGGGTCTCGCAGTGTAGGTATAGATGCCCCTGCGGGTCTCACATTGTAGGTACAGATGCCCCTGCGGGTCTCGCAGTGTAGGTACAGATGCCCCTGCGGGTCTCGCACTGTAGGTATTGATGCCCCTGCGGGTCTCGCATTGTAGTTACAGATGCCCCTGCGGGTCTCGCAGTGTAGGTAGAGATGTCCCTGCAGGTCTCGCATTGTAGGTATAGATGCCCCTGCGGGTCTCGCAGTGTATGTACAGATGCCCCTGCGGGTCTCGCACTGTAGGTATAGATGCCCCTGCGGGTCTCGCAGTGTAGGTACAGATGCCCCTGCGGGTCTCGCAGTGTAGGTACAGATGCCCCTGCAGATCTCGCAGTGTAGGTATAGATGCCCCTGCGGGTCTCGCAGTGTAGGTATAGATGCCCCTGCGGGTCTCGCACTGTAGGTATAGATGCCCCTGCGGGTCTCTCATTGTAGGTACAGATGCCTCTGCGGGTCTCGCAGTGTAGGTACAGATGTCCCTGCAGGTCTCGCACTGTAGGTATAGATGCCCCTGCGGGTCTCGCATTGTAGGTATAGATGCCCCTGCGGGTCTCGCAGTGTAGGTATAGATGCCCCTGCGGGTCTCGCAGTGTAGGTACAGATGCCCCTGAGGGTCTCGCAGTGTAGGTATAGATGCCCCTGCGGGTCTCGCAGTGTAGGTATAGATGCCCCTGCGGGTCTCGCACTGTAGGTATAGATGCCCCTGCGGGTCTCGCATTGTAGGTACAGATGCCCCTCCGGGTCTCGCTGTGTAGGTAGAGATGTCCCTGCAGGTCTCGCAGTGTAGGTATATATGTCCCTGCGGGTCTCGCAGTGTAGGTATAGATGTCCCTGCGGGTCTCGCAGTGTAGGTATAGATTCCCCTGCGGGTCTCGCAGTGTAGGTACAGATGCCCCTGCGGGTCTCGCACTGTAGGTATAGATGCCCCTGCGGGTCTCGCAGTGTAGGTACAGATGCCCCTGCGGGTCTCGCAGTGTAGGTATAGATGCCCCTGCGGGTCTCACAGTGAAGGCATAGATGCCCCTGCAGGTCTCGCACTGTAGGTATAGATGCCCCTGCGGGTCTCGCATTGTAGGTACAGATGCCCCTGCGGGTCTCGCTGTGTAGGTAGAGATGTCCCTGCAGGTCTCGCAGTGTAGGTATAGATGTCCCTGCGGGTCTCGCAGTGTAGGTATAGATTCCCCTGCGGGTCTCGCGGTGTAGATATAGATGCCCCTGCGGGTCTCGCAGTGTAGGTATAGATGTCCCTGCGGGTCTCGCAGTGTAGGTATAGATTCCCCTGCGGGTCTCGCAGTGTAGGTACAGATGTCCCTGCGGGTCTCGCAGTGTAGGTATAGATTCCCCTGCAGGACTCGCAGTGTAGGTATAGATGTCCCTGCAGGTCTCGCACTGTAGGTATAGATTCCCCTGCGGGTCTCGCAGTGTAGGTATAGATACCCCTGCAGGACACGCAGTGTAGGTAGAGCTGTCCCTGCAGGTCTCGCACTGTAGGCATAGATGCCCCTGCGGGTGTCGCAGTGTAGGTATAGATGCCCCTGCGGGTCTCGCACTGTAGGT
This sequence comes from Triturus cristatus, assembly GCF_964204655.1. Classification (NCBI taxonomy): domain Eukaryota; kingdom Metazoa; phylum Chordata; class Amphibia; order Caudata; family Salamandridae; genus Triturus; species Triturus cristatus. Next base: position 1,223,767,705 of record NC_140593.1, read on the forward strand.
ATAGATGCCCCTGCAGGTCTCGCACTGTAGGTATAGATGTCCCTGCAGGAGTCGCACTGTAGGTATAGATGTCCCTGCGGGTCTCGCACTGTAGGTATAGATGTCCCTGCGGGTCTCGCACTGTAGGTACAGATGTCCCTGCGGGTCTCGCAGTGTAAGTAGAGATGTCCCTGCGGGTCTCGCAGTGTAGGTACAGATGTCCCTGCGGGTCTCGCAGTGTAGGTAGAGATGTCCCTGCGGGTCTCGCAGTGTAGGTACAGATGTCCCTGCGGGTCTCGCAGTGTAGGTATAGATGTCCCTGCGGGTCTCGCAGTGTAGGTACAGATGTCCCTGCGGGACTCGCACTGTAGGTACAGATGTCCCTGCGGGTCTCGCAGTGTAGGTATAGATATCCCTGCGGGTCTCGCAGTGTAGGTATAGATGTCCCTGCGGGTCTCGCAGTGTAGGTATAGAATATGTCCCTGCGGGTCTCGCAGTGTAGGTACAGATGTCCCTGCGGGTCTCGCAGTGTAGGTATAGATGTCCCTGCGGGTCTCGCAGTGTAGGTACAGATGTCCCTGCGGGACTCGCACTGTAGTTATGTCCCTGCCGTTCTCTGAGTGTTATTTTTGAAGTCCCTGCAGGTCACACAGTGTTGTTTTTGAGGTCCCTGCCGTTCTAACAGTGTTGGTTTTGAGGGTCCCCGCAGGTCCTTGAGTGTATGCATAATACCCCCCTGCCCCCACTTTACATAAATGGTTTCTCCCAGCCTCGCAGAGCCTGGCACTTGGTAACAGAGGGTCCCAGGGGGCGGGCGCGTGAAAAGAACACGCGGCACAATTACTTATCAGTCATTCGATGAAATTAAACTGCGGCACCTGTCGCCTTCTACAAGCCATATGCCGTGTTTCATTTAATTAATTACTTACCTGTTTACTGAGCGGGTTCGTGATGGGGAGGGAGGAAATCAGTGCCACGGCGTGGGGAGGAGGGGGGTAGTGCCAGGGAGAGGAGAAGGTGAGTAGAGAGAGATGCAGTGGAAACATTAAACAAGCCTTGTCTGGAGTATGAAATCCAACCCTTCTTTCATTGTACCCTAAAAATGCACCCAACCCCCCCCCCCTCCCCCTGAGTCAATAGTATGGTCCATACGATGTTGGTGGAGAGGCTCAGGTTAGCAGGACCCGGAAGCTCTTCACTTATACATTCAACATTACCCACTCACTCATCTCGGGCATCAAGCAACGATTTCTTACCGGTCTGTGCCATTGTTGGGACAGGTGCATTTTACTGCAACTGCATATCTATAGTGCTTACTAGCCCCGAAGACGCGTTGAAGCGCTTTATGACGAGCAGCACGTTGCCCACAAACCGAAGGTTAGTGGCTAGCCGGTGTTGTTGCTTATTGTCGGTTATTTTGCCCTGAGGGATCAAGGTTTGGTCAAGTTTTGTTTACTCCTCGCACCTTTATGACTACTGCCGGCCACGCTGGCTTCTGGCGTCGTTTGGTTTTTTCGCGGTTCCGCAGCCCTTTGGGGAAGAGGATGAGTTTGAGTGGACGTCTCAACCTGTGTCATTCTTGCTACTTCGTGTTTCATGCACGGTTTTATGTGTTTTGCTGAGGACAGTGTGTGACTACTGAGGACAGCATGTGACTGCTGAGGACAGTATGTGAGACTGCTGAGGATAGTATGTGAGTGCTAAGGACAGTATGTTACTGCTGAGGACAGTATGTGACTGCTGAGGACAGTATGTGAAACTGCTGAGGATAGCATGTGACTGCTGAGACAGCATGTGAGATTGCTGAGGACAGTATGTGAGTGCTGAGGACAGTATGTGACTGCTGAGGAAAGTATCAATCAATCAATCTGGGGTTTATTGAGCGCGCTAATCACCCGTGAGGGTCTCAAGGCGCTGGGGGAGGGAGTGGGGCAGCTCCAGTCAGTCGAAAAGCCAGATCTTGAGGGTCTTCCTGAAAATGTGTAGGGTGGTGGTGTGTCTGATGTTGGTTGGGTGCTCGATGTTGGTTGGGTGCTCGCTCCAGGTCTTGGCCGCGATATAGGAGAAGGTTCTTCCGCCCGTTTGTGATCTGTGGATGCGCGGGGGCTCAGAAAGATCGAGATCGGCAGATCAGAGGTCTCTTGGGAACATGGAAGGAGATCCTATTGTTGAGATTTTGGAGTTCGGTGTTGTGGAGGCATTTGTAGGCGTGGGTGAGTATCTTGAACGCTACTCTCTTCTTCATGGGGAGCCAGTGGAGGTTCCGCAGGTGTTGGGTGATGTGTTTCTGTCAAGGGATACTGAGAACGAGTCTAGCTACGGTGTTCTGGATGGTCTGGAGTTTGAGGAGTAGAGATTTATTGATCCCGGCGTAGAGGGTGTTTCCGTAGTCCAGTCTGGTGTTTGAGTGTGTGGGTGATTGTTTTCCTTGATACGGGGGGATCCATTTGAAGGTCTTTCAGAAAATGCACAGGGTGTTGAAGCAGCTATAGGCGACAGCATTGACCTGTCGGGTCATGGAGAGGGGGGAGTCGAGTACGATGCCGAGGTTTTCAGCGAGGTCCGTGGGGGTGGGAGGGCCGCCAAGGGCAGTGGGCCACCAGGTGTTGTCCCATGCAGAGGGGAGGATCCAAGGACAAGGGCCTCTGTCTTCTACGAGTTGAGTTTCAGGCAGCTGCTGTTCATCCAGGATGAAACGTCCTTCATTACTTCAAAATTGAGTTTGGTGGTGATGGGGTCCTTGGTGAGGGAGGCGATGAACTGGGTGTCGTCGGCATAGGATACTATGCTGAGTCCGTGCTGTCTGACGATTGTGGCAAGGGGGGCCATGTAGAGGTTGAAGAGTGTGGGGCTGAGCGATGATACTTGGGGTACTCCACAGTGGATTATCGTTGGTTCGGAGAGGAAGGGTGGCAGTCTGATACTTTGGGTTTTGCCAGTGAGGAAGGAGCAGAGCCTGACGAGGACGGTTCCCTTTATGCCGGCGTGGTAGAGTCTGGCGGTGACTGTGCAGTAGGAGACGGTGTTGAAGGCTGCCGGGAGGTCGAGTAGGATCAGAACCGTGGTGTGTCCTTGGTCGAGGAGGGTGCGGATGTCGTCTGTGGCGGCGAGTAGAGCGGTCTCGGTGCTGTTGTTGCTTCGGAATCAGTATTGGGAGGGGTTGAGGATGGAGTTTCCTACGATTCATTTTGTTACTTGGGCGTTGATGATCTTCTCTGTGGATTTGGCCACAAAGGGAAGGAGGGAGATGGGTCGGGAGGTCTTGAGGTCCGTGGGATCAGATGAGGGCTTCTTGATAAGGGGTTTGACTTCTGCACGTTTCCAGTTGTCGGGAAAGATTCCGATATCGAAGGTGGCATTAATGGTGCGTCGTAGTTTTGAGGCGATGGAGGCAGCGGCTCTGTTGAAGATGTGCGGGGGCAGGGATATGTGGGGGCTCATGAGTGGATGTTTCTCATGGTCAATGTGGTGTCTTCGGGGGTGACTGGGGTACAGGAGGAGATGGTGGGCTGGCTGGTGCTGCTGGAGTAAAAAGTGGCTTCAGAGTCATGTGTCTGGTCGTTGAAGTTGTCGTCGAGGCCCTTGATTTTCAGAGGGAAGAAGGAGCTGAGTTTGTTGCAGAGGTCCTGCGAAGGGGTGATGTCCGTGGTTTCGCTAGGGGGCTTGGTGAAATCCTAGATGATGCTGAAGAGTTCCTTGGAGTTGCTGGAGTTGGCAACAATCTTGTTCTGGATAAAAGTCCTTTTGGTGGATCTGATGCGTTTGTATTACTCCGTCATGCAAAAACAACAGTTGATGGACAGAATGCAGAACAATGTCATACATTCACTCCAGTACAGAATTCTGGGCCTAAATCTGTCGTTTTTTTGCTCACCATGCCGTTCCAGTTTGAACCCAGCCATATGCAAATCAGTCTTGACCCTGTGCCTCATGGGAACAGTCCAGTCCGAACTGCCAAGCCAGGTCCTCCCTGGACTGGAAACAAGCATCCCATGACCGGTTTCGGGGTTTCACCGCTCTTCAGCCAGGATAGTAGTATGTGACTGCTGAAGACAGTATGTGAGACTGCTGAGGATAGTATGTGACTGCTGAGGACAGCATGTGACTACTGAGGACAGTATGTGAGACTGCTGAGGGCAGAATGTGAGTGCTGAGGGCAGTATGTGAGTGCTGAGGACAGTATGTTATTGCTGAGAACAGCATGTGACTGCTGAGGACAGTATGTGACTACTGAGGACAGCATGTGACTGCTGAGAACAGCACGTGACTACTGAGGACAGTATGTGAGACTGCTGAGGACAGTATGTGAGACTGCTGAGAACAGTATGTTATTGCTGAGAACAATATGTGACTGCTGAGGACAGTATGTGAGACTGCTGAGGATAGTATGTGACTGCTGAGGACAGTATGTGAGACTGCTGAGGACAGAATGTGAGACTGCTGAGAACAGTATGTGACTGCCGAGGACAGTATGTGAGACTACTGAGGACAGGATGTGACTGCTGAAGACAGTATGAGACTTCTGAGGACAGCATGTGACTGCTGAGGACAGCATGTGACTACTGAGGACAGTATGTGAGACTGCTGAGGATAGTATGTGAGTGCTGAGGACAGTTTGTTACTGCTGAGGACAGTATATGAGACTGCTGAGAACAGTATGTGACTGCCGAGGACAGTATGTGAGACTACTGAGGACAGTATGTGACTGCTGAGTACAGTATGTGACTGCTGAGAACAGTATGTGAGACTACTGAGGACAGTATGTGACTGCTGAGGATAGTATGTGACTGCTGAGGCTGAGGACAGTATGTGATTGCTGAGAACAGCATGTGATTGCTGAGGACAGCATGTGACTACTGAGGACAGTATGTGAGTGCTGAGGACAGTATGTGACAGCTGAGAACAGTATGTGACTGCTGAGGACAATATGTGAGACTACTGAGGAGAGTATGGGACTGCTGAGGACAGTATGTGACTGCTGAGGATGATATGTGACTGCTGAGAACAGTATGTGAATGCTGGGGACAGTATGTGACTACTGGGGACAGTATATGAGTGCTGAGGACATTATGTGACAGCTGAGAACAGTATGTGACTGCTGAGGGCAGTATGTGATTGCTGACTCCTTATACAACAATGCACCTGGCTCTATCCAGCCTGCACACCCATGGAAAGTTCTGCTCAATGCCCCAGATATTTAAGAGGCGCCCCACCCTCATTCACCCCTTGCATGAGCTCTTCTTTGCTGCATAATCCTGGGGGGTGGGTTTCTGCTTCTTGGAGCTGCATGGCTGCCAAGCCGCCCAGGTCTATCAGTTGGTTAACTAAGACTATAAATCCCAGAATTCCTAAGAAAACGAATGGGAGCAGCTGAACTAGCCCCACCTGGACATGGGAAACCTATCTGCTATGGAGGTGTTTGAGGGGTGGGTGGTTTTAGCGGCCAGGTGTGGTGGTTGCGGGCTCCTCTGGTGTATTGTGAAGTTGTGAGGTATGTCTAGGAGGCTGTTGTTCTGCTTGGGGTCTATCAGGAGTGGTGTAAGGTGTGGGGGCACTTCCGGTACCACAGAGCACCGCGGCCTTTATTGGTCTCCTGGATCCTGTCCACTTCCTCCCTCCTCGGATTGGATCTCCCATTCTCTCTGGTCACGTGACTCATCACCCTGCAGACCCATCTCTTAAGACTCTCCCTGCTAAGCCTTCACAAGGGCAGGGTCCTTATTCCAAGTCCTTGGGCTTTTTCTTTAAAACCCTGTGTTCCTGCTCTAAAATGTTTTTATAGATTTGGAAAACGAAGCTTTTCCTGTTTGATAATGGAGGTACTCAACACGGCCTCCCCGCTAGATGCTGCCAGATGCCAGAGCTGTCGACTTTTCCGTCTCCCTCGAAGACATCGTACCTACCAACTCACACGGTGCCACAGTGTGACACACGATATCGGCTCGTATCACGCGGTCTCGGACGGTGGAAGGGAAAACGAGCTGAAAACCACTGTAAATAGTGGTTTTCCAGCTTCTTTTCAGAGGTTTTCAACTGCCAACATCCTTTAAGGAATGTGAAAACACCCCAGGACATCAGCACCAGGCTCAGCAAAGGTTGGCTTTTTTGGGAGGAGAGGGCTCTCCGGCGGGTAGGTGTTCAAAAATGCCTGGTAGGTACTTCTCGGCACGAGGCCCTGCCCAATTCAAGGCCCCACCCCCTTCCCACACATTGAGATTGCTCTCCAAGTTGGCAGGTATTAGACATGTTTTTTAATACTTAAAATCAGCCGCCCCTGGCTCCAGCCATGGACCAACAAAAACTACTTACAAGGCTGCCCCACTCCTCAATGTCTCCTCCAAGGGTGCCCAGTGCAGCTGTTCAGGAGAGGATAGAGATATAACTGGCCTGTTCGGGTGACCCATCCCTTCACTATCTGTACATGATAGGACCTGGAAATCCCTACTCCCTGACCTGCCTTCACTGCGACCCTTCCATAAATGCTATATTGTGTTACAACAATTTGTTAAGTGCACATATACCCTGGAGTGTCTTGGCGCTGTCTACACCTGAGCAGGAGGGAGCCTAATTATTAAAGAGCCATGCTTTCAGTTCTTTCCTGAAAGATATAAGGTGGACAGAGCTCTGATATGGAATGGCAATTTGTCCCAAAGCTTAGTAGTTCCAACAGCAAAGCTGCTGCCTCCCCAGCTGGCTTTGTAAAATCTGGAAGTGGTCATAAGTTTTGCCCCTAGTGATCGAAGCTGTCTACCCAGAGTATAAATCTGAAAAGAGTGTTTCAGAAACCTTGAGCCAATATTTTGCAATGCCTTATATCAGGTGAGTCTTCATCAGGAGAATCTTCATCAGGTGAATCTTCTTCATGAGAATCTTCATCAGGTGAATCTTCATCAGGTGAATCTTCATCTTCATCAGGCGAATCTTCATCAGAGGAGTCTTCATCAGGCGAGTCTTCATTGGGTGGATCTTCATCAGGTGAATCTTCATCAGGCGAGTCTTCATCAGGCGAGTCTTCATCAGGTGAGTCTTCATTGGGTGGATCTTCATCAGGTGAATCTTCATCAGGGGAATCTTCATCAGGGGAATCTTCATCAGGTGAGACTTCATCAGGCGAATCTTCATCAGGTAAATCTTCATCAGGTGAGTTTTCTTTGGGTGAATCTTCATCAGGTGACACTTCATCAAGTGAATCTTCATTAGGTGAATCTTCATCAGGTGAATCTTCATCAAGTGAATCTTCATCAAGTGAATCTTCATCAAGTGAATCTTCATCAGGTGAATCTTCATCAGGTGAATCTTCATCAAGTGAATCTTCATCAGGTGGGCCTTCATCAGGCGAATCTTCATCAGGTGAATCTTCATCAGGCGAGTCATCAGGTGAGTCTTCGTCAGGCAAATGTTCATCAGGTGAATCTTCATCAAGTGAATCTTCATCAGGTGAGCTTTCATCAAGTGAGACTTCATCAGGCGAATCTTCATCAGGTAAATCTTCATCAGGTGAGTTTTCTTTGGGTGAATCTTCATCAGGTGATAATTCATCATGTTAATCTTCATTAAGTGAATCTTCATTAGGCGAATCTTCATCAGGTGAATCATCATCAAGTGAATCTTCATCAGGTGGACCTTCATCAGGCGAATCTTCATCAGGTGAATCTTCATCAGGCGAGTCATCAGGTGAGTCTTCGTCAGGCAAATGTTCATCAGGTGAATCTTTATAAGGTGAATATTCATCAGGTGTCTTCATCAGGTGAGTCTTCATCAGGTGAGCCTCCATCAGATGAGTTTTCATCAGCTGAATATTCATCAGGTGAGTCTTCATCAGGTGAATCTTCATCAGGTGAATCTTTATCAGTTAAATCTTCATCAAGTGAATCTTCATCAGGTGAAGCTTCATCAGGTGAAGCTTCATCAGGTGAATCTTCAGGTGAATCTTCATCACGTAAATCTTCATCAGGTGAGTCTTCATCAGGTGAATCTTTATCAGGTGAGTCTTCATCAGGTGAATCTTCTTCATGTGAATCTTCTTCGGGTGAATCTTCATCAGGTGAATCTTTATCAGGTAAATCTTTATCAGTTAAATCTTCATCAAGTGAATCTTCATCAGGTGAATCATCATCAAGTGAATCTTCATCAGGTGGACCTTCATCAGGCGCATCTTCATCAGGTGAATCTTCATCAGGCGAGTCATCAGGTGAGTCTTCGTCAGGCAAATGTTCATCAGGTGAATCTTTATAAGGTGAATATTCATCAGGTGTCTTCATCAGGTGAGTTTCATCAGGTGAATCTTCATCAGGTGAGTCTTCATCAGGTGAGTCTTCATCAGGTGAATCTTCATCAGGTGAATCTTTATCAGGTGAGTCTTCATCAGGTGATTCTTCATCAGGTGAGTTTTCATCAGAAACATGTTCATAAGGTGAGTCTTCTTCAGGTGAATCTTCATCAGGTGAGTTTTCATCAGGTGAAGCTTCATCAGGTTAAGCTTCATCAGGTGAGTCTTCATCAGATGAGTCTTCATCAGGTGAGTTTTCACCAGCTGGGTCTTCATCAGGTGAATCTTCATCAGGTAATTCTTCAGGTGATTCTTCATCAGATGAAACTTCATCAAGTAGAGTTTTCAATTTGTTAGTGTTTAGCAGGCGAGTCTTCATCAGGCGAGTCTTCATTAGGGGTGGGCGGAATTTGCGAAATCCACTTTTGCAAATTATTGCGAAAATGTTAAAAATTATCGCAAAAACGCGGAAATATCGCGAAGATGCAGAAGTTTTTTTCCCGCATGTTCGTGAGATTTTCTGCATGGTTGCGGCACGACAACTTACCCATGTGGTTGCTCGCGGGCGCGGCCATCTTGCTTTCAGTTGTCTCGCGGTGCATGATCGCGAGAACAAAGACGTGATCGCGCGACGCATGACGTCACTGCGGGCGCGAACTGTCGCGAGACAGCGCAAATGGCTAAAAACAATACAACATCTCATGGAGAACGCGACCGGATCAAGAAAACTTGTCGGCGAACGCAGGGATTCAGGTAAGGCGATCGCACGCGCGCGAGACTGTATTATTTTACAGCACGAGCAAGAACCAAATTATCGCTAAGCTGCGTAATGCGGAAATTTTGACATTTTCGCGCTTTCCGCGGAACGCAAAAATGTCAAATTATCGCAATTTCCGCGAACAGAACGAAATTTTAGCCCAGGCCTAGTCTTCATCAGACGAAGCTTCATCAGGTGAATCTTTATCAGGTGATTCTTCATCAGATGAAACTTCATCAGATGAAACTTCATAAAGTGAGATTTCATCATGTTAGTCTTTATCAGGCGAGTCTTCATCAGACGAGGCTTCATCAGGTGAGTCTTCATCATGTGAATCTTTAGCAGGTGAGTCTTCATCAGGTGATTCTTCATCAGGTGAGTCTTCATCAGGTGAGTCTTCATCCGATACATTTTCATCAGGTGAGTCTTCTTCAGGTGAATCTTCATCTGGTGAGTTTTCATCAGGTGAATCTTCATCAGGGGAATCTTCCTCAGGTGAGTCTTCCTCAATTGAGTCTTCATCAGGTGAATCTTCATTAGGTGAGTCTTCATCAGGTGAGTCTTTATCAGGTGAGTCTTCATCAGGTGAATTTTCATCAGGTGAGTTTTCGTCAGGTGAATCTTTATCAGGTGAGTCTTCAGCTGGTGAATTTTCATCAGGAGACTCTTCATCAGGTGAGTATTCACCGGGTAAATCTTTATCAGATGAGCATTCATCAGGTGAGTTTTCATGAGGCGAATCTTCATCAAGTGAGTTTTCATCAGCTGAATCTTCATCAGGTGAGTCTTCATCAGGTGAATCTTCATCAGGTAATTCTTCAGGTGATTCTTCATCAGATGAAACTTCATCAAGTAAAGTTTTCATCATGTTAGTCTTTAGTAGGCGACTCTTCATCAGGCGAGTCTTCATCAGACGAGTCTTCATCAGGTGAGTTTTCATAAAGTGAATCTTTATCAGGTGATTCTTCATCAGATGAAACTTCATCAGGTGATTCTTCATCAGGTGAATCTTCATTAGGCGAGCCTTCATTAGGTGAGTCTTCATCAGGTGAGTCTTCATCAAGTGAGTCTTCATCAAGTGGGTCGTCATCAGGTGAATCTTCATCAGGTGAATCTTCATTAGGTGAGTTTTCATCAAGTGAATCTTCATCAGGTGAATCTTCATCAGGTGAGTCTTCATTTGGTGAGTCTTCATTTGGTGAATCTTCATCAGGTGAATCTTCATCCTGTGGGTCTTCATCAGGTGAATCTTCATCCTGTGGGTCTTCATCAGGTGAATCTTCATCAGGTGAATCTTCATCAGGTGAATCTTCATCAGGTGAATCTTCATCAAGTGAGTTTTCACCAGGTGAATATTTAGCAGGTGAATCTTCATCAGGTGAGTCTTCATCAAGTGAGTCTTCATCAAGTGGGTCGTCATCAGGTGAATCTTCATCAGGTGAATCTTCATTAGGTGAGTTTTCATCAAGTGAATCTTCATCAGGTGAATCTTCATCAGGTGAGTCTTCATTTGGTGAGTCTTCATTTGGTGAATCTTCATCAGGTGAATCTTCATCCTGTGGGTCTTCATCAGGTGAATCTTCATCCTGTGGGTCTTCATCAGGTGAATCTTCATCAGGTGAATCTTCATCAGGTGAATCTTCATCAGGTGAATCTTCATCAGGTGAATCTTCATCAAGTGAGTTTTCACCAGGTGAATATTTAGCAGGTGAATCTTCATCAGGTGACTTCATCAGGTGACTTCATCAGGTGACTTCATCAGGTGAATCTTCATCCGATGAATCTTCATCCGGTGACTCTTCATCAAGTGAGTCTTCATCAGGTGAAACTTCATCATCAGGTGAGTTTTCATCAGGATAGTCTTCATCAGGTGGGTCTCCATCAGGTGAGCCTTCATCAAGTGAATCTTCCTCGGGTGAGTCTCCCTCATGGGTGTCTTCATCAGGTGAATCTTTATCAGGTGAGTCTTCAGCAGGTGAGTTTTCATCGGGTGACTGTTCATCAGGTGAGTCTTTATCAGGTGAGTCTTCATCAGGTGAGTTTTCATCAGGTTTATCTTCATCAAGTGAATCTTGGCCTAATCTTCATCAGGTGACTCTTCATCAGGTGATTCTTCATTAGTAAAGTCTTCATCAGGTGAATCTTCATCAGAGGATTCTTCATCAAGTAAACCTTCCTCAGGTGGGCCTTCGTCAGCCGGATCTTCATCAGGTGAATCTTCATCAGGTTAGTCTTCATCAGGCAAATGTTCATCGGGTGAATCTTCATAAGGTGAATCTTCATAAGGTGAATCTTCACAAGCTGAGTCTTCATCAGGTGAGTCTTTATCAGGTGAGACTTCCGACAGTGAGTCTTCATCAGGTGAGTCTTCATCAGGTGAGCTTCCATCAGGTGAGTTTTCATCAGCTAAATATTCATCAGGTGAGTTTTCATTAGGTGAATCTTCTTCATGAGAATCTTCTTCAGGTGAATCTTCATCAGGTGAATCTTTCTTTCCTTTACCCAACCAACCTATCCAAAAATGCAAAGAAAGATTTTAAACACAAACTATTAATAAGTCACAAAGAAACCTTATTTGTAGATAACTATCTTAGCCTCACTTCCCTTATCAAAACTAACAATATCTTCTACTCCAAACGCCCCTCCAAATGGAAAAGCATCTTTCTCCATCACCTCTCCATAACAATATCTTGCAAAATCCCCTACGGCGTGAAATTGTCTACCACCCCCTCCGCCAACTTTCCAGGTGAAATTGACATCTCCATTTTCAAATCTGGAAATATCCTAATCCAAGCCTCTGAAAACCACCTCTCTATCTTTGAAGGCCACTTTAGCTCTTTATCCTACCTTCTGTCTACGCCTGCCCATATCCCTTCAACCTCTTCATCCCAGGGAGTCTATGCACAAAGCCTTACATTTGATGCAGCTTCTTACCGGGAGTCAATGCAACTTCTGAATTTCTTTGGCCATCGGCATGAATTTAGGGGACACCTAGTCTACTAGTTATATTCTTTCCATGGTACCAAAACTATTAGCCGGGGTTAGGGGCACTAGTGACTCACTTTGTAAATTCCACCAAGCCTCTCCGGGGTGGCCAGTACAAAGAGTGTTTAGCTTTGCTGCCTGTAACTAGTGTGTGCCTGTGGCCTGCTACCTGCTGCTCTAAAATATTTTTTTATTTGTAGTTTGTCTATAGTGCCTCTGCACCTAGTGGTATTAGAGCGCTTTACATAGAACCAGATGGTACACAAGCCAGCAAGTCCACACAGAAGTTGCACCAAAGGGGGGGAAATATCAAGTAGAACAAGGAATCGGAGGCTGGGGATTAGGTAGGGAGGGAAGAAAAGAGTAGGGGTGGGGATAGAGAACAAGGAAAGGACATCCATGCTTGGTTACACAATGGTAAAAGAAATTAACCCGAACACCGGACAAGGAAAACATCACACAACATAAATGCTATGTTGTGTTACAACAATTTGTTAAGTGCACATATATACATATATTGGAGCATTGGATCTTAGTTACTGGAAACCAGTCAGGCCCTGATTCCCCAAGGTGAATCTTCATCAGGTGAAGCTTCATCTTCATCAGGCGAATCTTCATCAGAGGAGTCTTCATCAGGCGAGTCTTCATTGGGTGGATCTTCATCAGGTGAATCTTCATTAGGCGAGTCTTCATCAGGCGAGTCTTCATCAGGCGAGTCTTCATTGGGTGGATCTTCATCAGGTGAATCTTCATCAGGGGAATCTTCATCAGGTGAGCTTTCATCAGGTGAGACTTCATCAGGCGAATCTTCATCAGGTAAATCTTCATCAGGTGAGTTTTCTTTGGGTGAATCTTCATCAGGTGATACTTCATCAAGTGAATCTTCATTAGGTGAATCTTCATCAGGTGAATCTTCATCAAGTGAATCTTCATCAAGTGAATCTTCATCAGGTGGGCCTTCATCAGGCAAATCTTCATCAAGTGAATCTTCATCAGGCGAGTCATCAGCTGAGTCTTCGTCAGGCAAATGTTCATCAGGTGAATCTTCATCAGGTGAATCTTCATCAAGTGAATCTTCATCAGGTGAGCTTTCATCAGATGAGACTTCATCAGGCGAATCTTCATCAGGTAAATCCTCATCAGGTGAGTTTTCTTTGGGTGAATCTTCATCAGGTGATATTTCATCATGTTAATCTTCATTAAGTGAATCTTCATTAGGTGAATCCTCATCAGGTGAATCTTCATCAAGTGAATCTTCATCAGGTGGGCCTTCATCAGGTGAATCTTCATAAGGTGAATCTTCATCAGGTGTCTTCATCAGGTGAGTCTTCATCAGGTGAGCCTCCATCAGGTGAGTTTTCATCAGCTGAATATTCATCAGGTGAATCTTCTTCATGTGAATCTTCTTCAGGTGAATCTTTATCAGGTAAATCTTTATCAGTTAAATCTTCATCAAGTGAATCTTCATCAGGTGAAGCTTCACCAGGTGAGTTTTCATCAGGTGAATCTTCAGGTGAATCTTCATCAGGTGAAGCTTCATCAGGTGTGTCTTCATCAGGTGAATCTTCATCAGGTGAGTCTTCATCAGGTGAGTCTTCATCAGGTGAGTCTTCATCGGGTGAATCTTCTTCGGGTGAATCTTCTTCGGGTGAATCTTCTTCGGGTGAATCTTCATCAGGTGAATCTTTATCAGGTAAATCTTTATCAGGTAAATCTTCATCAAGTGAAGCATCATCAGGTGAGTTTTCATCAGGTGAATCTTCATCAGGTGAATCTTCGTCAGGTGAGTCTTCATCAGGTGAATCTTCATCAGGTGAATCTTTATCAGGTGAGTCTTCATCAGGTTATTCTTCATCAGGTGAGTTTTCATTGGGTGGATCTTCATCAGGCGAATCTTCATCAGGCGAGTCTTCATCAGGCGAGTCTTCATCAGGCGAGTCTTCATCAGGTGAGTCTTCATTGGGTGGATCTTCACCAGGTGAATCTTCATCAGGGGAATCTTCATCAGGTGAGACTTCATCAGGCGAATCTTCATCATGTTAATCTTCATCAGGTGAGTTTTCTTTGGGTGAATCTTCATCAGGTGAATCTTCATCAAGTGAATCTTCATCAAGTGAATCTTCATCAGGTGGGCCTTCATCAGGCGAATCTTCATCAAGTGAATCTTCATCAGGCGAGTCATCAGCTGAGTCTTCGTCAGGCAAATGTTCATCAGGTGAATCTTCATCAGGTGAATCTTCATCAAGTGAATCTTCATCAGGTGAGCTTTCATCAGATGAGACTTCATCAGGCGAATCTTCATCAGGTAAATCCTCATCAGGTGAGTTTTCTTTGGGTGAATCTTCATCAGGTGATACTTCATCATGTTAATCTTCATTAAGTGAATCTTCATTAGGTGAATCCTCATCAGGTGAATCTTCATCAAGTGAATCTTCATCAAGTGAATCTTCATCAGGTGGGCCTTCATCAGGCGAATCTTCATCAGGTGAATCTTCATCAGGCGAGTCATCAGGTGAGTCTTCGTCAGGCAAATGTTCATCAGGTGAATCTTCATAAGGTGAATCTTCATCAGGTGTCTTCATCAGGTGAGTCTTCATCAGGTGAGCCTCCATCAGGTGAGTTCTCATCAGCTGAATATTCATCAGGTGAGTCTTCATCAGGTGAATCTTCTTCATGTGAATCTTCTTCAGGTGAATCTTTATCAGGTAAATCTTTATCAGTTAAATCTTCATCAAGTGAATCTTCATCAGGTGAAGCTTCATCAGGTGAGTTTTCATCAGGTGAATCTTCAGGTGAATCTTAATCAGCTGAAGCTTCATCAGGTGAGTCTTCATCAGGCGAGTCTTCATCAGGCGAGTCTTCATCAGGTGAATCTTCTTCATGTGAATCTTCTTCGGGTGAATCCTCATCAGGTGAATCTTTATCAGGTAAATCTTTATCAGTTAAATCTTCATCAAGTGAAGCTTCATCAGGTGAGTTTTCATCAGGTGAGTTTTCATCAGGTGAATCTTCATCAGGTGAGTCTTCATCAGGTGAATCTTCATCAGGTGAATCTTTATCAGGTGAGTCTTCATCAGGTGATTCTTCATCAGGTGAGTTTTCATCAGAAACATGTTCATAAGGTGAGTCTTTTTCAGGTGAATCTTCATCAGGTGAGTTTTCATCAGGTGAAGCTTCATCAGGTTAAGCTTCATCAGGTGAGTCTTCATCAGATGAGTCTTCATCAGATGAGTCTTCATCAGGTGAGTTTTCACCAGCTGGGTCTTCATCAGGTGAATCTTCATCAGGTAATTCTTCAGGTGACTCTTCATCAGATGAAACTTCATCATGTAGAGTTTCATCATGTTAGTCTTTAGCAGGAGAGTCTTCATCAGGCGAGTCTTCATCAGACGAGGCTTCATCAGGTGAGTCTTCATCATGTGAATCTTTATCAGGTGATTCTTCATCAGATGAAACTTCATCAGATGAAACTTCATCAAGTGAGTTTTCATCATGTTAGTCTTCATCAGGCGAGTCTTCATCAGACGAGGCTTCATCAGGTGAGTCTTCATCATGTGAATCTTTATCAGGTGAGTCTTCATCAGGTGAGTCTTCATCAGGTGAGTTTTCCTCCGATACATTTTCATCAGGTGAGTTTTCTTCAGGTGAATCTTCATCAGGTGAGCCTCCATCAGGTGAGTTTTCATCAGCTAAAAATTCATCAGGTGAGTTTTCATCAGGTGAATCTTCTTCATGAGAATCTTCTTCAGGTGAATCTTCATCAGGTGAATCTTTCTTTCCTTTACCCAACCAACCTATCCAAAAATGCAAAGAAAGATTTTAAACACAAACTATTAATAAGTCACAAAGAAACCTTATTCGTAGATAACTATCTTAGCCTCACTTCCCTTATCAAAACCAACAATATCTTCTACTCCAAACACCCCTCCAAATGGAAAAGCATCTTTCTCCATCACCTCTCCATAACAAAATCTTGCAAAATCCCCTACGGCGTAAAATTGTCTACCACCCCCTCCGCCAACTTTCTAGGTGAAATTGACATCTCCATTTTCAAATCTGGAAATATCCTAATCCAAGCCTCTGAAAACCACCTCTCTATCTTTGAAAGCCACTTTAGCACTTTATCCTACCTTCTGTCTACGCCTGCCCATATCCCTTCAACCTCTTCATCCCAGGAAGTCCTCCCGTACTCTCCCGCCATAATGACAACCCCTCCGCTCCCTGACATAGCTATAACCTTGGAAACCTCCCAACCTCTGACTCAAGGTCCCCTTGCCTCTTTAGAATCCTCTCCCCTGCCCGACATTCCTACTTCATACTCAGTTGACCAAACCCTCTCTCCTCTCACCCCGCTTGTCTCTCCTCCTTCTCCTGACATTTCTACAGCACACCCGGTTGCCCCAACCCCCTCTCCTCCTCCTGACTTTTCCCCTCGCAACCATAATCACTCCCTCATGCCCTCCCCTTCCTCCCAGCCCCTTCACACTAATCCCTCTATTGCCCTTCCACGGACTCCAATTGCTTGCAATCTACCTGACCGCCACCCTCACAACCAAGATGACATCCCTCATCACTCGCCGTACACCCCCACTTCCTCTCAGGACCCCTTCGCTACCCCAGTGGAGGCGGGCCTTCCCATTACATTCAGCCCCCAATCTTGCTTCCACAACACCCATCACAATCCGCCACCGGGGTTTCCTCCTCATCCTCCCCCAGACCCCCCTCCCCGGCTAAAGTGATAATACCCTTCTCCCCATCCTCCCTGCCACCCTACCCTCATCGTTTCTAACCCAGTTCCTTCTCAATATTGAACTCCACCTCTCAATCCTGGCTTTGGAACTCTCATCCCTCAGACAAGACTTTAACTCCCTTAGCAATCGCAGCATGAACACTGACATGATTGACTCCGCACAATCCACCACCTCCCTCCCTCAGCAAGGGAGTACTACAACTTGTGATACCTCTTCATGCGGACCTCCTCATGGTGACTGTTCTCATAGCCCATCCCATGCCCGAACCATCTCTCCTCTCCTTACCCCCAGGAACTCAATATTGCCCCCCCACCTACCTCCAAGACGACCGACTCTCCCGCTCTCCGCTCAACTATTCCTGTGATTCTGGGGAAAGGCCACCTCCCACGTCCCCCAGTCCCGCCCAGACCCCCTTTGCAAATCACTACCATCCATTCTTGCCCCCCCTAAAAACAACCCTAAACCCCTATGCTGCATGCTGGTCAATTGATTTTGCGGTGAAAGAAGGTGGCGAGGGAGTCGCACAGGGCCTGTGATGGCAGAATGTTGTTGGCGCTGGAGCTGGGGTTGGAGAGTTCCTTCACGATGTTTAAGAGCTCCTTGCTGTTGTGTGCGTTGTTGTTGAGGTGGTCTTTGAAGGAGGTTCTTTTGGTGGCCCTGATGAGGTGTGGTGGTTGCAGATGGCGTCTTTGTGGGCAGCACGGCTGTCCGTCGTCTTATCGCTGTGCCATCTGTTCTCCAATTTCCGGCAGGTGCGCTTTGATGCTAGGAACCCCACTTATACACAGAAGCTTGTGTACGTTTTCCTTGCACTTCTTCACCTATTAACTCTTCTGCACTTTTACCAACCATTTCCTCTTTTGGAAGGGGACAACCATCCTGAACTTTGTAGCAATGACCTCCAGTATCAACTGCAAATGGTAAACAATTTTCCTGGAAGTAACTTTACTCATTAAAAAAAGGCTCACGAGTAGAAGTATGTTTCCAATGTCCACTAAAGATTTTGCAAAAGTTGGTTTTGTTCACAAGTCTTTTTCTTCTACTTTTCTCTTTCAACACTTTGATTATTTTATCCAACACTTTGATCCTCTTCAAAATCACAATGAATAACTTCTGTTTTAAAGTGAAAGTAGTATCCACTATACTTTCAATACGCTGCTTCTGTTTGAATTGCAGCATGTTTCTTTTTATATTTGCTGCATGTTTTCATTAAATTCTGAATCACTCTAGTTCGAAAAAGTCTCTGATTAATTACTTGAAATTGTTTTTGTCTCCGGGTAACAGATACTGTTTCTTTATCATGTTTTCTTTTCCTGGTATTTGAAATTGAAGTCTGCTTCTCCTTACTTGAAAAATTCTTCTTTTTGCTTTGTGTGATGTTATCTTCATTAAATGTTCGTAATATTTTTTTCAGAAATTGTCTAGAGTTTTTACCAGAAGAAACTGTTTGTGTAGTACTCTCAATTTTTTCTAATTGAAAATCTTTCCTTTTGTTCAAATATATTTTTTTTCTCTTTCCTTTTTTTCTCAGTTCTTCTAGGCATTTTCAAATTTTAATCCAAACAAAATAATTATCTGAAAAAGAAAAAATAGATTCAATTATTTTTTACATCTGTTCAATATGTTAAAAATAATAGCATACAATTACATAAGTTCTACTGATGGCTTCCAGAGGCAGTGCTGCAACGTGATGGAGCACGGCAGGGGAGCAGTAGGATGACGGGTAGTGCCATAGAACATACAGCAAGTATTTATTTAATTATTTACATACACCTTTACAATTTATATGTAACTGCACTACCTCGTACTTTTCACCTCTCCGCCGCACCCCACCACCCCACTGCACTCCCTCTGCAACCCACCGCAGACAACTTTATAGATAGTATTTTAAAAAATTGTAATCTATGTACTTAGGATGATATTATCAACCAAACGGCACACACAACAATTACCATTATTAGCCTAACAAGTTTATCTACAACTTCGCAAACATAACAGTGCACCCAAAGATTTAAGTGGGGGGGGTCTGTGGGGGTCTGAGCACCGGCAGTTTATTTTTGGGGGCCTGGAAACGGGTCTCTATGGGGCTCTATTTTCGGGCCTCGCAAAGGTAGTCCGTTATATTTTTATTTTTTATTTTATTGGACTGCAGTGGGACAGTGAGAGCATGCACATTGCTCTCTACTGAGAAGTGGAGACATCATGCCAGGTGAGTCGCGTTGTAAGAGAAGGGAAATCCTTTAAAGAGAGCCATTTCCTCTTAGGATTTCCCTTCTCTTTTTGCAGCGCAGGAGCAACATCATCGTGGCGTGATTAGCAGAGAGACCACCAGGAGCGCAACGCCCATTGCCCCGGACTCCCTGAGACAGCTTCCCGGGCGCACACAAAGAGCCACACCCGAGTACTTCACAGGTCTTCAAAAGACCATTTGCTTGTAAATGAGGCTCTGTTCTTTTTCACTCCTTTTTAGAGCCCCTACATCCCCACTCTGCCTACTGCTGAAAGAATTAGCCTCCCCCGAAATTTCGCTCTGGTTGGGCCTCTGGAGACGACCACAGGCAGCCAACTCCAGCATGACCCTGCTCTGGCCTTTCACAGTGTCTTGTTTTAGTGCTACGAAAACACACGCTTTGCCTGCCTCACTTAGTTCTCACCCTCCCTCTTTAATAGGAAGATAGCAGCGTTGGAATTACCTTTATATTCCTATACTGTGCTTCACATAGAAATATAGAACTGCAGTTTCTCACCACCCCAAATTAGCTGTCTGGTATACTCTCTCAAATGTAAGAGCTACAGGTATTCAGTATCTGTCAGTCGCGGCCAGTTTGAAGCAGTCTTCCTATATAGAAATGGACAAAATGTTATGTTTCTAAATCAACGTCTTACACTGAAAAGCTGCTTTACATTTCTTTTGCTGGATCAGCCTTTGTTTAAAACACCACCAGAGAAGGGTGGTGAACTATGGTCCACAAAGCTTTCTTGTTCTTTATCAGAAACATCTGCCTGTCAATGCTTATCGCCAGCCTTTTCGGCCCCTTAAGAGGCTGGGTGGATGAGTATAATACACGGTATTTAGGATCGGGGCGGAGGGTGCAACGGAAATAGGGACGGATAGTTGAATATAGTGTGAGTGGATGGATGGCCAGATGAATGAATGGATAGCTAGATGTATGGGTGTATGAATGGATGGAACGATGAATGGATGCATGGACCAGTACTTAGGATAGACGGGTGGGCTGATAGATGCTTAGGATTGGTTCTGGAACAGATGTATGTATGGCTATTTGGGCGTATGGCTGGATGGATGGCACAGTGCTTACCATAGGCGAGTGGGCTGATAGATGCTTAGGATAAGTGCAGGGACAGATGTATGCATGTATGTAGGTAGGAATGTATGGATGAATTGAAAGATGGTTGGATGATGCAGTGCTTAGGATGCATGGATGCAGGGCTTTAAGTGGACCGGGTCTGAGCACCGGCAGTTATTTTCAGGAGGCCTCCAAACGGGTCTCTATCGAGCTCTATTTTCGGCCCTTGCAAAGGTAGTCAGTTTTCTTTTTTTTTTTATTGGACTGCAGTGAGAGCATGCACCTCGATGTGCGCATGCTCATTTTGCTCACTACTGAGAAGTAGAGACATCATGCTAGGTGAGCCACGTTGTAGGAGGAAGGGAAATCCTTTAAAGAGTGTGTTTTCCGAAGGTAGGATAATTGGAGGGGATTTTCTTAAGCACACAATGCTAGTTATCTTGATTTAGACCACGCCCCTAATTGGATAGCCCACACCCCTTTAAGAGGTTTGCCCCGCCCCTTTTAGAGCACCTCGAGTTTTGTTTCCCACTTAAAGCCCTGACTGCACCATAGTAACAAAGAAATGGTCCAAACTTCCATTTAAATCTACAATGGCACCAAGTTTCATAATTTGCCATCAAAGCTGACAGCCTTCTACCACAGTGCAAGAGTGTCTATCAGCACGAAGATTTGTTATCCACAGAAATGTTGTGTGATTTGCGTAGCTGTCTACTAGAACACTCATCACCAAAAGGTATTAAAACATGCAAATTTGCAAGTAAAACATATACCATACCATACAGCGGTTCATAAATGGGCCCAGTGCCACCACACCACCCTCATCCCCATCCTTGCTTAACCTTACGAAATCAAAGAAAGAGTCCCAGCAAACCTGGTAGAGCCACTATAGCAATACAGGGACTTAATTTCAACAAGTGTCTGCCGGAACGCTCAGCAACAAAACATATTAAAATATGCAAATTTCCGTATAAAACATATACCATGCCATAGAGCGCTTTATAAATGGACCCAGTGGCACTATATCACCTTTACTAGCTACACATGTGCATGTTACAAATGTCCGTGTTATAATCAGCAACATACCAACCTCCCACACCCCCACCCCTGCCCTTGCTTAACCTTACGAAATCAAACAACAAGCCCCAGCACTCCCGTTAGTACCACTATAGCCATACATAGACTTAATTTCAACAGATGTCTGCCGGAACGCTCATCAGCAAAAGGTATTGAAACCTGCAATTTTGCAAGTAAAACATATACCATACCATAAGGCGGTTTATAGATAGTCCCAGTACCACCACACCGCCTCCACACCCGCCCTTGCTTAACTTTACGCAATAAAACAAAGAGCCCCAGCAAACCTGGAAGCGCCACTATAGCCATACAGAGGCTTAATTTCAACAGATATCTCCCGAAACTCATCAGCAAAACGTATTAAAACATGCAAATTTGCGGGTAAAACATATACCATGCCATAGGGCGCTTTATAAATGGTCCCAGTGGTACTACATCACCTTTAATAGCTAGACATCGGCACGTTACTAAAGTCTGTGTTTTAATCACCAATATATCCACCTCCCCCACCCCCACCCCCGCCCTTGCTTAACTGTACGAAATCAAACAGAAACCCCCACCATTCCTAGTAGCGCCCTTATACCCATACACGGGGTTAATTTTAACAGGTGTCTTCCAGAACGCTTATCAGCAAAAAGTATTCAAACATGCAAATTGGCGGGTAAAACATAAACCATCCCATAGCACGGTTTATAAATGGGCCCAGTGGCACTGCACCACCTTTACTAGCTAGACATCTATATGTTACTAAAGTATTTTAAACACTCTGTAGAGTGTATAGCAGAGGATGGGGAGAGTAAACAAAGTTCTAATTCCCAAAATTTTGATATACCGTCCCTTTACTGAAGGTATATTAAGGACATTAAATGTATCGAAAAAATTGACAAGTGTCTCAAAAGGGATAGTGAAGCTGAGCACCGGTAAAACCCGGACCACTTAAACACCTACGTATATTCACCACAGGGACACAGCTTGACAATTAGTATCACTTATAATCACATGTAGTTTACTAATGTCAAGAAAGTCAAACAGAAAATATACCGAACATTTTCATTTCTTTTTTATCTCTCACACATTTATAAAACATCTCTTCTAAAGAAACACTCCCCAACCACTTCTATTTCATAAGAACGAACAATCATTAATACGTTTACTACCATATATTTTAGTATATCTACCTTTTTATTATTCACTAGTCACAAACTACTAAAACTATTAACTATACCCAAATACAAACCAGAAACAATGTTCATATTATATCTCAACCGATGATCAAATGATTCAAACTATGCGTACATGTAAAATGAACGTATCACTCTTACTATCTCCATCTCCTCTCCATGTAATCTCCAAACACTGTAGACGGCCTCACAGTACAACAACATACCTCGACTTATATTCAAACCTACCTCTCAGTGTCAAAAATGAGACCACAACCTGTCCACATAACATTTCTGGCTTTGGTTTTATCGCTATTAACTTAATAACACATACATCTCCTACCCCCCCCCCCCGCCCCCCCTTCCCCACTATTTCCACAAAAAGTATAATTTGCAAACGTGGGACATTTTGTTTATCTCACCTGAATACATTAGCAAACCCAAATTAACACAGTACCTCATTTTCAAAACCATACAATCCTTTAAAGATGACAAACTACACTTCTTCTTTCCAGCCGCGGTCGGTAGTGGGAGTAGCTGCCGGGCGGTGACGTGAGGAGGGGTAGGGGCAGGGTGGTGGGTAGTAAACTATGGATTACGGAGGTTTACAGGTGAGTAAACATATAAATTATTAAAACGAATTTCGTTGCGCGCACTGCATCTCCAAATGCGATGCAGTACAAGCAACGAAATTTGTTGTATTAATTTATATGTTTACTTACCTGTAAACCTCCGTAATCCATAGTTTACTACCCCCCACCCTGCCCCTCCCCCTCCCCACATCACCACCCGGCAGCTACTCCCACTACCGACCGCGGCTGCTTCTTTCTGAAAAATTCCTAAACATATATGAAGTACTAATTTAACAACAGGTCAAACTTTATGCATAATTTATAACCAATACGAAACACCACTCTTTACTAACAGTATATTATTTTTGAATAAAAAATACTTTCAAACTTAAAAATATCACCTCAAATACGTAATCACTACTACAGAACACAAAACACACCTTGTTCATTTCTACCTCACCTTTGCAGATTTCAAATGTCACACATGCATGCAATTCTTTCTTTGTCACACAGTACATGTAATGCACCGCTTTCATCAAGAATGGAACCAGTAATGGCACAATTTCTCTGTCGCTCCACTTATAAATACATGTAAAGAACAAATTAGAATACTTCATTCCTTCATCGACATTCCAAAACTTATCTCCATTGGTTATTTTTGAATTTTCCATATGAAAAGCTACTTAATATTCCGCGCCACATACAGGTCAGAAGTTCAACCTATTTTATCACCACACTTTCTGGAACATTCTATGACACCTGCAGGTTAAAAGTTCATGATTTTTGTAAACGTAACGTTTTTTTTTTTCCCCAGCATATTCTCCAACATTTAACAGCATCTGCGGGTTAAAAGTTCACCATTGTTTTAAGTTGCAAATGTACCTTCCAAATGCAAGTAGCACGTCTGGTTGAGCTGAGCACATTTCATCCTATCGTATGTACTCCACGTTTAGACTGCTCTTTATTGACCAATGACAAACATGCTTTTTCACGCAACTAATATGCACCTTAGTTTTTAGTACCCAATGCTTCTTATCTTCCAATCAATTATCGTTTTCTGTGGAAAAAAAAAGATTTTTCCCCATCTTTAAACATATCTCTTACTCTACGAAGGAACTGTATGAGCTACAAACATCTTTCCATACCTTCCAGCCATACCTTCAAAATGCTAGTGTGGATCGTAGGACATAGCTATGTTTTCTGGTGCAAGAGGTATGCAGAACAGAGACGTATTGACTTAGACCTAGGTTTACAAAATGTGGACATTAAGGGGCCGATTCCGATCCGGGTGGGAAGGGCACCGAACGCGATCAGGCCGGAAAAACTACAAGCCGTACGTGTGTTTTCCGGCCGACTCGTACAGCTGTACGAGCGAGCAAGTACAATGCGAGCTACATGAAATTCACCGACCGAGTCGTTTCCGGGTCCGAACCGTTCCGTACGTGTCGGTCGGAAGCTAACTGTGGCGTGCAATGGATGCGATTTACAACCAAGCCAGTACGATGCACGCGTAGGGCAGCCTGCGCGAGCCGGAGAGTCCGGCTCGCAAAAGCTCCCGGAGTCTGACTTTGGGGGTCCGTGTCGAACCCCCTAACACCCGCAGCCCTACGACTCGGACACAGGGGGAGACCTATGGGTCTCCCCAACACAGGCATGTACGGTGCGGATGGCACTGAAGCGTACCCACTGTAGGGGGCGCACTTGTTCGAGACGTACCTATTCAGTCAATGGGAGCCCATGTACACGTCGTACGACCGACTCCCATTGACTTCTATGGGAGTCCGACCGAACTGAGTCCGACAGCATACGTGCGCATCATACTCGCTCGGTCGGACTGTAGGGGTCCGGCTCGGTCGGAAAACACTCCAGATCCGACTAGGTCAGAGTGCTTTCCGACCCGGATCGGAATCGGCCCCTAAATGGTTTGCACAGAGAGGATTTAATTGGCACCAATTGTTGCCTTTGGTTAAAACCTGTCTGCATCTCCAACACCCTGACCTCATGATTGTGCATTGTGGTGGAAACGACCTAGGCACATTGACTGGGGTAGGTTTGGAAATGCTAATGAAGGACACCTTTCGACAATTGATATTGCTTTTGCCTCAAACTGTCTTTGTATATTCCAATATATGCCAAAGACAGAAGTGGAAATGGCCAAACCAATTTTGTCCTCAGATCTAGAAAGAATGTCAACAAAGCTGTGTCTGCATACCTCAGAGACCATTGAATGGGGTCGATCTACAACAACAACATACGTTTTGATATGGCTGATATCTACAGAAGTGATGGAGTACACTTCACAGATCAGGGAAATCGAGTTTTTCTGAATAACCTGAAGCTGTGCATCCGCACTTATATGTAGCTCCAACTAATAAACACAAGGGCTCTTTTTAGAGCCGCCTTATAACTGACAACTTAGGCCCGCTATTTTAGGACTAGGTAACGGCAACTCCCAGACCTTAGCCAAAATTTATTCTCCACACAGCTGTGGCGCAGCGGCCAGACCATCTGACTTTAGAGCACAGAGCTCTTGCTTTGATCACTGGCGCTAGCGACAGCTCAGGATAGCACCATGTGACTCTGAGCAATAGCTCACTTAATTTCCACGCTGACCCCCAGCGCCTGCAGACCTGTACGAGTGAGTAGTTTGCACTTTACAAATACCGGATTGATTTGAAACGGCACAATTGAACTTCACACTCCCTCTGTAGCACCCCCCAATCACCCTACAGACGTCACACTGTTTAAAACAAAAGTTCCTCCTAGTACGTATGCACACATGCGGACACTACTTGGACAGGTGTGCCGCAGCGGCCCGAAAACATGAGTTCAGACCACAGGACTCACGGTTTAGTCCCCGGCTCTGGCAGCAGTTCAGCTCAGCACCATGTGACTCTGAGCAATAGCTCACTTAATAGCTCACATAATTTCCACGCCAGCCTCCAGGGCCTTCAGACCCATACGGGTGAGTGGTTTGTGCTTTAAAAATACCGTATTCATTTACCTACGCACTCCCTGTATAACACCACCGAAGCACCATATACAACTTACCGTGGTCTCCCTGTATAACACCACCGAAGCACCATATACAACTTACCGTGGTCTCCCTGTATAACACCACCTAAGCACCATATACAAGTTACCGTGTTCCAAACAAAACTTCCTCCTACTACGTATAAAATATTGCTCACACTACTTGCACAGGTGTGGCATAGCACCCAGAGCACATGACTTCACAGCATAGGACACACAGTTTGGGCTCAATGGTTCATCCCCGAGTCCAGCAGCAGCTCAATTTAGCAGCATGACACTCTAGGCAATACCGTACATAATTTCCATACCAAGCACTTTCAGACCGGTAGGGGTCAGTAGTTCAGCGGCTTTATCCCCGAGTCCGGCAGCAGCTCAGCTTACAGCCCAGCGCCATTAGACCCGTACAAGTAAGTAGTTTGCACTTTACAAATACCGAATTGATTTGATATGTGCAAATTTACCTTCGCACTCCCTGTATAACACCCCCTAAGCACCATACACAAGTTACAATGTTCGAAACAAAAGTTCCCCCGAGTAGGTATAACTACATGCTGACACTATTTGGACAGATGTGGCACAGCGGCCAGAGCACATGACTTCACAGCATATGACACACAGTTTGGACTCATGCTTTCATCCCCGAGTCTGGCTGCAGCTCAGCTTAGCAGCATGAGACTCCAGACAATACCTCACATATTTTCCGTACCCCAGTACTTTCAGACTGGTAGGGATGAGTATTTCACTTCGCACCCCCTGTATAGCACACCCTAAACACCCCACAGAGGTTACAGTGCTCCTACCCTACTCTTTCCTACTTTTTTTGCCCTTTTTTCCCCTTACTCGCTTCAACAGAATCACAAAATGGCTGCAAATACTTCCTAGTTGCAACCACTTGCACCGCTCGCAACCAATAAACAGCAAGCTCGTGTTTGTAACGCGTCAGCCAACCAGATGGCAGAATTCCCAAATTTCAATATCTGTAAACTTCGATATTTCTCAAAACTACTGAATGGATTTACACCAAATAAGCAAAAACGTGCTTTCTAGACCAAGACCCTTCTCCCTGCCAAATTTGGGGTCATTTCGTCTAAAGTTTCCTATGGAAATTGCATGAAGAAAACATGTTTTGGGACCCCCCTTTTTTCTCGGCCCCCCCTTGATGATTCACCCCCACACTTTCAACATAGGAGCTGATATGAACAAAGAATTAATTTGGAAAATTTCATGAAGATTCATCAAACGACACCAAAGTTATAAGCAAAACAAAAAATGCTCTTCCTATGGAAACTTGGTCCTTACTATAACTACCTACTGGCGACTGCCAGTAGCTAATATTAAATATATAAAAAGAAAAGATATTATAATATTAAATTCATATAACAAAAGCCTACAAATATTATATAAAATAAAATAGTAAATACGTTAAAAAAATCTTTTAAACTAGAAGATATTTACGAACACAATTAATTAATAGATAAATGTATTTATTTTATTTCCTACCTTATATCACCACACCAAAAACAAAACACTTCAACATTTTAAATTACATTTACTTCCATAATTGACATAATTAATACTTGATTAAAAATGATGAAAAAAACTAATAAACCTTCATTGACTAAACAAACTTTGACACTAAAATATCCACAACACAAACCTAAATTAAACTATAAAATAATAAAACACAATTAAAAGTTATATTTAAGTTAAAAACTATTCCCATTAACAAATAATAATAAAGTAATTAAAATGTATTTAATACACACCCTTTACCCCTTTAAAAGCAAAAACAACACACAAAAATAATTACCCAAAATAAATATACAAATAATTAACATTAATTAATGACTATATATTATTTAAACACAAATTATGTCCCACCTTTACTCCTATAAACACCACAACACACACCTAAAATTAATTACTCAATTACCATAATAAAATAAATAAACTACTTAACACCCTTTACCCCTATAAATCCCAAAACACACACCTAAAATGTATTACACAATTACCAATAAATAATTACCAATTAATTAATTAAAATTAGTTAACAACCAATTATTGATTCATACATTTAAAATAAATTACTTCCCACCCTTTACACATATAAACACGACAACACACACCTAAAACTAATTACACAATTGCCATCATTAATTACCAATTAATTAAATAAAATTGATTAACAACCAACTATTAATTCATAAATTAAAAATAAATTACTTCCCACCCTTTACACTTATAAACACTACAACACACACCTAAAATTCATTACACAATTAACATAATTAATTACCAGTTAACCAATTAAAGTTATTTAACAACCATTTAATAGTTAATTAATAATAAATTACTTTACACATTTAAAACTATAAAACCTCAATTAAACAAATAATAATAAATACAAATTAATAAATTCATTTAATATAATTAAATTACTTCCCACCCTATTCCCCTATCAACCAACAACCCGCAATAGAACTAAAAACGCAAAATTCAAATAAAATAAAAAATGTATAACTGCTTACATTTCAACACATATATCAAAAATACAAAAAATTCCTATGCAAAAAAAAAATCACATACATATAAAATATGTACTGAAATACATAACATTAATTTAAAAAATGATATTTTTAACAACTATATTTTTGCTAACGATATTAAACACTTTGATAAGTGGATAGTTCTTACCTTAAATCGATATTCTTGACCACGAGATTCTTGCTGTCGATATTTCTGAACCACAACATTTTATATGCGATATTTGTGCAACTCGAACTTTTATTCAATATTCTGTCCGCACACCCGTGGGTAGTCCTAATCCATTTTTTGCCCTTTGCTTTTCCAATTCAGGAGTTGGCATTCCTTTGTCAGTGATGATTTCAGTCTCTTTACTTGTCCTATGGTGACTGAAACCAAGACTGCAGTGGAAAGTATTGAGAGCTAGGGTGACAAAAGCCCTCACATCGCTGTTGAAGCTGTGTCACCAGTCCTCAGTTTGACATTTTCTGGACCAGTGCAATTGACAATCTGTAAGAGGCCTGCAGGTGTACCATGTCTCAATATGGCATTGAACAGCACTCACCTGGCTTTTATGGTAATGGGTGCCCCTAAACTTTGCCCCCATCCATAGCTAAGAATAACTAAACCCCTGAAGAAGGTTAAAGTGAGACTGGTGGTTGGAGGGAGTGGATTCGTTCTGCATAACTACACTCTACCTATCCCACCATAGTTCATGGTGTGTTGTTTCATGTGTGAGTGTGTGAGTGTGAGTGTGAGTGTGAGTGTGAGTGCGTGTGCGTGTGCGTGTGCGTGTGCGTGTGTGTGTGTATCCCCCAAAGGTCTACGTACAATGGGAGTGGTGCTCAAGAAGGACACATTGACCTTGAGTTTGTCTTCATCATCCTGGCCTTGACCGCCTGCATGTCCTTGGTTCCATGGCCCCTGTCCCAATACTCCAAGGGGGCCTGGTGGGCTTTAGAAATGCACTTCCTTTCGCTGCTAAGCCAGTTTCTGCTATTACCGTAACTGTGCTATGCTTAGTGCCGCCCTGAAGACCTTGGCTAGACCTTTCTGGTACAAGACACCTTGAATACTTGATATCAGCCATGGCCCCTTCTCTCCAGAAACCCAGGAAGTTTCACTCTGGTCGGGTATGAATGTTAGTATTTTGAAGCCCACCACCTGGCTTGCCTTGGATTGCAAAAATGTTCCTCTAACCTGAAGCCCACCACCTGGCTTGCCTTGGATTGCAAACATTTTCCTCTAACCTGAATAAAAATGGACCCCTTGGGCCAGTAACCCCAACCTTCATCTGTATTTTGAAGAGACTTGGTGCACCAGCTCAGGGAGATATCTTCCCTGAGACAGAGCCCTTCCCGCTACCCTTCTACTCTCAGAGTCGGTTTCAAGTCGTCGAACTCCACACAATGCGCCTGTGACCGGGAGAAGTTGTGAAATGCATGGAGGGTGACTTCATGATCACGATTAGCATCACCAGGCCCAGCTCACCAAAGACACATGGAACATGCCTCGAGACACTAGGCCAGCTGGAAGTCATGGGTATCTTGCAGCCCAGCTAGCAAAGACCAGCACAAGAGGCAACTTTAATACAGACACAGGGGACCGGCAGAGAAGCAATTCACAGATGACCTGCCTACCCTTTGCTCTTAAGATGGGGTTCCCTGCCCACCCACAGTTGGCCTTTCCTACCTCTTCTTTATGAGATGAAGTTCCCTGCACACCCACAGCTGATCTTCTTTACCCGTGTCTCATGAGATGAGGTTCCATACCCAGGCTCAGACAGCTTTCTCTACCCTTTCCTCTTAGGATAGGGTTCCATACCCATTCACAGATGGCTTCCCACCCCCTGTCTTCAGCAGATGCGGTTCTGTACCCACTCACTGCTGACCTTTCTCACCCTTTCTTCGTATGTTAAGATTTCCTAACCACCCACTGCTGACCTCGCTCATAGAGGAGGGTGCCTACCCACCCACAGCTGACCATGCTTACCCCTTCCTCATAGAGGAGGTCCCTACCCACCCACAGCTGGCCTTCACAGTCCGTTGCTCATGAGATTCCCTACCCACCCACAGCTGGCCATGCTTACCCCTTCCTCGTAGAGGAGGTCCCTACCCACCCACAGCTGGCCTTCACAGTCCGTTGCTCATGAGATTCCCTACCCACCCACAGCTGGCCTTGCTTACCCCTTCCTCATAGAGGAGGGTCCCTACCCACCCACAGCTGACCTCGCTTATCCTCTCCTCATAGAGGAGGGTCCCTACCCACCCACAGCTGTCCTTGCTTATCCCTTCCTCATAGAGGAGGGTCCCTACCCACCCACAGCTGGCCATGCTTACCCCTTCCTCGTAGAGGAGGGTCCCTACCCACCCACAGCTGGCCATGCTTACCCCTTCCTCGTAGAGGAGGTCCCTACCCACCCACAGCTGGCCTTCACAGTCCGTTGCTCATGAGATTCCCTACCCACCCACAGCTGGCCTTGCTTACCCCTTTCTCATAGAGGAGGGTCCCTACCCACCCACTGCTGACCTCGCTTATCCTCTCCTCATAGAGGAGGGTCCCTACCCACCCACAGCTGCCCATGCTTACCCCTTTCTCGTAGAGGAGGTCCCTACCCACCCACAGCTGGCCTTCACAGTCCGTTGCTCATGAGATTCCCTACCCACCCACAGCTGGCCTTGCTTACCCCTTCCTCATAGAGGAGGGTCCCTACCCACCCACTGCTGACCTCGCTTATCCTCTCCTCATAGAGGAGGGTCCCTACCCACCCACAGCTGTCCTTGCTTACCCCTTCCTCATAGAGGAGGGTCCCTACCCACCCACAGCTGGCCATGCTTACCCCTTCCTCGTAGAGGAGGGTCCCTACCCACCCACAGCTGGCCATGCTTACCCCTTCCTCGTAGAGGAGGTCCCTACCCACCCACAGCTGGCCTTCACAGTCCGTTGCTCATGAGATTCCCTACCCACCCACAGCTGGCCTTGCTTACCCCTTTCTCATAGAGGAGGGTCCCTACCCACCCACTGCTGACCTCGCTTATCCTCTCCTCATAGAGGAGGGTCCCTACCCACCCACAGCTGTCCTTGCTTACCCCTTCCTCATAGAGGAGGGTCCCTACCCACCCACAGCTGGCCATGCTTACCCCTTCCTTGTAGAGGAGGGTCCCTACCCACCCACAGCTGGCCATGCTTACCCCTTCCTTGTAGAGGAGGTCCCTACCCACCCACAGCTGGCCTTCACAGTCCGTTGCTCATGAGATTCCCTACCCACCCACAGCTGGCCTTGCTCACCCCTTCCTCATAGAGGAGGGTCCCTACCTACCCACAGCTGGCCTCCCCTACCCTTTTCTCATAACATGAGGTCCCCTGCCCATCCACATCTGGCTTCCCTTACCCTTTTCTCATAAAATGGAATTCCCCACCCACTCACAGGTGACCTCGACTACCCTTTCATCACCTCTGAGTGGTGTGCTGTGTTGTTTCCCCCTGGAAGTCACGTGATGAACACCCTTAGTCTGGCTAGAAGGGGGTGTAGGCGAGGGCACTGGGCGACCAGCGAGCTGCCCTCCATGGGGACTTCTGGAGAAGCCACGGCGCCCACAGCTCTCCATACCTGTTGCCCAACTCTCCCCTCGTCAGCTGAGCTAAGCAGCCCCGGAACCAATCTCTGGAGTTTGAAGAATATTTTCCACGCCTTTGGCTCTTTGATAGTTGGGAAAGTCCGTGATTTGACCTTAAATTCGAGAAACAAAGCGAGTGGCTGCCTTTCATCTCCAGCAGCCCTGGCCCCCTCCTGGCCCTGCTGCGCCCCCCACCCGACACACGTCTTTTTATTTGAAACACGCACACGCATCCTTCACGCTCTCAGAATGGATTTTCCAGACACGTTCTGTAGATTTCCCCTCCCCCACGCACAGCGCCATCAGACAGGGCAGAACTTGGAGGCTGCGAGGCTGAGGGGTCCAACCGCGTCCGACACCAGGGTGAACTGACCTCCTTCCAGGAGAGGAGTACCGGCCTTTTGGGGTTGTTTTAAGAGTCTGCAAAGGCCCGGACATGACACTAAATATGAGACTGTAAACAACACCCTATGTACTCATTATAACATGACTGTTCTGCCTTTGTTTACATTAATTACAAGGATAATTAACGCAGCTCTAGAACACATTTAGAAGCGCTTTCTGTTTCTATTGCTGTTTGAGGTATGTACGGATAAGGGCTGAAAATACAGACATGTTCAGGGTATTAATAACACCGGTGGTGCCGGTAGAAGACCAGCCGTGTGGCGACCCTACCTGTAGGGCCACCTGGCAGTGAAAGGTTAGTGCGTGTTAGTGTTGATACGGATATAAATGATGCTAATGCCTATGATGGTGGCTCGGATACACAAACAAAATGGCATCACTATTGTCAAATCCACCTCCCGTGAACTCTTCATCACCCCCCCCCCCCCCCCCCACTTCAAGATCCATGACCAGGCAGGCCCTGTAAGTGATTGACAGGTCACAGGTGGGGTGGCACGTAGCCAATAGACAAACGTGCGAACAGGAAACTCATTCCATTCTGCAGATAATGGCAGCCCCCCCACAATGGTCCAGGGACATTGGCCCCTCTGAAGCACACACAGCCAGAGGGTGCGCGCATTCCCACAACCCCCTAAAGTCATTTGCCACATGGAGTTAGAAACACAGCCAATCAGGACACAGAGCACACCGCGCACGCAGAGATCGTGCGCCCCACATGCCGGAGATCTGGACACATTATGCACTGGATTTGTGATCAGGGATCTTTTGTTTTTAGCTCCACAGACAGCGCACACATTCTATTACCAGACAAAGATCAGCCGATGTACATTTATTGCTCCCAAAACTGCACACAAATCGCTGGGACTGATTTTACTTTGAGACCGTCCTCACACCCGTTTCTGTATGCTACACTCCCGGCCTCAGTGCTTAATTAAACCAACTGTTCCTGTTTTGCCAGACTCCTCTTGTCTTTTGTTCTTTCAAGGTAAATTCATCTTTGAGCAACATGTTGGCGAGCCAGCTAGAAGAGACTGGTGCTTTGGACCTGACTGCTGTGGAAGGACTTGGACCCTGTCCGATGGTTTCACATCCGCGCAGCACAAAAGATGAGCAGATGCCACAAGTGATTGAAAGTTCTGCTGAGTCCGCGGGGTGAAGGTCAGTCATAGAGCCGCCATCCGCGGTTAAGAGACCACACCTAATCCTTGCCCCCCGAATTTGGCATACGACAAACTAGGAAGAAACATGAAAATGTAAACGCAGCACCCTGCCACGGACGGAAATCTGGCATATTACTTATTTTATGTGCCCAAACTGAGAAGTCACAAGGTGGCCTTGGAAGCGTTCCTGCAGAGGTCACCTTTTTTCAATAGTCAGCATGCTAGGAAGGGTGAATTGGCAGTCGCTTAGGCAGCTGGGAGTGACACAGATGGTACACTTGTCCCTAGGTGTGATACTTGGTTGAGGCCTCACCGATTGGACCGATGGGCGTGACACAGATGGTACCCTTGTTTTTTATTTATTTTTTTTTATTTTATTTTAATAGCAGTTTGAACACATCAGTATAAAAGACATCGGCACAAATACGTATCAAGCCTGCACAAAATACAATACATAAAATACAAAAAGAGACTTATTACAGCAGATCTAAAGTTTATAGGCCTAACTCGGCTGGCTGCTTGTCATCTCCCTCCAAATTGAGATCGGGGCCCAAAATTTTCTACCAAAGTCACGCACTTTTTTGCCCTTCTGCTCATACAAACAGATCTCTATGTTATGAATGCTTAGCAGCCTTGAAAGCCACATTTGAAATGAGGGGCCCAGAGTATCTTTCCAACCTGAGGAAATTAAAATCCTTCATACCGCAACAGACATAAAAACCAGCGCTTCTTCTGTTTGAACCAGTTTCTGCTTATTATCGCAGCCCAGCAGCATTAGGGTAGGAGATAGATCGATCTTATGACCTAGCAGCCCCTCCCAGAACTTGCACATTTCCCTCTGTACTGAGGAAAGTGAGCTGCAGTAAAAAAACATATGCAAGAGATCAGCTTGCCCAGCATTGCATCTAGGACATCTATCATCCCCTCTGACCCCCCCCAGGCATATAATTTAGCTGGAGTATGATACAGATTAAATACCGTTTTATAATGCTGGGCCCTCAGGTTGGTAAATCTGAAAACTTTTTTATTCAAGGTAATGGCCAAGTCTAAATCAACGTCAGGGTCTTCTAATTTACGAGCCAGAGTAACTTCTGTTTTTTCCATATCATCTGGTATTTCCAAAATTAGCTGTTTATATACCGCTTTAATCTTTTTACGCCCGCCCATTAACAGTTCAATTACGGAAATAACCTCCATTAACAGTGGTTTCGGTCTCACTGCTTTTAATGACCGGACAACTTGACCATACAGGAACCAATGCTTGGCCGGGATGCCAAACCTTTGTCGGATGGTGTCAAAACCTAACGGTTCATGGTCTCCCCATATGTCACCGAGGGACCTAATACCAGAGTTTCTCCAGACCTGCAGGTTTCTATCGGCCCCAACATAAGGGAGTTAGCTCTAGTTGCAAAGCTGGAGATAACGATTCACTTTTGGGATTTTGCATAGCTTCGAGATAGACCTCCAAACCTCCCACACCCCTTCCAGGATCTTCAGGCGGGGCCTCTTGTAATACCTACGGTCCACCTCACGCCAAAACAACCCGGAGGCCTGTTCCCCAATTAATAGCTCAAAGATGGAAGGTAAATCCTAAGCAGACGAATTAATACCGCCAAAGTAAACCTCCTTTTGAAACAAGATGGACATTTGTGTCAACAGGCATGACCAATGGTATAATCTCAGATTAGGTAAGGCCAGACCACCCCTTTCCCTGGGGAGAGACATAAAATTTGTAGATCGCCTGATCCTGCCATACTGCCAAATGAATTTAATAAAAATAGACTCCAACCTTTTAATAATTTTTTCTTCCAGAAATAAAGGTATTGATCTAAACAGATAAAGAACTCTGGGGAAGATAGACATTTTTAGAACATTCACCCGCCCAATCAAGGAAAGATGTAGCACATCTATCCTCTTTAGCTCTTTTTCGATGGAATTCATGAGTGGGGGATAGTTCTCAGCAATAATTTCCCCAACAGTGGCGTTGATCTTAATCCCTAGATAGGTTGCTGATTCCACATACCTTGAATCGCTTTTGACTATATTTGGAGAGCAAATTATTTGAGTTTTGGTCTCATTAAGAAGATAACCCGACCGCTTACCAAATTCCTCCGCTATTTCAACTAGGGCCGTGAGCGCCTGCTGGGGGTTCACTGTGATTGTTGCCAGATCATCGGCATAGGCCATCATTTTGCTGGTGTGGCCATTACATACCACTGGGCTGATCCTGGAGGACCCCAAGATTTTCTGAATGAGAGGGTCTATATATAGAGCGAAGAGGATCGGGGAGCAGGGGCAGCCTTGACGGGTGCCCCTCTTAATACCTATTGTCCCAGAGCTCTCACCCATGACTACCACCCTAGCAACCGGATCTACATACATTGCTTTGAGAGCTCTGATGACTTTTTCACCGACTCCTCTCCCCACCAATACACCCCATAGAAAATCCCAGACGACCCTATCAAACGCTTTTTCTGCGTCGAGCAGGATCATAGCCATCTCCCCTCCCCTTGCCAGCTGGACATCGAACAACGCTATTGCTCTTCTGACATGGTCCGTTGTGCTGCGGCCCGGAATAAATCCATGCTGCCAAGGGGAGACGAGACCGCCAATGATCCTGCCCAACCTCTTAGCCCATACCTTAGAGTATAACTTGGTGTCCGCATTTATAAGGGAAATCGGGAGGTAGGAGCCAAGTTTCTCCAGAGGTTTCCCCTTCTTATGGAAGACCACAATGTTGGTCTCAAGCCAGGAGGCTGGAACCACTCCCGTGCACATTATTCCATTAAACAAATCCACTAGTAATGAAATGACTACTGACTCTAACCTTTTATAGACTTCCAAGGGGATCCCATCCGGGCCGGCGGCCTTACCAGAGGCCAATTCATGCCGTGCTTCTAAGATCTCTCCACCACTAATCTCCTTATCAAGTTCATCCTTCTCCGAGGTGTTAAGACGGGGGCCATCATCAATCACATCGATGTCTTGGTTATCATCCTGGATTTCTTCGTCATACAGGCGCTGATAGAAATCTTTAAACGCCTGTAAGATCTCGTTTGACTGTGTGAATACCTCACCATTTTCCTCGATCAGGGAAATAATATTCCTAGCTCTCCCCTGTCTTATTTGTAAGGCTAGAACTCTTCCCGCCTGTTCCCCCGTTTCATATCGCTTAGCCCTGGATGCTTGATACTCTCCTAAGGCTTTCTGTGTCATCAATTTATGAAGTTCAGCCCTGCTTTTTAACAATTCACTCTGACTCTTCCTACTGTCCCTACCCCTAATTATATCCCTCATATGCTGTTCTTCAGCTATAGACAGAACTACTACTAGTCTCTTGCCTTCCCTCTTATCCTCCTTTCTTAACCTAGCCCAGAGACTTATAAATTCCCCCCTTAAAGCCGCTTCAAAAGAGACCCAAACGGTATTCGTAGAGGCACTATATCTGTTGACAGCAAAAAACTCATCTACCCAATTCAGAATATGTCCAGTAAATCTTACATCTGCCAAAAGTTGCCTCTCAAAAGTCCACCTGGTCCTGGCCCTAACAGAGCCGGATATTTCATAAGATAGTATAAGCGGATTATGGTCAGACAATATCTTCGGGGGTTTCGTTATTTCAACCTTATTTAGTTCATTGGTGGAAATAAAAAAATAATCCAGTTTTGTGAATTTCTGATAAGGATTAGAAAAATAAGTATAACCTAGTTTTGATGGTTCTTTTGCATCCCACACATCCGTAAGCCCATGTGAGTTAATAAGGGCCTTTATTGCCCTAAACACTCTTGGTTTTCTGCCCTGGTACTTCGCGGAGTCTCTCCAATCAGCGGAAATATTAAAATCGCCGCACATGATTATGGGGGTTGGCCAGGATGCGAGTTCTAATTCCAAGAAATCAAATAGCTCCGGATCATCTTCATTCGAACCATACACCACACAAAGTGTTAGACCGCATTCAAGTTCAACCAAAACCCATCTACCATTACTATCCGACTTAGTCCGTCTCGCCCCACCCAGAGTTTTGTTTACTAAAATCGCAACCCCTCTAATTGTAGACGATTGGGTGGAACAGGCCACCAGCTCAAAGCCGCTAAGGGACAGCAATTTCCTTTTAGACCAGGGGAGGTGGGTCTCCTGAAGACAGAAAATATCGATTCTGTTACTCTTAGCAAAATAACCCAACTTTAAGCGTTTCCTCCAGTCATTCAGCCCACCAATATTTAAAGAACAGACCCTAATGCGAGCCATCTAGACATGAAAAAAGAACAACACAATCAACCTGCTTTTCAATCTGTTTCTGTATCACTGACGCCACAATCTGACCAAAAAAAACGATAAACACGATGAGACAAACTGCAATTTTTACCCTTTTACCCCCCTCGACCCCCACACCTCCCACTCCCTCCCACCCACCCTGGCCTTCCTCCCTACCAATGTGAACCCCACCCCTGTCGCTAACCCTCGCCAGAACCCCCCTAAGTGAAGCGCTCAGACTAAGTCTGTGCATGTGATGGTAGTACAGTGAACAAGTGAGGACAAAGCCAATAAGACCAAATAGCTAGAAGCCCTTATAAGCCCCTTAACTTGACAAAATCTTCTTTTTAGCTGTTTTATCGCGTTGGAACCAGCATCGGACCATTCTAAGCATACTGGGCACCCAGGGTCCGGTCTGCCTGTTAATCAATCTAATTGTCCAAAGAGACCAGGTACTCCCTTGCTTTAATTTCTGATGCAAAGAAGAGGGTTCTCCCCTCGTTGACCACTTTTAACTGAGCCGGATTGACAAGAAAGGCTTGAATTTTCTTCTCCTGGAATGGTTAAATCATTTCCCTCAGACGCCATCTCCTTTCCACAGTCGTGTGGCAGTAATCCGGGCGAACGAAAAAGGAGAACCCGTCCCCATTCCTCCTAGCATCAGGTCGAGCTTTTTCAGCAATACACTGTCTCAGAATGAAATTT
Organism: Triturus cristatus; assembly: GCF_964204655.1. Lineage (NCBI taxonomy): Eukaryota > Metazoa > Chordata > Amphibia > Caudata > Salamandridae > Triturus > Triturus cristatus. The sequence continues at coordinate 1,223,806,263 of NC_140593.1, forward strand.
CCAAAGAATATTAATACTGCTCGAGGTCTATCGCCTTCCTTAGCATTGGGTTGGATCTTAAAATGGGTACGATGAACTCGTTGAATCTCATTAGCCCAATTCCAGCATGAAAGTTCAGGAAATGCTTGTTCAAAGAGCTTGATTATGAATGCCTTTATGTCCGGCCCTTCCATCCCCTCCGGGACCCCCAAGACCCTCAGGTTATTTCTCCGGAGCCTGTTCTCCATCTCCTCCATTTTCCACTGTAAGTCCAAAACCTGAGAGTATTGGGCGTTAACTTTACTAGTGGCCCCGGCTGCTTCAGCCTCCGTGGATACCACCCTTTCCTCGAGATTCGAGACTATCGGCCGTGTTGTTACAGGTTTTCGATAACTTCCTTACCACTCCCTGCATCTTCCTCATGGCAGCCTGGACTTTGCGATTATCCTGGCGCGTTTCTTCTCTATGGGCCAGAATCTACTGACGTATAGTTTCCAAGAGGGAGCGGTTAGAACCATCCACCGCGGAACCTCCCTGCAGTGCTAGGTCAGGAGTGTGATCCTATCTCAACTCTCGGGAAGAATGACCTTTTCTCAAAGATTGACTCTTGACCGCCGGAGGTCGCACAATAGTAGATGGGAGACCATCCTCGGATTCAGAATCTGAGCCTAGAAAGGAGCTACGTTCTTCTTCTTCGGACCACTCCGCACCGCCGATACCGAAAAATAATATTCGCTTGGCACTTTTTCCTTATCGATGGTTGTGCCAATTGGCAGCAGATCAGTTTTCTGTCTTTCAATATTTACTTCTGCTCCTAACTCTGGCTGGTTTTCCGATATACCCCTGCGTTCTTTCCCCCTTTCTTGGAGAGCTCCGGTCATATCCACAAGGGCCGACTCATCAGGGGCGGCCTCGATATATGCCGACGTGGACGCCCGACTTGAGCCATTTGCTAAGGGTATACCGCTAGGGATAGTAGGGGCGTTACATTCCTCCGAAATCAAGCAAGAAGAAGTAGTCTCCACCGGAAGGCTTGCGCCTACCCCCACTATCTTAGAGCCCTTCTCCTTTTCCTTTTCCTTTTCCCTCCCAGCCTTGGGAAAGATATCAGCAATTGATGCTGCCGCCAACCGGGTCCTACCTGCCACCTGTTGTTGTTTTTTTTTAGCTTGTCCCGGTAAGATTTGGGGTCCTTGTGGGTCCTCAGCTCCTTCCGGCTCCAGCTCATCCCTTTGAGATTTTTTCCTTGAGAGCGCCGATTTGGCCCCAGCTACCACCTTGGGAGCCATGATAGTTCTCTGTGCTCTCAGTGCTCTCAGTCCCTGTAGATGGCCTCCTCGACTGCCACCGGCGGGCCCCTCAGACCGTGGACTGCACGTCGATGCTCTCTGCTGCCTCGGGACCTGACTCCGCCTTCTTTCAATTCCGCGAGGCTCCCGGATTCCGTGGGCGGCAGAGAGAGCAGCGGTGAACGCGGCAAAGGCGAAACGCAGAGCCTGTCTCGACACCCGGTAAGTGCCGTCGGCATAACTAGCCTCGATATGCGTCCCGATAGAACCGTAGCTGCTGGTAGCAATCCTTAGGGGCTTAGATCATTGCCCTCACTGCTCTGCTGCACCGGTCTCCGTTACGGGACCGCCATCTTGCTTCAGCATCAAATCTTTTTATCTTGTTCCTGGGTGTGATACATTGTTGAGGCCTCACCGCTTGCACCGCTGGGCGTGACACAGATGGTACAATTGTTCCTGGGTGTGATACATGGTTGAGGCCTCACCGCTTGGACCGATGGGCGTGACACAGATGGTACAATTGTTCCTGGGTGTGATACATGGTTGAGGCCTCACCGCTTGGACCGATGGGCGTGACACAGATGGTACACTTTTTCCTGGGTGTGATACATGGTTGAGGCCTCACCGCTTGGACCAATGGGTGTGACACAGATGGTACACTTGTTCCTGGGTGTGATACATGGTTGATGCCTCACCGCTTGGACCGATGGGCGTGACACAGATGGTACACTTGTTCCTGGGTGTGATACATGGTTGAGGCCTCACCGCTTGGACCGATGGGCGTGACACAGATGCTACACTTGTTCCTGGGTGTGATACATGGTTGAGGCCTCACCGCTTGCACCGCTGGGCGTGACACAGATGGTACAATTGTCCCTGGGTGTGATACATGGTTGAAGCCTCACCGATTGGACCGATGGGCGTGACACAGATGGTACACTTGTCCCTGGGTGTGATACATGGTTGAGGCCTCACCGCTTGGACCGCTGGTGGTAACACAGATGTTACACTTGTTCCTGGGTGTGATACATGGTTGAGGCCTCACCGCTTGCACTGCTGGGCGTGACACAGATGGTACACTTGTTCCTGGGTGTGATACATGGTTGAGGCCTCACCGCTTGGACCGATGGGCGTGACTCAGATGGTACACTTGTTCCTGGGTGTGATACATGGTTGAGGCCTCACCGATTGGACCGCTGGGCGTGACACAGATGGTACAGTTGTTCCTGGGTGTGATACATGGTTAAGGCCTCACCGCTTGGACCGCTGGGCGTGACACAGATTGTACACTTGTACCTGGGTGTGATACGTGGTTGAGGCCTCACCGCTTGGACCGATGGGCGTGACACAGATGGTACACTTGTTCCTGGGTGTGATACATGGTTGAGGCCTCACCGATTGGACCGCTGGGCGTGACACAGATGGTACACTTGTTCCTGGGTGTGATACATGGTTGAGGCCTCACCGCTTGGACTGCTGGGCATGAGACAGATTGTACACTTGTTCCTGGGTGTGATAAATGGTTGAGGACTCACCGCTTGGACCGCTGGGCGTGACACACATGGTACACTTGTTCCTGGGTGTGATACATGGTTGAGGCCTCACCGCTTGGACCGCTGGGCGTGACACAGATGGTACACTTGTTCCTGGGTGTGATACATGGTTGAGGCCTCACCACTTGGACCGCTGGGCGTGACACAGATGGTACACTTGTTCCTGGGTGTGATACAGGGTTGAGGCCTCACCGCTTGGACCGCTGGGCGTGACACAGATGGTACACTTGTTCCTGGGTGTGATACAGGGTTGAAACCTCACCGCTCTGACCGCTGGGCGTGACACAGATGGTACACTTGTTCCTGGGTGTGATACAGGGTTGAGGCCTCACCGCTTGGACCGCTGGGCGTGACACAGATGGTACACTTGTTCCTGGGTGTGATACAGGGTTGAGACCTCACCTCTTGGACCGCTGGGCGTGACACAGATGGTACACTTTTTCCTGGGTGCGATACAGAGTTGAGGCCTCACCGCTTGGACCGCTGGGCGTGACACAGATGGTACACTTGTTCCTGGGTGTGATACAGGGTTGAGACCTCACCGCTTTGACCGCTGGGCGTGACACAGATGGTACACTTGTTCTTGGGTGTGACACAGATGGTACACGTGTTCCTGGGTGTGATACAGGGTTTAGGCCTCACTGCTTGCCCTGCTGGGCATGACACAGATGGTACGCACGGGCCCTGTGTGTGATATAGGGCCAGTACCTCAATCTTATTTTTAATCTAAAAGGGTTTTCTCCGTGCTGCCGGTTTCTTAACACTGTTGGCATCTGAAAGAAGAGAGAGGTGTTTTTCGCTTGGGCCGCTTGGTGTGACACACATGGTACGCATCAGCCTTGCAAGTCATACAGAGTGTAATTTGGACATTAGGAAAAATTTGGACCATAGAGATTAGGGGAGGCTTGTGTTTAGCTGAGGGGACCAGTGGTTGTCAAGCTGTGTGAGCTGTGTTATTCATTTTAGAAAAGCTGACTCGACTTTGCCTTTCAGGATAACGAACTGTTGTTGCACATTCTTAACCGTGAAATGTGCCCTTGGTCTGTATATCATGCAAAGAACGTGTCTGGGTCACTAGAAGGTACAGAGTGTTGTGTTTAGATTGATCGTAGACACTTGTTAGACATATCATGCATACAGCTGCCAATATTTGAAGGTCAAGCGTCTTTATTATTGCAGAACAGTTTGGTTTTACATTCATTCGAACAAGAAGAGCTGATGCATGCTGTGAGAGCTGATCCTTTGATGTGATTCTACTAAGCTGATCTATACGGTATGGGGTCCCCCCTGTTAGACTAAGAGACCTTCTAATAGTCTAATAATAATAATAATGTATTAGATTATAGTGAAAGGAGTGTGGCCGTATACCACTGTCATTAATAGTATGATTGCTCCTTTCATTCTATATGGTATTGTAATAATGCTTATGGTTCTGATCTGTACTGTTAGTCTGCTAGTGTTAGCCAAAGTACTGCATCTTAGGACGCGAGGTTTATAAAATAAACTCTTTAAACTTTACCGTGTCTGTATTATTACGTTGTGGACTAACAAATAAGTACGAACAGGTATTTCGGATTCCCACCACTCCTGAGAAATATCTAAGTCGCTTGTTCTGGTTTGTCTATACATTGGGACCACCTAGCTAGATCTAGGTTAACGAATGGGACACTAAGCTAGTCGGATAAGGGGTTCTGGGTTCTGAGGGGAGTTTTCTGGTACACCACAATTCTCTGAGGTCCTGGTCTCCTGCGCATAGTTCTGTGCAAAAGCAGAATCCCTGCAACAGCTGTTCCTTCTTCCCACATAAATTCTTGTTATCTTTGTCCCGGACCTGATATTGACAGACTATTAGGTTCTCTTAGACCCGTGTACCGCGCAGAGCCTCCCCTTGTCATCGGATAGCATGCACTAGGAGCCGGCTAAGGGATTTTTTGACAAAGTCATCATTTTTTCTCTGCCAGTTTTTTCTCTCTTTATCTTCATTGAGGTTTTTCGATTGATGCGTGGATGATGTTGTGGTGCTGGTAAATTATTGCAACTGTATTTGCTATTGTGTTTTGTTAATGACTCAATGTGCTCATGAAGGCGTTGCTATCTCTCACAATCGTTATTCCATATCTAAGTAGATTCTGCTATTTTTCTGCTAAAATCACACGCTTGAACTAACAATTAAAGTTTCTTTCAAGTTGTGACCCTTCATGAGCATTATTGTTTGTGTTTGTGAAATGTTTGTTCAGATGCGTCTGTACATATCGTTGAGCTTGTAGTAAAGTAGTTGTAGTCGGTAATACCCGTGTATTTATTTCCCCCAGCCAGAGTAGAACTTGAGATGACCTATTTCCGAGAAGCTAGAGTGTATCAGTTCCATAAAAAGTTTCCAACTTATCATGGAATCGCTACTTAAGCACATACAAACTAGGTTCCCCACACCGGTTAAAAAGCTTAGCAAGTATTGCCAGGAAAGGCATGCACACACTAAGGCACATGCGTTGCCCTTTGCCAGAGGGGTGACCCTTCGACACTAACATAATCGAACAAACGAGAACACACATTAGGACCAAATACATAGAGCAAAAGAAGACCAGAAGAGAGACACTGTTAGAACTGTGGGCCCTCTTCGAGGAGGCCCAGGCCGACTATCCTATCCCGGAACCAGCAAATAAGGTGTCCGCGCCACCCCGCCATATGTAGGTGTTCTCCCCGATGCCTGCCATCCCGCATTAGGTTATGGAGGGCCTCCTGTTCAACAGCAAACTACTCCATCCAGACATGAGAGGCCAACAGGCCAGCAAGCGTAGGAAATCCCAGCATCACCCCAGTCCCATGCTAGGACTCCCTGAAGCTCGAACCCCGTCCATCGCTTTCGGCCCATCAAGCCCCAGCTGTGCGAAGAACGCACACTCCCACCGAGTCAGGTCAACACACTCGGGTAACAGCGAGATGCATAGCAGTCAGTGATACGACTAGTGGGGGTGAGGAAAGGGGTCCAAGTCCTCCAGGATCCGTTGACCAAGGGGAAGCTGCAGGGTATGCTCAGGCAGCAGAAGGGATGATAGAAAGTGAGTTTAAGGGCACATTCCTACCAAGAAGAACTCCACCTAGCTCAGAACAAAAGGAGCCAACCTAGGTGGGAGTTAGAGGAGAGGCATGAATTAAGGATAGATAGGGAAAGAGCTCTCACCCTGGACGCACAGCGAGAAAACAGAGCAATGTGCCCTCCACCTCAGGAGAGCTGGGGTAGGTACAGAGCCCCGCAGAACCTTGGCGGCTCAGCGGTGGTCAGTGGGTTTCTGGGCACTCTTGCCCCTGTCCCCTATGGGCTTGGCCTCCATAGCAAACACTTTAATATTGCCACAGCTCCTCTACCTCTTCGCAGCGGTGCCTGTGATTGCCACCAGGGCCTACATCAGGGACCTGCGGAGCCTCCTGTCTGATCTGGTATGGGGAGGGGAGGGGTGCGCAAGTGAGTGTCTGTTCGTACATACAATGTCCAACATTGGAAGGTGGCTAGGAAGTACCTGACCTAGAACGCTACTTTGCAGTGGCACAGTTGCAATGGTCCATGCGGTGGCTAGTAGGTGATACGATGGATGAGGGTAAATTGATTAGCGATGAACTGAACAGCTTAGGAATATTGGAATGGCTGCTATCGCCAGGAGGCCCTTCCAGGGGTATGAGCAGACTTGCACACATTGTGAAGCAATGCTGGAATAGATTTATTCAACCATGTCGGGGCACACCGCCGTATGCCCCTCAATTGCTATTGTGGAGAATGCCTGGGTTAAGGGCACTTATGGATGCCCATGACACCACACCTTGGCGGGAGGCGGGGGTGATCTGCCTCTGTGGCTTCTACACTGACAGATATACACTCCTTTCAGGAGCTGCAGGACAGTACTATGTTGGGAACTGGCCAATTCCTAACATACAATGCCTTGATTTATTTATTTATTCATTTGTTAGGCGCACGAATAATCCCCGAGGGGATTTCTAGACGCCTTTGCAGCAGTGGTAGTCACGCTGTACGAAGAGAAATTATCGAGTGAATAACAATATTTTCAGAAGTTTTTTAAAAACGGTAAAGACAGGGCATGCTCGAATAGATAGGGGTAGCTGACTCCAGTGATGGAGGGCTAAGAATGAGAAGGAGCGGCTCCTGACCCAGATCGTTCCAATGCATTTGGGGCATAAAAGTAAAAGGTCACTGGGTCTGAGCTGACGGGCCGGGATGTACGGCTGCAGTTTGTGCCTGAGGTAAAGTGGGCCATTTCCATGAAGGGTCTTACAAACCAAACAAAGAAGTCTAAAAAGGGCATGCTTCGAAGGGAGCGGGGGGGAAGGTTCAGGACTAAGCGTGCAGCAGAGTTCTGCACCATCTGAAACCTAGCTAAGAGGCTTTCATTGAGTCCCACCAATAGGGCATTATTGCCATAATCAAGGCGACTCATTATCAGGGCCTGAACCAGAGTTTTCCTGGCCTGCAGAGGGGTCCATTGAAAGACCTTCTTGAACATTTGCATGAGGCCAAAACAGGGTCCAGTGATGGTTTCGAGATGCTCACTCACAGAGAGATTGTCGTCAATAAGAACTTCTAGGTTCTTTACGTATTTTTTAGGAATAGGTGGACGGCCCAGCTCCAAAGACCGCCAGTCGGCTGGCCAGGCTGTGTGCTTTCCCCGAACAGGAGGATCTACGCTTTAGTCATGTTCAGCCGCAAAAACTTGTTGGTCATCCATGTAGATACTCTCAATCGACATTTCTTAAATTTTGCTTTGGTCAGTGTCGGGTCAGGGTCCATAGTGATGGCCAATTGTGTGTCATCGGCATAAGAGATGCTTTCAAACCCGCATGACCTGATGAGTCTTGCAAGGGGGGCCACATACACACTGAACAGGGCTTTTTCTTTAGCCCAGTGGCACCCCTCAAGGACTGCGGATGCCGATGAAATTTCACCCAGCTCGACAGAATTGGTATGTTCAGACAGGAAATCCGTCATCCATTCTAGAGCTTTACCCATGATATCAATCTCCCCAAGTCTTTGCACTAAGATATGATGGGAGATGGTATCGAAAGCCACCGACAGATCCAAAAGCACCAGCATAGCTGAAGATCACTGGTCTAAAGCCGGTTTGATGGTGTCGGTTACCTCTACTGAGGCAGCTTCTGTACTATGAGATGCACGAAAACCTGACTGCGAGGGGTCCACAGGAGATTTGATTCGAGATATGACATCATTTGGGAATTTACTAGGGACTCTAGGATTTTGGAAATAGGAGGAAGCAGATAAATGGTCTGCGGGTCTGCTGTGGCTTTTTTAAAAAGGGGTTTGATACAGGCTGTCTTCTATTTAACAGGAATAGTGGCCGACTGTAAGGAGAGGTTGCACAAATCTGTAACGGGGGTGAGCAGAATAGGAGACAGAGTAGTGATCACATGGGGGGGCGGGGTCTGCAAGGGACCCAGACTTTATGGTGTTAATACTCGAGATACGGAGCATCTGGGCGGTGGCACAGGAGGCCCCTACCATTCATAATGGATTACAATGTATACTGACGCATGGATTGGGTTGCAGAGCTGCTACAGTGTTCTATGCAGCGCTGCAAGTGGCGGTCTGGCGGCTAAGGATCTGGTGCTGCTCGGCAAGCCCAGATGAGACACCTGTTTGGGTACTGTGCTGCTGACTCCTAAGCAATGGAGGATGGCACTTGAACATGTAAAACAGGTTTCCCGTAACGCTCGCTTGAAGTTTACCCAGTTCCATCACCTGCATAACACTTACCTTACACTTCTGGGGAGTGACTCCATTTTGCCCTAGATGTGGTCAACATGATGCAACTTTTATCCACATGGAGTGGGAATGCCCAACATTACTGCAGACATGGGGAGAAGTCATGGTTCATATCTCAGAGATCGTTGATGCGCGATTACCACTGATCCCCTACATTGCCGGTTAGGTTTCACCAACCACAATAAGCGCACTAAACATTACTTAAAACTAGCCGATTTGGCCGGGGCCTCTTCAAACGCCTCATAGCTATGTCATGGAAAGCCATGCAGACACCTTCAACAGATTGTTGGCTTCGGGTAGTACTCAAATGGGAGTCGGCTGACGCGGATGTTATGGAAAGAGAAGCATGCATGCAGGGTGGGGCTGGGGCTGCCACCCTCTGGGACACCTATGAACTTAAGCTGCAAGATAAGTTGGATGCCTCCACATGATCATGGTTAGACTCCGGAATGCCTCCAGCTCCCTACTCTCCACGAACTGATCGGCAACTTAGGGTTTTTGGAGCGTGGAGGAGCGGAACTCTGTTAACTCCTGCACATTCATGACATATGTGACGTGATCTACTTCACACCTTTTTGTCACTGCTCTATGGCCAGAAGGGCGGGCGAGAGCCGTGTCAAGCATGGCCAGTTCATGATGCCCACACTATCTCCCCCCCCTAACCCCCACACAACCAACTCCCCTGGTTCACCACGATTGCCCCCTCTTGTTTCCATTATGGTTGTTCATTTCAGACTATACACTTTATTGGTCACTATTGTCAAATAATCACAAACTGTTGGTACCGTTACACAGTGTGCAATATGATATTTTTCTCTTCCTTTTCCCTGGAGTTTAAATCATTTTCTGGGTCCTGCGGATTGTATTCCTTGCAAAGCTTTCTCGGTGATGCTCATATTGTCATCTTAAAAGGTCACGTTTTTGCTATTGTGGGAGCCGTTGCGACCCGTGTGCCTGTTACATTATACCAATGCCTTGACCATTAATGTACTGCCATGAGGTTGAAATGCCAATAAAGAAATATTTTTTTCAAAAAAAGATACAGAGCCCCACTCAGAGAAGAGTCCGAGGTGGAACTAGAGGGGAGGCTTCTGTCTGGGATCCGAGCCTCTCCAGCTCATAGGCATGGGAGAGGGAATGACCAGGAAATAAGAGGTCAAGGTAGCTTGGTGCAAACTCAATTAAGAGGCAGGAGAAGCAACATGGCACCTCTGTGAACGCACAAGGGGAGCAGCGACAAAGACTTCCGCTGCATCCCCCAAATACGTGGGATAGACAAACTGTCCAAAGAGATATAGTAACCAGAGAGGAAGGCGAGATCTTCGAGTGACCATTTTGCCACCTGCTAGCCCACTGGACTGAAATGGAGGGCCAGTACAATAGACCCTGGCTGTAGGATGGATCCCTTGAACCAGAGGACTTGGCCGTTGCAGAAAACTGTATCTGGCACAGAGTGGGAGATCGCAAGTGGAGTTTCCCTACATGCAGGATTGCCTAAGAAGATGGGAACGCTACATTGGAGAGAAACCAGCAATCCTACCCCAAGCCAAACTGTACCTGCTGCTGCAGAAGGGCACATCAGGGAACATCTATGCCATGGGCCCAGATGGATAAAGAAGGGCTCAGGACCAAACTGCCACCATTGTTGGATGAGACTGGGAGATTGATCTCATGTTTTGAGAAGAACACCACCGGATTAAATCTAGTGATAGGGGATGTCATAAGTTTGCTAAGTAGTCGCATCGGAGAGGAGACTAACATGGTGTTCTTCCGAGCTCGCATCCCAGCAGTCATACTGACCAACACTGAGAATGACAGGGCCACATTCAATTCCTACAGGCAGCCGATATGGACGGCCCTGAGGGAAATAGTGCCTGACTGCCCAGTTGTAGGGGTATTGATGGCAGAAAGCATGAAACCGTGGGAGAGCATGACAGATCTTTGGGAAAGAATGATGGAACAATGGGAACAGGAGACAGGAAAACCATGGACCGATATGGGCCACCGGGTCACATTCTTCTATAGCATCCTTAAAAAGGGGCTTCCCACCAAAATTAAAAGTGATTTGGACAGCGTAGTAGAGTCGGACACCAAACCCTGGCAGGAGATACAGGTTCACATTTTATATTATTACAGAGAGAAGCAAGAAAAAAATAGGGAGAAACAGGAGCAAGCTCAGAGAGACACCACCAAGCTGTTCCAGCATAAATTGAAAAAGACCGCCCTCAAGGGGGCGTGTTGGCCGCAAATGTAAAAATGGTACCAGTCATGAAGGAGGCTCCACTGCAAAACCCCAGGGGGTTTCAACCTACTTATAACAGCAGAAGCCGTGGAGGCTGGCAACAGCCAGACCTAAGAGAATGTCGCTATTGCCTCAGATGGGGCCACATGGCAATCCTGTGACAGCTAAAAGCCTATCAAGAACAAAGATTGATGAGCCTGGGCCAGCCCCACAAAACCCCCATCCTCTAAACCAAGCCCAGGGAAACCCAAATGCACCTTACCCTCAGCCACAAGGAAATTAGACAGCCACTGCACTGATGCAACAGGGATCAAGGGGTAGGCCAAACAAGTGGCAACAGCCGCAACAGACATGGAACCCAGTCTGACAAGGACCGGGGCCACAACCACGGCAGGGAGGGCTAACTCTCTGTGGAGGTAATGCCTTTGAGCAAACATAAAACACAAATCCACTGCAAGTTAAAACCCCCAATGCAAAACACCCATTTCATGCACACATCAACTTTCATTAAAAAATTAAGACTAGGCAGACAATAGAAGGAATTTGAACTTTTAACTTGCGTTCGAGAAATTCAGGGCTGCTGTACGTTTTGTCGATCGGGAATCCCCACTAGAGTTTTCCTTTTCAGGTGTCTGCAGGAGCCTACGCCCCACTCTGCTGCTGAGCCCAAAGGGTGGGCTGGCTGACCGCACCCCAGGGGGAGGGCAGTTTGATGAGGGGGGCAGGGAGGGCCCCATACAAGTCCTTAAAAACAGGCACCCAGGTGCCCACATCCAAGTCCAATTGGGACAGGTTCCTATAACCAGGTCAAAAGAACCTAATTCTTGGGCCTTCGACCTGGGCCAAAATCCCTTCATGCCTTGTGGTTCCAACCGCAGCACCTCCAAATGCCAGAAACCTCCAGCCAATGGAGAGCCCCTTTCAGTTCCAAAACTAAGCCATCCCCCAGTGTCGGGAGCCAGGTTTCCCGTACGGTCTGGATAGCGAAGACCCTATAACATCCCCTGCACAAAATCCAACAGGTGGCAAAGTGCCGCACCAAGTCAGTCGGCAGGGGAGGTTCACCCGAGCAACCAACTGTCTCAGTCCTGTACTCTCCGGTTAGATGAATTTTGATGAGTACTGGCCTCCAACTCGACTCCCATTTTTTAGCAATATTCTGCCTCCTCCTTTCCCTCAAAGTTTTTTTCAAACATCATAAAGCCTAATCGTCGGGTCATGTCCCTCCAAAGCAACCTAACATGACGGGGCACTATCCCAGTAACAGTGAGTACGGCATAGCCGCTAACCACCCCTGTCCAGTCAGTATGACGGTACGCCGGAGTTCCACCTACCGGTACTGATGTCTTTTTACATATATTCGTTTCTAGGTCGAGAAGACAGGCACCCCGTTATAGGCACATGGGGCAAATTTAATTCGCATTTCGAGTAGGTTTACTCCTTTTTTCCACCATTGCGCTCTGTTGACACTGGCATTAACTTTCCTTGTTTTTAAAGAAATAATGCATCGTTTGGTATATAATGCATCTTATTAACCCACCTTAGGGATCGCGAGTCCTGATCCTTTGGCATTTAGTGTGTGTGCTTTATGTTCAATGTTTGTGTGTCTTTGTTTGTCTTTTTCCTCCTATGACCACAGCGGGACACGCCACCATTGAACTGCACTAAGATTAACGACATAGACATAGATGGTCACTCATTTCACTTCTTTATTGCAGACATATTTATGCTCACCATGGCTGGCTTTACCACTTGTCGCGCTTTAAAAACTCATGTACCTCCTTTCTTTATTTCAGAAGAGTTACTTCATGATACTTAATTAAGTGTCCAACAAGTGCATTGGGAATCGATATGCACTCTTAACCTCATGATTATTAGCAGACTTTTGCAGCACACATTTGATTCATGGGTGTAGATAGGGATCATTCACGTCCTGACGAAGAAGCCTGGGGAGCTTCGAAAGATGTAGACACACCTAGGAGGCACAGCCCATTAAGGCATATCTACCTCCGCCCCCCTATTTTTTACTCATACCAGCTCACAAGTCCATTAAAAATTCTTTAGAACTAACGAGCCACGTATTTGTTAACTTCACCTACTCATCCACCGCTGACCCTTGCACTCACTTCCTTACGAAACACATAGTCGTTTTCTCACAGACCAAAAGGTGCTCCCACGTAGTCGTAGGTTGCAGCACGCCCGGTCCCGTAGAGGGGTGGGAAGACCCCTATGATGAAGCATGACACCAGGGGCCCTTTTGGTGTGTGAGGGGTATTTTAACAACACTGTGTGTTCCTCTCTACCATTGTGGAGAACACACATTACCCGGGAGGACATTTAAGTTACTCATTTATAAAACCTGTTCTGAGGGTGGATCTTTATGGTTTATAAGCTTGGCATACATGGACAGACAACCTGAGGAGCTCGAGACCGATGGCGAGAGGAGCTTAGCATACATGGACAGACAGCGTGAGGAGCTTGAGACCGATGGCGAAAGGAGCTTGGGATACATAGTCAGACAGCGTGAGGAGCTTGAGACCGATGGCGAGAGGAGCTTGGCATACATGGACAGACAACCTGAGGAGCTCGAGATCGATGGCGAGAGGAGCTTAGCATACATGGACAGACAGCGTGAGGAGCTTGAGACCGATGGCAAGAGGAGCTAGGGACACATGGACAGACAGCCTGAGGAGCTCGAGACCGATGGCTAGAGGAGCTTGGCATACACGGTCAGACAACCTGAGGAGCTCGAGACCGATGGCGAGAGGAGCTTGGCATACATGGACAGACAGTGTGAGGAGCTTGAGACCGATGGCGAGAGGAGCTTGGGAGACAAGGTCAGACAGCATGAGGAGCTCATGACCTCTGGACCGATGGTGATAGGAGCTTGAGACACATGGGCAGGCAGGGTGAGGAGCTCAAGACCCCCGCACCAATGGTGAGAAGTGCTTGAACAGACAGCGTGAGGCGCTTGAGACCCCTGGACCGACAGTTAGAGGACACATGACAGGCACATGACAGACAGCACATGACAGACAGCGAGAGGAACTCGAGGCCCACAGACCAGTGAGAGACACTTGAAATACATGAACAAACAGCGAGAGGAACTTGAGGCGCACAGACCGACGGTGAGAGGTGCTTGGGAGATGGACAGAGAGAGGGAGGAGCTTGAAACCCCCAGACCGACAGTCAGAGGAGCTTGGGGCACATGGACAGAAAGCGTGAGGAACTGGAGGCCTGCGGACCGACAGTGACAGGTGCTTGGGACACATGGGACAACGATTAGGAGGAGAGGGAAGTATGTGTGAGGTTTTACCCCCAGCTTCCCTTTTCACATACAACACTTGAGGAGGGTTACCTTATTTTGTTGGATCCTATTACTATCCACAAGACATATGATGGTTGGCCGCGGTCTCACTCGGCTGTAGGATTCTTCACCCAGGTAAATCTGTGAAAAACAATGTCTAAGGTTGAATAACGCAATGATGAATGCATGCATGTGTGTACAGTTGAGATTACAAACTATGGTATGATCCTTTACATACATGCCTTTATGTGTTATAGGATTTGATGCACTTTCTGGGACGTCATTGGTATGTATCACTATTCCAGATGCAGAACGTCTGTACCCGGTACTGCAGCACCCTCATCTGCACTGCATGGTATGTACACTGGATTTTTATCGTTGCAGGTAATCTCAACAGCGGCAAAGTGTTGGTGTTCTAGGTTCATGGACATGGATACAGGTCATTCACATGGATATGATGCGAGTCCTTCACATGGACATGGATGCAGGTCCTTCACATGGACATGGATACAGGTCCTTTGCATGGACATGGATACAGGTCCTTCGCATGGACATGGATACAGGTCATTCACATGGATATGATGTGTGTCCTTCACATGGACATGGATGTGTGTCCTTCACATTGACATGGATGCAGGTCCTTCGCATGGACATCGATGTGGGTCCTTCACATGGACATCGATGTGGGTCCTTCACATGATGCGTGTCCTTCACATGGACTGGGATGTGTGTCCTTCACATGGACTTGGATGCAGGTCCTTCACATGATGCGTGTCCTTCACATGGACTTGGATGCGGGTCCTTCACATGATGTGTGTCCTTCACACGATGCGGGTCCTTCACATGGAAATGGATGTGGGTCCTTCACATGATGTGTGTCCTTCACATGGACTTGGATGCGGGTCCTTCACATGATGTGTGTCCTTCACGTGATGTGGGTCCTTCGCATGGAAATGGATGTGGGTCCTTCACATGATGTGTGTCCTTCACATGGATTGGATGTGGGTCCTTCACATGATGCGTGTCCTTCACATGGACTTGGATGCAGGTCCTTCGATGCGGGTCCTTCACATGATGCGTGTTCTTCACATGAAGCGGGTCCTTCACATGGACTTGGATGTGTGTTCTTCACATGATGTGTGTCCTTCACATGGACTTGGATGCGGGTCCTTCACATGATGCGGGTCCTTCACAAGGACATGGATGCGGGTCCTTCACATGGACTTGGATGCGGGTCCTTCACATGATCCGTGTCCTTCACATGGACTTAGATGCGTGTCCTTCACAGGATGCGTGTCCTTCATATGGACTTGGATGTGGGTCCTTCACATGATCCGTGTCCTTCACATGGACTTAGATGCGTGTCCTTCACAGGATGCGGGTCCTTTACATGATGCGGATCCTTCACATGGACGTGTAACCCCATCTGCTAGAGTTGCACCCATCACATGAGTGCCCTTCCCCATCGCGCAGACGCCCCTCCCCAATTACAGAAATGGGCGCTTCACCTCACGAGCGGGGCGCTCTCACAGCCGTTGCCCCCCCTCACAAATGTGGGCGCCTCACTTCACGAGCGGGGCGCTCTCACAGCCGTTGCACCCCCCCCCCCGTCACAAATGTGGGCGCCTCACTTCACGAGGGGGGTGCTCTCACAGTCGTTACCCCCCCCCCCCCCCCCCCTCACAAATTTGGGCGCCTCACTTCACGCGCGGGGCGCTCTCACAGCCCTTGCCCCGCCCCCACCCCCGCAGGGTCTCTGCGGCTCCATTTTGGTCCCCAATTAGCGCGAGATAAACCCTTCCTTCCTCCAAGAGGAGCTCAGAATGAAGCGGGTCATTAACATGAATGCAAAGTAGCTGGGGGCTGTGAGGAGGGGGGCTGTGTGCCCCCCTCTCTCGTGACTCCATGTCAGTCTCCAGCCCTCCTCTCCCACTCCAAGCCCTTCACTCCACCCTTCCACCTCTACTGGCGCTTAATACAGGCCCGTGCAGGCCCTGTAGCACAGAGGGGCCCCCGTCCCTTCCGCGGGACCCCAACCCTTCAGGGGCCCCCATTCAGGAGAACTGGGGGGTTCCTTACCACATTCCTTGTCGGATGGGGGGGGCATATTTTGCATTGCGCCACTTCAGCTCCAGGACTTCCTCCTCCCGCCCCAGGTTACCCCAGCCCCTCATCGCTTCCGGGAGCATGAAGGGAGGCGGGCCCTTATTGGACTGATTACAACTCATGAGCAGATTTGTGATGTGTGTGTCGAAGAGCAGAGGTTTGGCAGCGCGCGCCGGCACGACTATATATGGAAATACGGGATGATCAATGGTGTGAATCAGTTCGCATTTCTGGCAGGTTTTATTTAGACTATGTGATTAATTGGCTGGGCCCCAGCCCTTCCAGCTTTTCATAAACAAACCTAAAATGTGAATGACTTGACCCCGACAGGTGTCCAGGTGCGAGTCGGCCACGTGACGGGCTCTCCCACAGCTGTACCAGCAGATCGGGGGTGGTATGTCCCCGTGCCCTCTCACCTGCCCCTGCCGGGCTGGTTCCGCTCTGAGGCTGGAATGCACAACTGTCTCCCACCACTGGCATACAGTGGTCGAATTGGGGGGGGGGGGGGGGGGCTGAGGGGCACGACGTGCCCACACTTGTATAACTTTAGAAAAACAGTACCCCTACTTTTTGTGAGAAGACAACTGGCCTAGGACGGTAAGTCCGAGAGTTGAAATGCTTCAGCTGAAGTGTTAGGCAAGGAGATTCCTGTGCTGTGAAACCCAGGGAGGGGCAAGCAGCTAAACAAGCCTTCCTGTCAGGGTGCCTGCTGCCGAAAGATATGTAAATGTGAGCAACTGCTCAGTCTGCAAATGTAAAGGGAGCTTGGAAGCTGTTATTGGCTTTAATTGATGGAATCACTTGCAGCTTCCTGGGGACACGCATTTATTCTTTCTGAGAGGTTTTGTAAGGGAGCTAGCATGCTCAGCTACGACCTGTGAGCTTTTAAAAGACTTATAAAAAAATGCACTATGTACTGTGTGCAAAAAAATCTATATTTTGGAAACACTTTTTTATCTTAATCCTTTTTGCGCATTTTGTAGCAGTCGATCTAATACTGTGTTTAATGCAAGTTTAAAATAATAATCTACACATTCTCAGCGCTTTCTGTCACAGACTGGGGCCTTTTAGCACTAAACATACACCAGTCACTGTTCGCCACTGCACTAACAAGGATTCAAGTCTATGGCTCTCTGGTGCATTAACTAATAGAGGTTTCATAGTGTACAATAGTGCATTTCTCACTAATTAACATACCCTGCATTTAATGTTCCTCTAAACCGTGCGTTATTTTACATGTAGTTACCTGAAGGTGAACGGCCATAAAAAGTTAAAGAATATTTTGTTTTTAGCCACGTCTTTGACCCCGCCCCCCACGCTCCCCCACCCTGAGCATATCACAGGTTCCAGGCCCTTTCAATGCCCATTGGGCTCAATGGGCTTCAGCCCCCGCCCCCGCGTCGTGTTTGTCAGCCAGGGCTGAGACTGCTTCCCGGGCACCCACAGAGACAGTTTGTGAGCTGTTGTGGACCGGTCTGGCGTCCATCTTACTGCAGCCGCCCCCGAGTACTTCACAGGAGCCCCCCCCCCCCCCTTGTTGCGCCTCTGACAGGTCCTCATACTTTTTTTTAATGCACTTTGACCACTGTGTGCGACCGGCAGTTCCCCAGCCCTGTCGGCTCTCAGAGGCCCTGTCCTCCCACGGGCTCTCGTCGGTTCCCCGCACTCGCTCGGCAGCTGTGTGACACGAAGCACACACACAGGTGAGCCCCCCCCCCCCCCTCCTGTCCACGGAGAGGCTTATCCCGGCTCATTGCCCCCGGTGGCGCAGGTGATGGCGGGGGGCTGAGCCGTGTTATCTTCAGACAGCAGCTTGGACGGATTATCCGCGCCGCCGCCCCCAGGGGCCGCTCACACACCTCATTGGTCTCACCTGTGGTCCAGGGTCTGGCGGGAGACGGATGGCTCGGGGAGGAGTGGGCAGCGAGCAGGGTGTAATGAAGGGTCCCTGCGCGCATCCGTCATCCGCAGGCTGCCGGCGGGGTGTAGTACACGGTGATACGTGTGACCGTGACCGCCAGGATACAAGCCAGCGATAGAGGCATTGTGCATGCCTCAGAGGGTCGGTGTATACCTCCACAGAGAGGCATTGTGCACCTCACAGAGGATTGGTGTATACCGTCACGGAGACTCACTGTGCACCCCACAGAGGGCCGGAGTACACCTCCACAGAGAAGCATTGTGCACGCCTCAGAGGGTCGGTGTACACCTTCACAGAGAGGCATTGTGCACCTCATAGAGGTTCGGTGTACACCTCCATGGATAGTCTGTCTGCACCTCACAGAGGTTCGGTGTACACCTCTATGGATAGTCAGTCTACACCTCACAGAGGGTCAGTGTACACCTCCATGGATAGTCAGTATGAACCTCACAGAGGGTCAGTGTACACCTCCATGGATAGTCAGTCTGCACCTCACAGAGGGTCGGTGTACACATCCATGGATAGTCAGTCTGCACCTCACAGCGAGTTGGTGTACACCTCCATGGATAGTCAGTCTGCACCTCACAGAGGTTCGGTGTACACCTCCATGGATAGTCAGTCTGCACCTCACAGACGGTCGGTGTACACCTCCATGGATAGTCAGTCTGCACCTCACAGAGGGTCGGTGTACACATCCATGGATAGTCAGTCTGCACCTCACAGAGGGTCGGTGTACACCTCCATGGATAGTCAGTCTGCACCTCACAGAGGGTCAGTGTGAACATCCATGGATAGTCAGTCTGCACCTCACAGAGGGTCAGTGTGAACATCCATGGATAGTCAGTCTGCACCTCACAGAGGGTCAGTGTACACCTCCATGGATAGTCAGTCTGCACCTCACAGAGGGTCAGTGTACACCTCCATGGATAATCAGTCTGCACCGCACAGAGGTTCGGTGTACACCTCCATGGATAGTCAGTCTGCACCTCACAGAGGGTCAGTGTGAACATCCATGGATAGTCAGTCTGCACCTCACAGAGGGTCAGTGTACACCTCCATGGACAGTCAGTCTGCACCTCACAGAGGGTCAGTGTACACCTCCATGGATAATCAGTCTGAACCGCACAGAGGTTCGGTGTACACCTCCATGGATAGTCAGTCTGCACCTCACAGAGGGTCAGTATATATATCCATGGATAGTCAGTGAGCACCCCACAGAGGGTCGGTGTATACCTCCAAGAATAGTCACACTGCACCCCACGGAGAGTCTGTGCACCCCACAGAGGGTCCGTGTATACCTTCTTTGATAGTCAGTGTGCACCTCACAGGGTTAGTGTACTCCTTCACTGATAGTCACTGTGCACCTTACACAGGATCGTTGTATACCTCCACAGAGACTCACTGTGCACCCCACAGAGGGCTGGTGTACACCTCCACAGAGAAGCATGGTGCACCTCACAGAGGGTCGGTGTACACCTCTATGGATAGTCAGTCTGCACCTCACAGAGGGTCAGTGTACACTTCCATGGATAGTCAGTCTGCACCTCACAGAGGGTCAGTGTGAACATACATTGATAGTCAGTCTGCACCTCACAGAGGGTCAGTGTGAACATACATTGATAGTCAGTCTGCACCTCACAGAGGGTCAGTGTGAACATACATTGATAGTCAGTCTGCACCTCACAGAGGGTCAGTGTACACCTCTATGGATAGTCAGTCTGCACCTCACAGAGGGTCAGTGTGAACATACATTGATAGTCAGTCTGCACCTCACAGAGGGTCAGTGTACACCTCTATGGATAGTCAGTCTGCACCTCACAGAGGGTCAGTGTGAACATCCATGGATAGTCAGTCTGCACCTCACAGAGGGTCAGTATATGTATCCATGGATAGTCAGTGAGCACCCCACAGAGGGTCGGTGTATACCTCCAAGAATAGTGACTCTACACCCCACGGAGAGTCTGTGCACCCCATAGAGGTTCCGTGTATACCGTCATTGCTAGTCAGTGTATACCTCCATTGATAGTCAGTGTGCACCTCACAGGGTTAGTGTACTCCTTCACTGATAGTCACTATGCACCTTACACAGGATCGTTGTATACCTCCACGGAGACTCACTGTGCACCCCACAGAGGGCCGGTGTACACCTCCACAGAGAGGCATTGCGCACGCCTCAGAGGGTCGGTGTATACCTCCACAGAGAGGCATTGTGCACCTCACAGAGGGTTGGTGTATACCTCCACAGAGAGGCATTGTGCACGCCTCAGAGGGTCGCTGTACACCTCCACAGAGAGGCATTGTGCACGCCTCAGAGGGTCGGTGTATACCTCCACAGAGAGGCATTGTGCACGCCTCAGAGGGTCGGTGTATACCTCCACAGAGAGGCATTGTGCACGCCTCAGAGGGTCGCTGTACACCTCCACAGAGAGACATTGTGCACGCCTCAGAGGGTCGGTGTATAACTCTACAGCGAAGCATTGTGCACCTCACAGAGGGTTGGTGTATACCTCCACAGAGAGGCATCGTGCACGCCTCAGAGGATCGCTGTACACCTCCACAGAGAGGCATTGTGCATGCCTCAGAGGGTCGGTGCATACCTCCACAGGGAGGCATTGTGCACCTCACAGAGGGTTGGTGTACACCTCCCTGAGAGGCATTGTGTATGCCTCAGAGGGTCGGTGTACACCTCCACGGAGACTCACTGTGCACCCCACAGAGGGCCGGTGTACACCTCCACAGAGAGGCATTGTGCACCTCACAGAGGGTCGGTGTATACCTCCACAGAGAGGCACTGTGCACCTCACAGAGGGCCGGTGTACACCTCCACAGAGAGGCATTGTGCATGCCTCAGAGGGTCAGTGTACACCTCCACAGAGAGGCACTGTGCACGCCTCAGAGGATCACTGTACACCTCCACAGAGAGGCATTGTGCACGCCTCAGAGGATCGCTGTACACCTCCACAGAGAGGCATTGTGCACGCCTCAGAGGATCGCTGTACACCTCCACAGAGAGGCATTGTGCACGCCTCAGAGGGTCGGTGTATACCTCCACAGAGACGCATTGTGCG
Organism: Triturus cristatus; assembly: GCF_964204655.1. Lineage (NCBI taxonomy): Eukaryota > Metazoa > Chordata > Amphibia > Caudata > Salamandridae > Triturus > Triturus cristatus. The sequence continues at coordinate 1,223,827,516 of NC_140593.1, forward strand.
CGCCTCAGAGGGTCGCTGTACACCTCCACAGAGAGGCATTGTGCACACCTCAGAGGGTTGGTGTACACCTCCACAGAGAGTCATTGTGCACGCCTCAGAGGGTCGGTGTATACCTCCACGGAGACTCACTGTGCACCTCACAGAGGGCCGGTGTACACCTCCACAGAGAGGCATTGTGCACGCCTCAGAGGGTCGGTGTACACCTCCACAGAGAGGCATTGTGCACGCCTCAGAGGATCGCTGTACACATCCACAGAGAGGTATTGTGCACCTCACAGAGGGTCAGTGTATACCTCCGCAGAGAGGCATTGTGCACCTCACAGAGGGCCGGTGTACACCTCCACAGAGAGGCATTGTGCACGCCTCAGAGGGTCAGTGTACACCTCCACAGAGAGGCATTGTGCACGCCTCAGAGGATCGCTGTACACCTCCACAGAGAGGCATTGTGCACGCCTCAGAGGATCGCTGTACACCTCCACAGAGAGGCATTGTGCACGCCTCAGAGGATCGCTGTACACCTCCACAGAGAGGTATTGTGCACGCCTCAGAGGGTCGGTGTATACCTCCACGGAGACTCACTGTGCACCTCACAGAGGGCCGGTGTACACCTCCACAGAGAGGCATTGTGCACGCCTCAGAGGATCGCTGTACACCTCCACAGAGAGGCATTGTGCACGCCTCAGAGGATCGCTGTACACCTCCACAGAGAGGCATTGTGCACCTCACAGAGGGTCGGTGTGTACCTCCACAGAGAGGCATTGTGCACCTCACAGAGGGCCGGTGTACACCTCCACAGAGAGGCATTGTGCACGCCTCAGAGGGTCGCTGTACAGCTCCACAGAGAGGCACTGTGCATGCGTCAGAGGATCGCTGTACACCTCCACAGAGAGGCATTTTGCACGCCTCAGAGGATCGCTGTACACCTCCACAGAGAGGCATTGTGCACGCCTCAGAGGGTCGGTGTATACCTCCACAGAGAGGCATTGTGCACGCCTCAGAGGGTCGCTGTACACCTCCACAGAGAGGCATTGGGCACGCCTCAGAGGGTCGGTGTATACCTCCACAGAGAAGCATTGGGCACGCCTCAGAGGGTCGGTGTATACCTCCACAGAGAAGCATTGTGCACGCCTCAGAGGGTCGCTGTACACCTCCACAGAGAGGTATTGTGCACGCCTCAGAGGGTCACTGTACACCTCCACAGAGAGGCATTGTGCACGCCTCAGAGGGTCGCTGTACACCTCCACAGAGAGGCATTGTGCACGCCTCAGAGGGTCGCTGTACACCTCCACAGAGAGGCATTGTGCATGCCTCAGAGGGTCGCTGTACACCTCCACAGAGAGGCATTGTGCACGCCTCAGAGGGTCGGTGTTAGAGTCGGGGATCTCTGGTTGGCGCAAGGTTGCCCTTGTGTCAAGCAGGAACCCTCTCCTCCACGTCAGGGCGCAGGATAACCCCTCGCGAATGACCCTTGCTCACCCTCTAGGTGCGTGGCGTGAGCAGCCAAGGCGATTCCTCAGGCGTTGTTGGTTAAGCACTTACAACCATACACACAGTAAATACATCAATCCCCCCAGAAACGGACACCAGACTTGGATATATATAAAAATACTATTCTTTATGTAAAAATAAGGTATATATATCTCAGCAGACTTATCACAAGACCAATAACGTTTTCGCTATGCCACCAGGTTGTAAAGCGGGCAAATGTTCGTTGTTCGTAGCTTCAAATGGATACTTTGTAGTTCTCTTGCAAATGTTACTTGTGGTTCCAGTACTCACAGAGATCGACTCCTGCGAACGGGGAAATAAGGCGTTGCGGGCCCCGAGCCCGATGCTGGAACTTCTTTCGTGATGTGGAGAGTCAGCACAGGTCGGTGCGACTCTCGGCTTCAGACGTGTTCTTGGGTCCTCAATCAGCAGGTGTGGGCACGTAGGCAGGCGCGGCCAGCGACCCTTTAGCACGGCGGTGCAGGAGGGTCTCCACAGCGGGGGCGGCGCGGCCTGAGATGTCCGGGGATAGCGAAGCGGGGTCGCAGGGCTCGGTCAGTGCAGCTGGATGACCCGGCGTAGATCACAGTCGTCGGACGGCTTCCGGCGGGAGGGGTGATAGCGCGGTCAGCGCGCTCCAGTAGCAGGCGGTGACAGGGATGCAGGCGGCCTGGCCCGGGAACAGAGAGCGGCTCGGGACGGAGTGGGGCTCTCACGGGTTTGAGGCAGGCGAGCTTCTGAGTGTCACGGCCTTAGGAGGGGCGATGAGGGGCGCAGTCTCTTTTCCAGCGGGATGCACACACGGCTCGAATTGGAGGATGAGCAAGAAGCACAGAGAACCCACTGGTCCTGGGGTTCAGTTCAGGGGGCAAGCTCAGATCAAGCCCTTGGAGAATGTTCAAGCACAAAGTAGCAAAGTCTTTTCAGTAAGTCTCTTCCTCTCCTTTCTCAGCAAGGCAAGCAGCAGGCCAGCTCCTCCAGCGTCTTCTTCTCCTTCTAGTCGGGCAGAGGTTCTTTGTGGTAAACATGATTCTGATTTCTTAGGAGCCAGGCTCCTACTTTTATACCATGATTCTTTTGTTCTTTAGCGCCAGGGGGCCTGGGCCTGGCTCAGTCCAGTTCTGGAGCACTTTGTTATGGTGACTCTGCTCTTTCCTTTCAGCAGCAGGGCAGAGACATCAGCCGCTCCACAGGGGGTGGCGCCGGCTTTGTGGTGGCAGAGCACAGGTCTATTCACGAGTCAAGGTGTACTCCTCCCACCCATCCAGGTGTCACCTCTCTACCCACCACCTGGCAGCCAACCTGTCTCTGGGGATTCCCCAACCCTGCTCCTTACTGTTGCCAGGCAGAACACATACACACAGCAGAGGCGGACTGAGATGGTCAGGTCAGTAAATACTAACTTTCTAAAAGTAGTATTTACAAACCCAGGATATTAAAATAAACTTGACTACAAGAAGTATTTTATTATTCTGAGTTCAGGCATACTAAACTTGACACTTCTACCAGGCTCTCTGAGTCCACTGGGGTCACAGCGTTGGCGTGATCCCGGCAGCCCATTCTGGCCTATGGAGAGCAGGTAGCCTTCAATAGTGAAGAACGGAAATGGCTGTAATTCACTACTAAGACATGCCACACACATCAGGGCATGTCCTACCTTATGCCTACAATGCACCCTGCCCTTGGGCCTACCAGAGGGGTGGCTAATATGTAGGTAAGGGAAGGTTTAGGGACTGGCAAGTGGGGGCACTTGCGCAGTCAGCGCGACGGTCCCGGACTGCGCACAGGGTCTGCGGTGGCAGACCCTAGACACACTTTACAAGGCCGCTTTCTGTGGGTGGCGCAACCAGCGCTGCAAGCCCACCAGCAGCATTGGCATTCACAAGCCCTGGCACCCCTGGTGCACTCTACTGGGGACTGAGAGTGAATCCAATAAACCAATCATGGACATCAATTACAGGTACACTTTACCTAGGGAGCACTTGCACTGCGGCACGGATTAGCCGTGGCGCAGTGCCCTGAGCGGACAACACCAGCAAAACAATCGAGGCACACCATCAAAAAGTGGAAGGGAAACTCACGCCAAGGTGCCAGGTCTAACAGTCGGTGTATACCTCCACAGAGAGGCATTGTGCACCTCACAGAGGGCCGGTGTACACCTCCACAGAGAGGCATTGTGCACGCCTCAGAGGATCGCTGTACACCTCCACAGAGAGGCATTGTGCACGCCTCAGAGGGTCGCTGTACACCTAGACAGAGAGGCATTGTGCACCGCACAGAGGGTTGGTGTATACCTCCACAGAGAGGCATTGTGCACACCTCAGATGGTCGCTGTACACCTCCACAGAGAGGCATTGTGCAACTCACAGAGGGTCGCTGTACACCTCCACAGAGAGGCATTGTGCACCTCACAGAGGGTCGCTGTACACCTCCACAGAGAGGCATTGTGCACCTCACAGAGGGTCGCTGTACACCTCCACAGAGAGGCATTGTGCACCTCACAGAGGATTGCTGTACACCTCTACAGAGAGGCATTGTGCACGCCTCAGAGGATCGCTGTACACCTCCACAGAGAGGCATTGTGCACGCCTCAGAGGGTCGCTGTACACGTCCACAGAGAGGCACTGTGCATGCCTCAGAGGATCGCTGTACACCTCCACAGAGAGGCATTGTGCACGCCTCAGAGGATCGCTGTACACCTCCACAGAGAGGCATTGTGCACGCCTCAGAGGGTCGGTGTGTACCTCCACAGAGAGGCATTGTGCGCTGTTAGAAGGTGGTTCTGACACTATGGGCCGCCCAGATTTTTTGATTTTTGAGCACCTAATTGTTGAGCTTTTACTGTGGGGGAGCCTCATAAGTTGGGACTCACCCACAGTGAACTCAGGATGTAAGAGACTGCATGGGGATTTTACTGGTGTTCCCCTGGCTTGACCAGGCCACTGCGCAGCAGCTGGAGTAAGGGACACCGGGCTGATTACATGCAGACACATGTGTACATGCGTGTGCACATGTGTACGGGCAGCTCAGGGGAGATTCCTAGCGTGTGCAGTCCAGGAGCGGCTACAAAGTGAATGGTGTGGCAGGACTTATGCAGTATTGGGTGGAATAGGCTTTATACACTGGAAACATGCCAGGGAAAGTCAGTGTGTCTTACTGTGTTCTCACTTCATTATTTCCCTAAGGGAATGTGGGGCCCATGGCTAAATTAACTTCCACAAGGCCTACAGTTTCCAGACATGCACTAAAGTCCATTGTATTGGAGGTGAAAAGAAGTATTCTGCAGAGTCCAAAGTCATATTTGTACTGCTTTTGGGTCATCCAGAACTGTCATATGACCAGACCCAGGCTGAGGGCTGACCTCAGCTGGATGGATTGATAACCTTTCTTCCACAAGCTAGGGGCCTCCTCTTCACGAAGAGAAGATGGGAGGGGATACAGGTTCATCAATTAGCAGCTGTCACTGGGTGCCAGGCACAAAGGCTGCACCAAGGAGGGAAGGCAGCGTGGGGGATGAGGCTTCAGACATGTGGCCAGAAACCCTGGACGACACCATTTTGAACAAGCTCAGAGGCTGGACAAGAAGGAGGGAGCAGGGGCAGGGACGTGATGTGTCGCTGTTTGATAGGACCAACAGAGACTTTATGCCAGCCCCCTACTCAACTTTTAAAAAGTGCTTGCACAGGAAGAGAAGCTCTCTGGGGTGTGGTCTGCTGAGGGTGAAGGTGCTGGAGCCTGGTGCAATGGGCAGTTGGAAGGAGAGACCCCCTGACTGCCCCCAGGACCCTATCAGCACCAGAAGAAGATCCCAGGACTGGTGCACAGAAGCAGGGGCCTGTGCGCAGGGAGAACAGAGTCCCAGAAGGAGAGCCTGGCGAGAGGCTGGCGCAGGGAGCCAGTAAAGACAGCACCCTGCTGAATCAGAGACCCTGAGGGAAGAGGAGAGTGTTCCCAGTGGCGGGGGCTGGTGAGTCCCAGAAGGAGAGCCTGGCGAGAGGCTGGCGCAGGGAGCCTGGGAAGACAGCACCCTGCTGAATCAGAGACCCTGAGGGAAGAGGAGAGTGTTCCCAGTGGCGGGGGCTGGTAAAGAGGAGCATGAAGTGCCCCATAATGCCTCGCCAGGAATTTGGAAATCTGCTGTTTTGGTGCTTTGTGGCCCCCAGAGGAGAGGGGCCACCCTCACTTGTGAAAAGGTGCTGGGGGAGCACAGTCTTCCCCCCCCCCCAGCACGAAGAAATCTGCCATTTTTGTGCCTGGTGGCCTCCAGAGGAGGGGGTCAACCTCATCTGTGAAAAGGGGTGCAGGGGGGGCGGCAGGAGCACCGCAGTCTCCCCCAGCATAAAGAAGAACCGTCCAACCCTCAGTTTCACGGGGCATCTGAAAGAATAACCCCTCAAGGGCTCAGCAGAAGGGCTGAGTTGGGGATGTCTGGAGAAGGGCATCCCCTGGAGGTGAAGTGGTGTAATTGCACCGAAATGCATTTACTATTGGTTATTTCTTTTTAGGTGGACTGAAAGTCACATGTGTAAAGTGAAGTACCTGTGTAAGGTGATGTTAAGCTAAATGGAGTTATGTTGCTGGACCCTCCTGCTAGGGGGTCTGGCTGTATTTACGTAATCCCATGCTTTTGTGATTCCTTTTAAAGTGAAGAGGCACACTGCAGGAGAAGTGTAGTTGACAGGAGTACTTCTTTTGAAGGGACTGTAAGTCACATGTGTAAGGAGATGTCATAGGCCAAGTGGGGCTATGTGGCCAGACAGTCCTGCTAGGGTGTCTGGCTGTATATGCGCAATCCTGTGATTTCATCTGTGATGCCCTAAGGGGCTGTAACTGCAATGCATTCAAATGATCAACCAAGGTGATGAGTACTGTCATTCTAAAGTGTGCGTAAACATGGATTCTTGCTGCTGCGCTTAGGTGAAGACCCCAGACTGCTAGCCCTTAAGATATAGAGGTGCATACTTTATGGTCAGTAGGAGATGCTCAGTCAGGGTCATGTTTCACCAAGGCAGGTTTACCCCTTTTTAATGCTTGTTGAGGTAATGGGGTGGGTCGCCACTGGGATGGTGCCAGTGCGCAGGGCCCTCGCTCCAGGTTATGTTCAACTAAGTGCATTGGGGGCAAGTTGATGTGCATACATGGGAGTGGTGGTACTAGACCCCACCCCCCCTGCGGGAGGGGTGGAGATGTTATGCAATGTCACAAAGTAATTCCAACAGCTTATGTATATTTGTAAATTGGTGCATAGTATTGAGTAGTGTGTGTGTTTAATAAATGTACTCTTACTTTTATAAAGCAAAGTACAGACTGGACAATCAATTATTGAGTGTTATTTTTGTGCACCTGCAAATGGCGATTACTAGCCCACACCACCTCCATTGAGTAAGCCTCAGACTGCTCTGCAACGCTACCCTCTGAGAGTCAGGCGCTACAATTGGGTGTTTGGTTCCCAGTGAAGGACAAATGTAGTCATGTTATTTGTGCAGGCCTCACAGATGCTGCCTCGTTTTCCAACATTGCTGGCAGCGGTGGGATACATAGTATCCCATTCTGGTGTGCATTTATAGCATTTGATAAGTCCAGTTTTGCCACACATTACCTATGCAGCAATGAGCAAATGGAAGAGCGCAAGGCTCTGAGAAAGGTTCAACGTTTTGGTTATGTGAACTAAAGGTATGGGAAAGGAAAGCCCCGCGCCCATATGTGTCATGTGAAGTTATTATGGTTTAAATGTAAGCTGTATTGATATGACCGCACTATGTTGATTATAATGTGCTAGCGGGATGGTGCTTTCCAGGAAATGATTGCATACAAATGTTCTGAGCCATATTGTACACCTTTGAACCCTAACACTACATACACTACACCTGCATGAGGAGGGTGTCTCCTCAAGAGATAGGGACAGCAACTGATACCTACATCACAGGTGGGGGTGTAGGAGTGGATTGACCTTCAAGGGGGACAGGAGAAGTAGGGGTCCTGGGAGGTTCCCGCGCTTTTTAAGGGCAGGGAGAGTTTCCACAGGAGGGGTCCCAGATATCCTTCCCCCACTGGAAGTTTCTTGCTAATGGCGCAGGCCAAAACCACTGGAAGGGTGGGGCAGGAGGTTTCTTTACCCCAGGTAGTAGCGCCCCAGGGGTTCCCATGGTGGGGGACCCCAAGAACCTTTTCCCACAGTGGGAGGAGGGTGTGGTAGAGTTGAGTGTCCGGCAGGTCCCCCCAGGTTAACTGGTAGGGAGGTGAGCAACCCAGGGGTGGCCCCTGGTAGTGGGTGGCCCCCAAGGAGGGTAGTTCTTGAGTGATGGTGTGTAGTGGTAGCCCCTAGGTACCCTAGGTGGGCTAAGTAACTGACCCAGTGGAGATCTGAGTGGGGGCGATGTGCTCCCTAGTTCAACGTGGAGGGTTAGTGGTGGACCCTGAGGTGTCAGGGACGGGTGGCTGGTGACCAGTCAGGTAGGCCCTGTGGGTCTTGAACCCCAGGACCAGGAGCATGGGGGTGTTCCTTAGCTCGAGGCAGGAGGTGGACTTCTGCAAGGTAGTACCACCCTGGACACAGGTGGGGCCCAGCTTAAGTGAAGGGACCCTGTGTTTCCCCAAAGGGGTGGTGCAGGCCTAGCCGGGATCTTTAGGGTCCCTGGCTGATGGAGGTAGTACCGCCCTGAAGCCAGGTGGGGCCTATCTTAAGTGAAGGGACCCTGTGTTTCGTGAAGGGGTGGTGCAGGCCTAGCCGGGATCTTTAGGGTCCCTGGCTGAGAGTGGTAGTACTAACCTGAAGGCAGGTGGGGCCTATCTTAAGTGAAGGGACCCTGCTCTTCATAAGGGTTGGTGCAGGCCATCCAGGGACCATGTAGGTCCCTGGGCGGTCTCCCAAGGCGCTGCAGGGAGACCAGGGAGAGCCATGAGAGGTGGGCCTGGGTCTAGCTAACTCGGGGCCCACAGGCTCTCTAAGGGTACTCCGGGAGGAGAGCGCACCTCTCGGAGGGAAGGGTACATAGGCCCTGTTCTCGCAGCGGAGAACAAGGAAGGGGTCTAGGTTCCCGGGGTAGTTTCCGGGTGGAGCTACTGACGGGGGGAATGAGCTATAGGATGTCTGATGAGGCACCCTCAGTGTTCCTCCCTGGCACTGCCAGTGTGGTGGTGAGGCCGGTCTGAGGTCCTATCAGGGAGCCAGGCCAGTGGCCAAAGGGTGCTTTTCTGTGTGGGAAAGTACAAGTGGCTGTGCTTTCTTTAGGGAAGACAGTCATCCCGAAAGGGTGGTGGCAGCAGAATGACCTCAGCGGCAGGCTGAGGGTGAGGGTCCAGAGAGATTGCATCTTTGGGGTGCAAGGACCAAACGGAGAGAGGGTACTGGTTGGAACAAACTCTGGAAGGGAGACCAGCTAGTGACCCAGGGGATGGGATTTAGACCTATCCCAGAAGACCGCATCGGTGCTGAGGCACTGGACCCTTGTCCAGAGAAGTGGTAGGCATAGTGTTGCATGCCCAAGGGCAAAGGTGAGCATAGTTAGGCTGAGTCCATGTAGACCATGAGTGACCTAGAGGTATCTAACCTAGAGCCCGGAGGGTTCTTAGGGTAGTCTGGGATCCCTGTCATGGGTGGAGATTTCATGGATGGGAGGAGTAGGTGGTCTAAGCGGATAACTGGTCAGTAAGGGGGGTCTGGTCAGAACCCCTTATAACTAGTTATCGCTGACTACGGGAAGTGTACCCATGTAGAGTGGCTACTTCTTCCCTGTAGGAATCAGCTGGGCGCGGCGTGTGTTAGAAGGTGGTTCTGACACTATGGGCCGCCCAGATTTTTTGATTTTTGAGCACCTAATTGTTGAGCTTTTACTGTGGGGGAGCCTCATAAGTTGGGACTCACCCACAGTGAACTCAGGATGTAAGAGACTGCATGGGGATTTTACTGGTGTTCCCCTGGCTTGACCAGGCCACTGCGCAGCAGCTGGAGTAAGGGACACCGGGCTGATTACATGCAGACACATGTGTACATGCGTGTGCACATGTGTACGGGCAGCTCAGGGGAGATTCCTAGCGTGTGCAGTCCAGGAGCGGCTACAAAGTGAATGGTGTGGCAGGACTTATGCAGTATTGGGTGGAATAGGCTTTATACACTGGAAACATGCCAGGGAAAGTCAGTGTGTCTTACTGTGTTCTCACTTCATTATTTCCCTAAGGGAAAGTGGGGCCCATGGCTAAATTAACTTCCACAAGGCCTACAGTTTCCAGACATGCACTAAAGTCCATTGTATTGGAGGTGAAAAGAAGTATTCTGCAGAGTCCAAAGTCATATTTGTACTGCTTTTGGGTCATCCAGAACTGTCATATGACCAGACCCAGGCTGAGGGCTGACCTCAGCTGGATGGATTGATAACCTTTCTTCCACAAGCTAGGGGCCTCCTCTCCACGAAGAGAAGATGGGAGGGGATACAGGTTCATCAATTAGCAGCTGTCACTGGGTGCCAGGCACAAAGGCTGCACCAAGGAGGGAAGGCAGCGTGGGGGATGAGGCTTCAGACATGTGGCCAGAAACCCTGGACGACACCATTTTGAACAAGCTCAGAGGCTGGACAAGAAGGAGGCAGCAGGGGCAGGGACGTGATGTGTCGCTGTTTGATAGGACCAACAGAGACTTTATGCCAGCCCCCTACTCAACTTTTAAAAAGTGCTTGCACAGGAAGAGAAGCTCTCTGGGGTGTGGTCTGCTGAGGGTGAAGGTGCTGGAGCCTGGTGCAATGGGCAGTTGGAAGGAGAGACCCCCTGACTGCCCCCAGGACCCTATCAGCACCAGAAGAAGATCCCAGGACTGGTGCACAGAAGCAGGGGCCTGTGCGCAGGGAGAACAGAGTCCCAGAAGGAGAGCCTGGCGAGAGGCTGGCGCAGGGAGCCAGTAAAGACAGCACCCTGCTGAATCAGAGACCCTGAGGGAAGAGGAGAGTGTTCCCAGTGGCGGGGGCTGGTGAGTCCCAGAAGGAGAGCCTGGCGAGAGGCTGGCGCAGGGAGCCTGGGAAGACAGCACCCTGCTGAATCAGAGACCCTGAGGGAAGAGGAGAGTGTTCCCAGTGGCGGGGGCTGGTAAAGAGGAGCATGAAGTGCCCCATAATGCCTCGCCAGGAATTTGGAAATCTGCTGTTTTGGTGCTTTGTGGCCCCCAGAGGAGAGGGGCCACCCTCACTTGTGAAAAGGTGCTGGGGGAGCACAGTCTTCCCCCCCCCCCAGCACGAAGAAATCTGCCATTTTTGTGCCTGGTGGCCTCCAGAGGAGGGGGTCAACCTCATCTGTGAAAAGGGGTGCAGGGGGGGCGGCAGGAGCACCGCAGTCTCCCCCAGCATAAAGAAGAACAGTCCAACCCTCAGTTTCACGGGGCATCTGAAAGAATAACCCCTCAAGGGCTCAGCAGAAGGGCTGAGTTGGGGATGTCTGGAGAAGGGCATCCCCTGGAGGTGAAGTGGTGTAATTGCACCGAAATGCATTTACTATTGGTTATTTCTTTTTAGGTGGACTGAAAGTCACATGTGTAAAGTGAAGTACCTGTGTAAGGTGATGTTAAGCTAAATGGAGTTATGTTGCTGGACCCTCCTGCTAGGGGGTCTGGCTGTATTTACGTAATCCCATGCTTTTGTGATTCCTTTTAAAGTGAAGAGGCACACTGCAGGAGAAGTGTAGTTGACAGGAGTACTTCTTTTGAAGGGACTGTAAGTCACATGTGTAAGGAGATGTCATAGGCCAAGTGGGGCTATGTGGCCAGACAGTCCTGCTAGGGTGTCTGGCTGTATATGCGCAATCCTGTGATTTCATCTGTGATGCCCTAAGGGGCTGTAACTGCAATGCATTCAAATGATCAACCAAGGTGATGAGTACTGTCATTCTAAAGTGTGCGTAAACATGGATTCTTGCTGCTGCGCTTAGGTGAAGACCCCAGACTGCTAGCCCTTAAGATATAGAGGTGCCTACTTTATGGTCAGTAGGAGATGCTTAGTCAGGGTCATGTGTCACCAAGGCAGGTTTACCCCTTTTTAATGCTTGTTGAGGTAATGGGGTGGGTCGCCACTGGGATGGTGCCAGTGCGCAGGGCCCTCGCTCCAGGTTATGTTCAACTAAGTGCATTGGGGGCAAGTTGATGTGCATACATGGGAGTGGTGGTACTAGACCCCACCCCCCCTGCGGGAGGGGTGGAGATGTTATGCAATGTCACAAAGTAATTCCAACAGCTTATGTATATTTGTAAATTGGTGCATAGTATTGAGTAGTGTGTGTGTTTAATAAATGTACTCTTACTTTTATAAAGCAAAGTACAGACTGGACAATCAATTATTGAGTGTTATTTTTGTGCACCTGCAAATGGCGATTACTAGCCCACACCACCTCCCTTGAGTAAGCCTCAGACTGCTCTGCAACGCTACCCTCTGAGAGTCAGGCGCTACAATTGGGTGTTTGGTTCCCAGTGAAGGACAAATGTAGTCATGTTATTTGTGCAGGCCTCACAGATGCTGCCTCGTTTTCCAACATGCGCGCCTCAGAGGGTCGCTGTACACCTCCACACAGAGGCATTGGGCACGCCTCAGAGGGTCGGTGTATACCTCCACAGAGAAGCATTGGGCACGCCTCAGAGGGTCGGTGTATACCTCCACAGAGAAGCATTGTGCACGCCTCAGAGGGTCGCTGTACACCTCCACAGAGAGGTATTGTGCACGCCTCAGAGGGTCACTGTACACCTCCACAGAGAGGCATTGTGCACGCCTCAGAGGGTCGCTGTACACCTCCACAGAGAGGCATTGTGCACGCCTCAGAGGGTCGCTGTACACCTCCACAGAGAGGCATTGTGCACGCCTCAGAGGGTCGCTGTATACCTCCACAGAGAGGCACTGTGCACCTCACAGAGGGCCGGTGTACACCTCCACAGAGAGGCATTGTGCACGCCTCAGAGGATCGCTGTACACCTCCACAGAGAGGCATTGTGCACGCATCAGAGGATCGCTGTACACCTCCACAGAGAGGCATTGTGCACGCCTCAGAGGGTCGCTGTACACCTCCACAGAGAGGCATTGTGCACGCCTCAGAGGGTCGCTGTACACCTCCACAGAGAGGCATTGTGCACGCCTCAGAGGGTCGCTGTACACCTAGACAGAGAGGCATTGTGCACCGCACAGAGGGTTGGTGTATACCTCCACAGAGAGGCATTGTGCACACCTCAGATGGTCGCTGTACACCTCCACAGAGAGGCATTGTGCACCTCACAGAGGGTCGCTGTACACCTCCACAGAGACGCATTGTGCACCTCACAGAGGGTCGCTGTACACCTCCACAGAGAGGCATTGTGCACCTCACAGAGGGTCGCTGTACACCTCCACAGAGAGGCATTGTGCTCGCCTCAGAGGATCGCTGTACACCTCCACAGAGAGGCATTGTGCACGCCTCAGAGGGTCGCTGTACACCTCCACAGAGAGGCATTGTGCACGCCTCAGAGGGTCGCTGTACACCTCCACAGAGAGGCATTGTGCACGCCTCAGAGGGTCGCTGTACACCTAGACAGAGAGGCATTGTGCACCGCACAGAGGGTTGGTGTATACCTCCACAGAGAGGCATTGTGCACACCTCAGATGGTCGCTGTACACCTCCACAGAGAGGCATTGTGCACCTCACAGAGGGTCGCTGTACACCTCCACAGAGAGGCATTGTGCACCTCACAGAGGGTCGCTGTACACCTCCACAGAGAGGCATTGTGCACCTCACAGAGGATTGCTGTACACCTCTACAGAGAGGCATTGTGCACGCCTCAGAGGATCGCTGTACACCTCCACAGAGAGGCATTGTGCACGCCTCAGAGGGTCGCTGTACACGTCCACAGAGAGGCACTGTGCATGCCTCAGAGGATCGCTGTACACCTCCACAGAGAGGCATTGTGCACGCCTCAGAGGGTCGCTGTACACCTCCACAGAGAGGCATTGTGCACGCCTCAGAGGGTCGCTGTACACCTCCACAGAGAGGCATTGTGCACGCCTCAGAGGGTCGGTGTATACCTCCACAGAGAGGCATTGTGCACCTCACAGAGGGCCGGTGTACACCTCCACAGAGAGGCATTGTGCACGCCTCAGAGGATCGCTGTACACCTCCACAGAGAGGCATTGTGCACGCCTCAGAGGATCGCTGTACACCTCCACAGAGAGGCATTGTGCACGCCTCAGAGGGTCGCTGTACACCTCCACAGAGAGGCATTGTGCACGCCTCAGAGGGTCGCTGTACACCTCCACAGAGAGGCATTGTGCACGCCTCAGAGGGTCGCTGTACACCTAGACAGAGAGGCATTGTGCACCGCACAGAGGGTTGGTGTATACCTCCACAGAGAGGCATTGTGCACACCTCAGATGGTCGCTGTACACCTCCACAGAGAGGCATTGTGCACCTCACAGAGGGTCGCTGTACACCTCCACAGAGAGGCATTGTGCACCTCACAGAGGGTCGCTGTACACCTCCACAGAGAGGCATTGTGCACCTCACAGAGGATTTCTGTACACCTCTACAGAGAGGCATTGTGCACGCCTCAGAGGATCGCTGTACACCTCCACAGAGAGGCATTGTGCACGCCTCAGAGGGTCGCTGTACACGTCCACAGAGAGGCAATGTGCATGCCTCAGAGGATCGCTGTACACCTCCACAGAGAGGCATTGTGCACGCCTCAGAGGATCGCTGTACACCTCCACAGAGAGGCATTGTGCACGCCTCAGAGGGTCGGTGTATACCTCCACAGAGAGGCATTGTGCGCGCCTCAGAGGGTCGCTGTACACCTCCACAGAGAGGCATTGGGCACGCCTCAGAGGGTCGGTGTATACCTCCACAGAGAAGCATTGGGCACGCCTCAGAGGGTCGGTGTATACCTCCACAGAGAAGCATTGTGCACGCCTCAGAGGGTCGCTGTACACCTCCACAGAGAGGTATTGTGCACGCCTCAGAGGGTCACTGTACACCTCCACAGAGAGGCATTGTGCACGCCTCAGAGGGTCGCTGTACACCTCCACAGAGAGGCATTGTGCACGCCTCAGAGGGTCGCTGTACACCTCCACAGAGAGGCATTGTGCACGCCTCAGAGGGTCGGTGTATACCTCCACAGAGAGGCACTGTGCACCTCACAGAGGGCCGGTGTACACCTCCACAGAGAGGCATTGTGCACGCCTCAGAGGATCGCTGTACACCTCCACAGAGAGGCATTGTGCACGCATCAGAGGATCGCTGTACACCTCCACAGAGAGGCATTGTGCACGCCTCAGAGGGTCGCTGTACACCTCCACAGAGAGGCATTGTGCACGCCTCAGAGGGTCGCTGTACACCTCCACAGAGAGGCATTGTGCACGCCTCAGAGGGTCGCTGTACACCTAGACAGAGAGGCATTGTGCACCGAACAGAGGGTTGGTGTATACCTCCACAGAGAGGCATTGTGCACACCTCAGATGGTCGCTGTACACCTCCACAGAGAGGCATTGTGCACCTCACAGAGGGTCGCTGTACACCTCCACAGAGAGGCATTGTGCACCTCACAGAGGGTCGCTGTACACCTCCACAGAGAGGCATTGTGCACCTCACAGAGGGTCGCTGTACACCTCCACAGAGAGGCATTGTGCTCGCCTCAGAGGATCGCTGTACACCTCCACAGAGAGGCATTGTGCACGCCTCAGAGGGTCGGTGTATACCTCCACAGAGACGCATTGTGCGCGCCTCAGAGGATCGCTGTACACCTCCACAGAGAGGCATTGTGCACGCCTCAGAGGGTCGGTGTATACCTCCACAGAGAGGCATTGTGCGCGCCTCAGAGGGTCGCTGTACACCTCCACAGAGAGGCATTGGGCACGCCTCAGAGGGTCGGAGTATACCTCCACAGAGAAGCATTGTGCACGCCTCAGAGGGTCGCTGTACACCTCCACAGAGAGGTATTGTGCACCCCTCAGAGGGTCACTGTACACCTCCACAGAGAGGCATTGTGCACGCCTCAGAGGGTCGATGTACACCTCCACAGAGAGGCATTGTGCACGCCTCAGAGGGTCGCTGTACACCTCCACAGAGAGGCATTGTGCACGCCTCAGAGGGTCTTTGTATACCTCCACAGAGAGGCACTGTGCACCTCACAGAGGGCCGGTGTACACCTCCACAGAGAGGCATTGTGCACGCCTCAGAGGATCGCTGTACACCTCCACAGAGAGGCATTGTGCACGCCTCAGAGGATCGCTGTACACCTCCACAGAGAGGCATTGTGCACGCCTCAGAGGGTCGCTGTACACCTCCACAGAGAGGCATTGTGCACGCCTCAGAGGGTCTCTGTACACCTCCGCAGAGAGGCATTGTGCACGCCTCAGAGGGTCGCTGTACACCTAGACAGAGAGGCATTGTGCACCGCACAGAGGGTTGGTGTATACCTCCACAGAGAGGCATTGTGCACACCTCAGATGGTCGCTGTACACCTCCACAGAGAGGCATTGTGCACCTCACAGAGGGTCGCTGTACACCTCCACAGAGAGGCATTGTGCACCTCACAGAGGGTCGCTGTACACCTCCACAGAGAGGCATTGTGCACCTCACAGAGGGTCGCTGTACACCTCCACAGAGAGGCATTGTGCTCGCCTCAGAGGGTCGGTGTATACCTCCACAGAGAGGCATTGTGCACGCCTCAGAGGATCGCTGTACACCTCCACAGAGAGGCATTGTGCACGCCTCAGAGGATCGCTGTACACCTCCACAGAGAGGCATTGTGCACCTCACAGAGGGTCTGTGTATACCTCCACAGAGAGGCATTGTGCACCTCACAGAGGGCCGGTGTACACCTACACAGAGAGGCATTGTGCACGCCTCAGAGGGTCGGTGTACACCTCCACAGAGAGGCATTGTGCACGCCTCGGAGGATCGCTGTACACCTCCACAGAGAGGCATTGTGCACGCCTCAGAGGATCGCTGTACACCTCCACAGAGAGGCATTGTGCACGCCTCAGAGGGTCACTGTACACCTCCACAGAGAGGCATTGTGCACGCCTCAGAGGATCGCTGTACACCTCCACAGAGAGGCATTGTGCACACCTCAGAGGATCGCTGTACACCTCCACAGAGAGGCATTGTGCATGCTTCAGAGGGTCGGTGTATACCTCCACAGAGAGGCATTGTGCGCGCCTCAGAGGGTCGCTGTACACCTCCACAGAGAGGCATTGGGCACGCCTAAGACGGTCGGTGTATACCTCCACAGAGAGGCATTGTGCACGCCTCAGAGGGTCGCTGTACACCTCCACAGAGAGGCATTGTGCACGCCTCAGAGGGTCGCTGTACACCTCCACAGAGAGGCATTGTGCATGCTTCAGAGGGTCGCTGTACACCTCCACAGAGTGGCATTGTGCACCCCACAGAGGGTTGGTGTATACCTCCACAGAGAGGCATTGTGCACACCTCAGAAGGTCGCTGTACACCTCCACAGAGAGGCATTGTGCACCTCACAGAGGGTCGCTGTACACCTCCACAGAGAGGCATTGTGCACCTCACAGAGGGTCGCTGTCCACCTCCACAGAGAGGCATTGTGCACCTCACAGAGGGTCTCTGTATACCTCCACGGAGAGGCATTGTGCACCTCACAGAGGGTCGGTGTATACCTCCACAGAGAGGCATTGTGCACGCCTCAGAGGGTCGGTGTATACCTCCACGGAGAGGCATTGTGCACCTCACAGAGGGTCGCTGTATACCTCCACAGAGAGGCATTGTGCACCTCACAGAGGGTCGCTGTACACCTCCACAGAGAGGCATTGTGCTCGCCTCAGAGGGTCGGTGTATACCTCCACAGAGAGGCATTGTGCACGCCTCAGAGGGTCGCTGTACACCTCCACAGAGAGGCATTGTGCTCGCCTCAGAGGGTCGGTGTATACCTCCACAGAGAGGCATTGTGCACGCCTCAGAGGGTCGGTGTATACCTCCACAGAGACTCACTGTGCACCCCACAGAGGGTCGGTGTATACCTCCACAGAGAGTCCTTGTGCACGCCTCAGAGGGTCGGTGTATACCTCCAAAGAGAGGCATTGTGCATGCCTCAGAGGGTCGGTGTATACCTCAACAGAGAGGCATTGTGCATGCCTCAGAGAGTCACTGTATACCTCCACAGAGAGGCATTGTGCACCTCACAGAGGGTCGGTGTATACCTCCACAGAGAGGCATTGTGCACGCCTCAGAGGGTCGGTGTACACCTCCACAGAGAGGCATTGTGCACGCCTCAGAGGGTCGCTGTACACCTACACAGAGCGGCATTGTGCACCTCACAGAGGGTCGGTGTATACCTTCACAGAGAGGCATTGTGCACGCCTCAGAGGGTCGGTGTACACCTCCACAGAGAGGCATTGTGCACGCCTCAGAGGGTCGCTGTACACCTCCACAGAGAGGCATTGTGCACCTCACAGAGGGTCGGTGTATACCTCCACAGAGAGGCACTGTGCACCTCACAGAGGGCCGGTGTACACCTCCACAGAGAGGCATTGTGCACGCCTCAGAGCATCGCTGTACACCTCCACAGAGAGGCATTGAGCACACCTCAGAGGATCGCTGTACACCTCCACAGAGAGGCATTGTGCACGCCTTAGAGGGTCGCTGTACACCTCCACAGAGAGGCATTGTGCACGCCTCAGAGGGTCGGTGTACACCTCCACAGAGAGGCATTGTGCACGCCTCAGAGGGTCGCTGTACACCTACACAGAGCGGCATTGTGCACCTCACAGAGGGTCGGTGTATACCTCCACAGAGAGGCATTGTGCACGCCTCAGAGGGTCGGTGTACACCTCCACAGAGAGGCATTGTGCACGCCTCATAGGGTCGCTGTACACCTCCACAGAGAGGCATTGTGCACCTCACAGAGGGTCGGTGTATACCTCCACAGAGAGGCACTGTGCACCTCACAGAGGGCCGGTGTACACCTCCACAGAGAGGCATTGTGCACGCCTCAGAGGATCGCTGTACACCTCCTGTTGGACAGGCCACACGAAGGGCTTGCTCCCTCCCCGCACGACAGGGCCCGAGCTCCGACCCGCCAGGCATAACCCACGAAAAGCACCTGTACCCCGTCTCCCGGCGGATCTTCTGCCCTCGGACCTCTACTCATCCCGGGGCCCAGCCCCACCGGCTCCCCCGGCCGGTTCAAGCCACCATCTTGGGTCCTGCACCACGAGGCCGCGTGGCCTCGGCCCGACCCTAACCCCGGGCCTGGCCGGCCCCGACATCCCGGCACCACCTTCCACCCAGGAGGTGAGCGGACCACTTGGCAGGTCAATGGGGGAACGAAGTGTCAAGAGCTCTTCCCCCGCCAGGTGCCGATCGCCTCCAGCTCCCCCAGGAGCTGGCTCCAACCCCTGCTGGGTGTCTGGACACCTTCATCCCGGGCCCTCCGACCTCCAAGTGCGAGGGTCCGGACATCAAAGGGCGCCTGCCCTATAACTGGGGCAGCTCCGGAGCAGGGAGGCAGTTGTATCCTGGAGTCGAGAGACACCGAGAGAACTCAGCCTTGACGGACTACTGGCGCTGCCATAGCCCGCTCTTGTGAACCATCGTCCTGCCTGCTGGCGCTGCCGCGGCCCTCTGCAACATCCATCCTCGTCGGGACCTGCTGGCGCTGCCGCAGCCCGTTGTAACGACCATCCTCACCGGGACCTGCTGGCGCTGCCGCGGACCGTACATCGACCATCTGTCCGGAACCTGCTGGCGCTGCCGCGGACCGTGTACCAACCATCTCAACCGGGACCTGCTGGCGCTACCGCGGCCCGTACCAACTAAACCACCAAGCTCGAGGATTGTGAGCTAGTCATCATCCCATCCGAACTACCTGACTGGTAGACAGACTGTCCCGCTACCCCTTACCCTGCTTTGAGAGACTTGAATCGAGGGGACCCCTGAGTCCAGACCTCCTTGTACCATTCAACCGTACCCTAAGAAGTGCTGATAAAGAACCCTGAACCTTATCCGTGTGTGGTATCCGTCTGTGGGGGGGGGGGGAAGTTACTTGTCTGTACGATCGCTGGAGACGGCTCTCCCCGGAGACCTCTCCTCCTGACCCCGGCCGACCCTCCCGGTCCGTCTACCCTTTCTAACATTGGTGGCCAGCGGCGCGATCCGAATCAACGCGTAATCGTACAGAGAGTAGCTCACCCCGCGACAAAAACACGATGTCAGCCAAAGATAGCAACTCCACCGAGAAATTCCAAATGGATAAATTAGAAGAATACAACCACCGCGAACTGAGACAATTCTGCATAGAACTTGGCATTGCTACCACCGGCCTGAGTACCAAAGATGATCTAAAGCACGCCCTAGAGTCGTGGACAGAAACTGGGGTCGCCGGACCCTCCGACCAAAGCAGCATCACACCAGAGGGGAACGCCACGGCTCCCGAGGAGCGGGGAACGGGCCTCTCGCAGGAGGAGATCCGAGAAAGAGAAAGAACCAGATTGCACGAGTTGGAAATGGCACGACTCAAGATGGATGGGGAACTCAAGTTAGCTGAACAGAAACTCAACCTCGAGCATATGCGGCTCCGAGATGAACGAGAAGAGAAGCAGAGACAGAGAGAGCTGGAGGAGAAAAAAATAACGCTCGAGCACGAGCGCAAACTGGCGGAAATAGAACTTCGGAAACAGAATAAAGAACTCGGGGTGCCTGAGCGACCACACACCCCGGGGCCAATCGAGAAAAAAGTCCACATCCCCAAGGATGTTGTCCGCGAGTATGTCCGAGAAGACGACATACAACAGTGGTTTAAAGCCTACGAGATCGCCATGACCTCCCACCGGATCGACCGGAGTGATTGGGGAGCTGGACTTTGGGGGAGGTTTATCAACGAGGGTCGCGATGCCCTACTGCAGCTCCCAGATCACCAAATGTCGTCCTACGACCACATGAAGGCTGCCCTCCTCACCCGCTACGGCCTCACACCCGAGATGTACCGCCAGAGGTTCAGAGATTGCACCCGGATCCCAGGTACAACTTGGGTAGAATACGTGAACTATTTCAGCCGTGCCTTCGAGGGTTGGATAAAGGGGAGCCGTGTCACCACCTACGAACAACTCTTTAACCTGATGGTATGGGAGCACCTGTCGAACAACTGCTTCGTCGAGCTCAGGCAGCACCTCCTCGACAGTAAGCTGACTGACCCCCGGCAGCTCGCCGCCGAAGCTGACCGATGGGAAAGCACCCGAGTGGGCCGGAGGGGGCCACACGAACAGAACAGAAACAACCAAGGCCAGCACCGCCCTCGGGGAGGAGGAGGGGGCCAGGGGCGAGGGAGAGACTCCTTGCCAGCAACACCCGTGGCCAGCACCCCGCCTCCGGCCGGCCGGGGCAACCCCCCGTGGCGTCCTGGGGTCCGAGCCAACGTCACGTGCCACCGATGCCAGCGAGTCGGCCACTACGCCAATGACCCGAGCTGCCCGCAGAACCAAACACCCAAGCCCCGCCAGGTAGCTGCCGCCGCCCTGGGGGAAGAGCAATCTTCGGAGGAACCAGAGGAGTATGAGCCGGCCCAGCAAGAGTGGGAACCGGCCGCCATGGTCCTGGCGTGCTTAGGGGGAAGAGACATGGTCCCGCGGGCTCCCCTACCCGCTAACACCAGGAAATACGGTCAGTGGGTGACCATTAATGGACAGCGAGCCGAGGCCTTGGGTGACACCGGCGCCAGTGTGACGGCCGTCCGCTGTCACCTGGTGAAGCCCGAGCAGATCCTGCCGAACATTCTCTGCCCCGTCCGCTCAGCAGACAACTCTGAAAGTATGTGTCAAATGGCCTGCGTCCCATTCGAATGGGGAGGGGTCTCCGGCCTGTTGAAGGTGACGGTCCGGGACGATGCCCCCGTGGACTGCCTCCTGGGGAATGACCTCGAGAGTTCCCCGTGGGCCACCGTTGAGAGAAGAGAGCACCTGGGGATGCTGGGCCTCCCGGACTGGGCCTGCATAACCACCCGGTCCATGACCGCCCGTGCCGTCCCTCGATCAGAAGAACCAGAATGGCCAGCACCTCCGCCCCCGGTCGCCCCTGTAGAAGACAACGACGAGGCCAGCCTCCCAGACCCGACGACCGAAGGGGACGCGCAACCCCAGGACCTTCCTGACCTGGCTCAGTGGCGTCAAGAAGGGGGGCCCACCCAAGAACAGTTTCGCCAGGAACAAAAGACCTGTCCCTCCCTCGAGGGACTCCGCCAACAAGCCAGCGCCCAGAACGCAGGGGACTCCACCGGAACTCACTGGGTCTACTGGGATAACGACCTGCTATACAGCGAGCAAAGAATCGCCGAGCTGGGGGCCGGTCGAGTACTGGTGGTACCTCTCCGCTTCCGAGACTTTCTGCTCAACCTGGCCCACGATGTTCCCCTGGCTGGACACCTGGGCCAGGATAAAACGTACAGCCACCTAGTGACCCACTTTTTCTGGCCGAAAATGAGGAACGACGTCCTGAACCACTGCCGATCTTGCCCCACATGCCAAGCCAGCGGGAAGAGTGGTCGGAAGCTGAAAGCCCCTCTGCAACCCTTCCCTGTGGTCACCACCCCGTTCGAGAGGGTGGGGATAGACATTGTGGGGCCTCTGGACCCCCGCACGGCGCAAGGACACAGGTTCATCTTAGTACTGGTGGACCATGCCACCCGCTACCCCGAGGCGGTGCCCCTACGGACCGTGACAGCTCCGGTGGTTGGCCGGGCCCTAATGGGGATCTTCTCCCGGGTAGGCTTCCCCCGAGAAGTCGTCAGCGACCGGGGCACGAACTTTATATCCAAATACATGAAGTCCCTCTGGCAACAATGCGGGGTCACCTACAGATTCACGACCCCCTATCACCCCCAAGGGAACGGACTAGTGGAGCGTTTTAACCGCACCCTCAAGGGGATGATTGGGGGATTGGAAGAGCCCCTCCGTCGCCAGTGGGATGTACTACTCCCGTGCCTCCTCTTCGCCTACCGAGAAGTTCCCCAGAAGTCCCTCGGTTTTAGCCCTTTCGAACTCCTGTACGGGCACCCGGTGCGAGGGCCCCTCAGCCTAGTAAAAGAAGGTTGGGAGATGGCCCCCCTAAAGACCCCTCCAGACGTCTTCAAATACATCCTGGCCCTACGCAATCAGACCCGGCGCTTCAGGGGGATGGCCAAGGCGAACCTCGAGGCCAGCCAGGAGGACATGAAGAGGTGGTATGATCACAATGCCTCCTCCGTTGAGTTCGAGCCTGGGCAACAAGTATGGGTGATGTCCCCCACCGAACCGTGTGCCTTGCAGGATAAGTGGACGGGGCCCTTCAAAGTGGTCGAGCGCAAAACCCCGTCACTTACCTCATCGACCTGGGGACCTCCCGGAACCCCCTCCGGGTCCTCCACACCAACCGACTCAAACCACACTTTGTGCGCTCAGAACTCAGCCTCCTGATGGCTACGGACAGTGGGGCAGAGGAAGACTCCGAACCCCTTCCGGATCTTCTGAAGACTCAGGAGAATGACGGCTCCGTGGACGGGGTCCGGCTATCTGACGCCCTCACTTCGGAGCAACGCCAGGGCTGCCGGAACCTCCTGCGGCAGTTCGCTACCCTGTTCTCCCTCACCCCCGGGGTCACCCCTTGGTGTTTGCACGACGTGGACACCGGGGACAGCCCCCCTGTCCGACACCGGGCCTACCGCGTACCAGATCGGGTACGGGCCTGCATACAGGAGGAAGTGGCCAAGATGCTCACCATCGGGGTCATCGAGCCCTCGGACAGTCCCTGGGCCAGTCCGGTGGTATTGGTTCCCAAAGCCGCTGCCCCCGGCACCGCACCTGAACTGAGATTCTGCGTCGACTACCGGGGCTTGAACGCTGTCACCCGGACCGACGCTCATCCGATTCCCCGAGCAGACGAACTGATCGACCGGCTGGGGGCCGCCCGCTACCTTAGTATCTTCGACCTAACAGCGGGCTACTGGCAGATCGGCCTCACACCCAGGGCTCAGGAACGGTCAGCCTTCTCTACCCCCGATGGCCACTACCAATTCAAGGTCATGCCCTTCGGCATGAAAAATGCCCCCGCCACGTTTCAACGCCTCGTGAACCAGGTCTTGGCGGGGCTCGAAGAGTTCAGCGCTGCCTATCTGGACGATATCGCTGTATACAGCCGCCACTGGGCCGACCACCTCCGTCACCTCCACGAGGTCCTCCAGGCCCTCCAGCGGGCCGGCCTCACAATTAAGGCCGGCATGTGCCAAATTGGCCAAGGGTCTGTGACCTACCTTGGGCACCAAGTGGGAAGCGGGCTGGTGGCCCCACTACAACTTAAGATTGCTGCCATCCAGTCCTGGCAGCCCCCCGTCACCCAGACCGAGGTCCGAGCCTTCTTGGGGCTCACCGGCTACTACCGGCGGTTCGTGAAAGACTACGGCAGCATCGTGGGGCCCCTCACGGGTCTCACGTCCAAGAACCAGCCGAAGCGGATTAACTGGACCCCCGATTGTCAAGCGGCCTTCGAGAAACTGAAGGCCGCCCTGTGCACCGCCCCTGTGCTCCAGGCCCCCGATTACAGTCGGGAATTCGTGGTACAGACCGACGCCTCCGACCACGGCATCGGAGCCGTCCTTTCTCAGTTAAACCCCGAGGGTCATGACCAGCCGGTGGCCTTCATCAGTCGACGTCTCCTGGCCCGAGAACAGCGCTGGAGCACCATTGAGAGGGAGGCCTTCGCAGTAGTGTGGGCCCTCAAAAAGCTCCGGCCTTATCTCTACGGTACCCACTTCCGGGTACAAACCGACCATCGACCCCTGCAGTGGCTGATGCAGATGCGGGGAGAGAACCCAAAACTCTTGCGCTGGTCCATTTCCCTGCAGGGAATGGACTTCACTGTGGAGCACCGGCCCGGCCAAGACCACGCCAACGCGGATGGCCTGTCCCGCTTTTTCCGCCTCGACGAAGAGAGTCCCCAAGGAGATGGGTGACTCTCCCCGCCTTCAGCTGGGGGGGACGCATGTTGGACAGGCCACACGAAGGGCTTGCTCCCTCCCCGCACGACAGGGCCCGAGCTCCGGCCCGCCAGGCATAACCCACGAAAAGCACCTGTACCCCGTCTCCCGGCGGATCTTCTGCCCTCGGACCTCTACTCATCCCGGGGCCCAGCCCCACCGGCTCCCCCGGCCGGTTCAAGCCACCATCTTGGGTCCTGCACCACGAGGCCGCGTGGCCTCGGCCCGACCCTAACCCCGGGCCTGGCCGGCCCCGACATCCCGGCACCACCTTCCACCCAGGAGGTGAGCGGACCACTTGGCAGGTCAATGGGGGAACGAAGTGTCAAGAGCTCTTCCCCCGCCAGGTGCCGATCGCCTCCAGCTCCCCCAGGAGCTGGCTCCAACCCCTGCTGGGTGTCTGGACACCTTCATCCCGGGCCCTCCGACCTCCAAGTGCGAGGGTCCGGACATCAAAGGGCGCCTGCCCTATAACTGGGGCAGCTCCGGAGCAGGGAGGCAGTTGTATCCTGGAGTCGAGAGACACCGAGAGAACTCAGCCTTGACGGACTACTGGCGCTGCCATAGCCCGCTCTTGTGAACCATCGTCCTGCCTGCTGGCGCTGCCGCGGCCCTCTGCAACATCCATCCTCGTCGGGACCTGCTGGCGCTGCCGCGGCCCGTTGTAACGACCATCCTCACCGGGACCTGCTGGCGCTGCCGCGGACCGTACATCGACCATCTGTCCGGGACCTGCTGGCGCTGCCGCGGACCGTGTACCGACCATCTCAACCGGGACCTGCTGGCGCTGCCGCGGCCCGTACCAACTAAACCACCAAGCTCGAGGATTGTGAGCTAGTCATCATCCCATCCGAACTACCTGACTGGTAGACAGACTGTCCCGCTACCCCTTACCCTGCTTTGAGAGACTTGAATCGAGGGGACCCCTGAGTCCAGACCTCCTTGTACCATTCAACCGTACCCTAAGAAGTGCTGATAAAGAACCCTGAACCTTATCCGTGTGTGGTATCCGTCTGTGGGGGGGGGGGAAGTTACTTGTCTGTACGATCGCTGGAGACGGCTCTCCCCGGAGACCTCTCCTCCTGACCCCGGCCGACCCTCCCGGTCCGTCTACCCTTTCTAACACCTCCACAGAGAGGCATTGTGCACACCTCAGAGGATCGCTGTACACCTCCACAGAGAGACATTGTGCACGCCTCAGATGGTCGCTGTACACCTCCACAGAGAGGCATTGTGCACACCTCAGAGGGTCGCTGTACACCTCCACAGAGAGGCATTGTGCACCTCACAGAGGGTCGGTGTATACCTCCACAGAGAGGCACTGTGCACCTCACAGAGGGCCGGTGTACACCTCGACAGAGAGGCATTGTGCACGTCACAGAGGGTCGGTGTATACCTCCACAGAGAGGCACTGTGCACCTCACAGAGGGTCGCTGTACACCTCGACAGAGAGGCATTGTGCACGCCTCAGAGGGTCGGTGTACACCTCCACAGAGAGGCATTGTGCACGCCTCAGAGGGTCGCTGAACACCTCCACAGAGAGGCATTGTGCATCTCACAGAGGGTCGGTGTATACCTCCACAGAGAGGCACTGTGCACCTCAGAGAGGGCCGCTGTACACCTCCACAGAGAGGCATTGTGCACGCCTCAGACGATCGCTGCACACCTCCACAGAGAGGCATTGTGCACGCCCCAGAGGATCGCTGTACACCTCCACAAAGAGGCATTGTGCACGCCTCAGAGGGTCGCTGTACACCTCCACAGAGAGGCATTGTGCACGCCTCAGAGGGTCGCTGTACACCTCCAAAGAGAGGCATTGTGCACGCCTCAGAGGGTCGCTGTACACCTCGACAGAGAGGCATTGTACACCCCTCAGAGGGTCGGTGTATACCTCCACAGAGAGGCATTGTGCACGCCTCAGAGGATCGCTGTACACCTCCACAGAGAGGCATTGTGCGCGCCGCAGAGGGTCACTGTACACCTCCACAGAGAGGCATTGGGCACGCCTCAGAGGGTCGGTGTATACCTCCACAGAGAGGCATTGTGCGCGCCTCAGAGGGTCGCTGTACACCTCCACAGAGAGGCATTGTGCACGCCTCAGAGGGTCACTGTACACCTCCACAGAGAGGCATTGTGCACGCCTCAGAGGGTCGCTGTACACCTCCACAGAGAGGCATTGTGCTCGCCTCAGAGGGTCGGTGTATACCTCCACAGAGAGGCATTGTGCGCGCCTCAGAGGGTCGCTGTACACCTCCACAGAGAGGCATTGTGCACGCCTCAGAGGGTCACTGTACACCTCCACAGAGAGGCATTGTGCACGCCTCAGAGGGTCGCTGTACACCTCCACAGAGAGGCATTGTGCTCGCCTCAGAGGGTCGGTGTATACCTCCACAGAGAGGCATTGTGCATGCCTCAGACGGTCGGTGTATACCTCCACAGAGAGGCACTGTGCACCTCACAGAGGGCCGGTGTACACCTCCACAGAGAGGAATTGTGCACGCCTCAGAGGGTCGCTGTACACCTCCACAGAGAGGCATTGTGCACCTCACAGAGGGTCGGTGTATACCTCCACAGAGAGGCACTGTGCACGTCACAGAGGGCCGGTGTACACCTCCACAGAGAGGCATTGTCCACGCCTCAGAGGATCGCTGTACACCTCCACAGAGAGGCATTGTGCACGCCTCAGAGGGTCGCTGTACACCTCGACAGAGAGGCATTGTGCACCCCACAGAGGGTTGGTGTATACCTCCACAGAGAGGCATTGTGCACACCTCAGAGGGTCGCTGTACACCTCCACAGAGAGGCATTGTGAACCTCACAGAGGGTCGCTGTACACCTCCACAGAGAGGCATTGTGCACCTCACAGAGGGTCGCTGTACACCTCCACAGAGAGGCATTGTGCACCTCACAGAGGGTCGGTGTATACCTCCACAGAGAGGCATTGTGCACCTCACAGAGGGTCGCTGTACACCTCCACAGAGAGGCATTGTGCTCGCCTTAGAGGGTCGGTGTATACCTCCACAGAGAGGCATTGTGCACGCCTCAGAGGGTCGCTGTACACCTCCACAGAGAGGCATTGTGCTCGCCTCAGAGGGTCGGTGTATACCTCCACAGAGAGGCATTGTGCACCCCTCAGAGGGTCGGTGTATACCTCCACAAAGACTCACTGTGCACCCCACAGAGGGTCGGTGTATACCTCCACAGAGAGGCATTGTGCACACCTCAGAGGGTCACTGTACACCTCCACAGAGAGGCATTGTGCACGCCTCAGAGGGTCGCTGTACACCTCCACAGAGAGGCATTGTGCACGCCTCAGAGGGTCGCTGCACACCTCCACAGAGAGGCATTGTGCACGCCTCAGAGGGTCGCTGTATACCCCCACAGTGAGGCATTGTGCACCTCACAGAGGGTCGGTGTATACCTCCACAGAGAGGCATTGTGCACGCCTCAGATGGTCGGTGTACACCTCCACAGAGAGGCATTGTGCACGCCTCAGAGGGTCGCTGTACACCTCCACAGAGAGGCATTGTGCACCTTACAGAGGGTCGGTGTATACCTCCACAGAGAGGCACTGTGCACCTCACAGAGGGCCGGTGTACACCTCCACAGAGAGGCATTGTGCACGCCTCAGAGGATCGCTGTACACCTCCACAGAGAGGCAGTGTGCACGCCTCAGAGGATTGCTGCTCGCTGTACACCTCCACAGAGAGGCACTGTGCACGCCTCAGAGGGTCGCTGTACACCTCCACAGAGAGGCATTGTTCACGCCTCAGAGGGTCGGTGTATACCTCCACAGAGAGGCATTGTGCACGCCTCAGAGGGTCGGTGTATACCTCCACAGAGAGGCATTGTGCACGCCTCAGAGGGTCGCTGTACACCTCCACAGAGAGACATTGTGCACGCCTCAGAGGGTCGGTGTATACCTCCACAGAGAAGCATTGTGCACCTCACAGAGGGTTGGTGTATACCTCCACAGAGAGGCATCGTGCACGCCTCAGAGGATCGCTGTACACCTCCACAGAGAGGCATTGTGCATGCCTCAGAGGGTCGGTGCATACCTCCACAGGGAGGCATTGTGCACCTCACAGAGGGTTGGTGTACACCTCCCTGAGAGGCATTGTGTACGCTTTAGAGGGTCGGTGTACACCTCCACGGAGACTCACTGTGCACCCCACAGAGGGCCGGTGTACACCTCCACAGAGAGGCATTGTGCACCTCACAGAGGGTCGGTGTATACCTCCACAGAGAGGCACTGTGCACCTCACAGAGGGCCGGTGTACACCTCCACAGAGAGGCATTTTGCACGCCTCAGAGGGTCAGTGTACACCTCCACAGAGAGGCATTGTGCACGCCTCAGAGGATCACTGTACACCTCCACAGAGAGGCATTGTGCACGCCTCAGAGGATCGCTGTACACCTCCACAGAGAGGCATTGTGCACGCCTCAGAGGATCGCTGTACACCTCCACAGAGAGGCATTGTGCACGCCTCAGAGGGTCGGTGTCTACCTCCACAGAGACGCATTGTGCGCGCCTCAGAGGGTCGCTGTACACCTCCACAGAGAGGCATTGTGCACACCTCAGAGGGTTGGTGTACACCTCCACAGAGAGGCATTGTGCACGCCTCAGAGGGTCGGTGTATACCTCCATGGAGACTCACTGTGCACCTCACAGAGGGCCGGTGTACACCTCCACAGAGAGGCGTTGTGCACGCCTCAGAGGGTCGGTGTACACCTCCACAGAGAGGCATTGTGCACGCCTCAGAGGATCGCTGTACACATCCACAGAGAGGCATTGTGCACCTCACAGAGGGTCAGTGTATACCTCCGCAGAGAGGCATTGTGCACCTCACAGAGGGCCGGTGTACACCTCCACAGAGAGGCATTGTGCACGCCTCAGAGGGTCAGTGTACATCTCCACAGAGAGGCATTGTGCACGCCTCAGAGGATCGCTGTACACCTCCACAGAGAAGCATTGTGCACGCCTCAGAGGATCGCTGTACACCTCCACAGAGAGGCATTGTGCACGCCTCAGAGGATCGCTGTACACCTCCACAGAGAGGCATTGTGCACGCCTAAGAGGGTCGGTGTATACCTCCACGGAGACTCACTGTGCACCTCACAGAGGGCCGGTGTACACCTCCACAGAGAGGCATTGTGCACGCCTCAGAGGATCGCTGTACACCTCCACAGAGAGGCATTGTGCACGCCTCAGAGGATCGCTGTACACCTCCACAGAGAGGCATTGTGCACCTCACAGAGGGTCGGTGTATACCTCCACAGAGAGGCATTGTGCACCTCACAGAGGGCCGGTGTACACCTCCACAGAGAGGCATTGTGCACGCCTCAGAGGGTCGCTGTACACCTCCACAGAGAGGCACTGTGCATGCCTCAGAGGATCGCTGTACACCTCCACAGAGAGGCATTGTGCACGCCTCAGAGGATCGCTGTACACCTCCACAGAGAGGCATTGTGCACGCCTCAGAGGGTCGGTGTATACCTCCACAGAGAGGCATTGTGCGCGCCTCAGAGGGTCGCTGTACACCTCCACAGAGAGGCATTGGGCACGCCTCAGAGGGTCGGTGTATACCTCCACAGAGAAGCATTGGGCACGCCTCAGAGGGTCGGTGTATACCTCCACAGAGAAGCATTGTGCACGCCTCAGAGGGTCGCTGTACACCTCCACAGAGAGGTATTGTGCACGCCTCTGAGGGTCACTGTACACCTCCACAGAGAGGCATTGTGCACGCCTCAGAGGGTCGCTGTACACCGCCACAGAGAGGCATTGTGCACGCCTCAGAGGGTCGCTGTACACCTCCACAGAGAGGCATTGTGCACGCCTCAGAGGGTCGGTGTATACCTCCACAGAGAGGCACTCTGCACCTCACAGAGGGCCGGTGTACACCTCCACAGAGAGGCATTGTGCACGCCTCAGAGGATCGCTGTACACCTCCACAGAGAGGCATTGTGCACGCCTCAGAGGATCGCTGTACACCTCCACAGAGAGGCATTGTGCACGCCTCAGAGGGTCGCTGTACACCTCCACAGAGAGGCATTGTGCCCGCCTCATAGGGTCGCTGTACACCTCCACAGAGAGGCATTGTGCACGCCTCAGAGGGTCGCTGTACACCTAGACAGAGAGGCATTGTGCACCGCACAGAGGGTTGGTGTATACCTCCACAGAGAGGCATTGTGCACACCTCAGATGGTCGCTGTACACCTCCACAGAGAGGCATTGTGCACCTCACAGAGGGTCGCTGTACACCTCCACAGAGAGGCATTGTGCACCTCACAGAGGGTCGCTGTACACCTCCACAGAGAGGCATTGTGCACCTCACAGAGGATTGCTGTACACCTCTACAGAGAGGCATTGTGCACGCCTCAGAGGATCACTGTACACCTCCACAGAGAGGCATTGTGCACGCCTCAGAGGGTCGCTGTACACGTCCACAGAGAGGCACTGTGCATGCCTCAGAGGATCGCTGTACACCTCCACAGAGAGGCATTGTGCACGCCTCAGAGGATCGCTGTACACCTCCACAGAGAGGCATTGTGCACGCCTCAGAGGGTCGGTGTATACCTCCACAGAGAGGCATTGTGCGCGCCTCAGAGGGTCGCTGTACACCTCCACAGAGAGGCATTGGGCACGCCTCAGAGGGTCGGTGTATACCTCCACAGAGAAGCATTGGGCATGCCTCAGAGGGTCGGTGTATACCTCCACAGAGAAGCATTGTGCACGCCTCAGAGGGTCGCTGTACACCTCCACAGAGAGGTATTGTGCACGCCTCAGAGGGTCACTGTACACCTCCACAGAGAGGCATTGTGCACGCCTCAGAGGGTCGCTGTACACCTCCACAGAGAGGCATTGTGCACGCCTCAGAGGGTCGCTGTACACCTCCACAGAGAGGCATTGTGCACGCCTCAGAGGGTCGGTGTATACCTCCACAGAGAGGCACTGTGCACCTCACAGAGGGCCGGTGTACCACTCCACAGAGAGGCATTGTGCACGCCTCAGAGGATCGCTGTACACCTCCACGGAGAGGCATTGTGCACGCATCAGAGGATCACTGTACACCTCCACAGAGAGGCATTGTGCACGCCTCAGAGGGTCGCTGTACACCTCCACAGAGAGGCATTGTGCACGCCTCAGAGGGTCACTGTACACCTCCACAGAGAGGCATTGTGCACACCTCAGAGGGTCGCTGTACACCTAGACAGAGAGGCATTGTGCACCGCACAGAGGGTTGGTGTATACCTCCACAGAGAGGCATTGTGCACACCTCAGATGGTCGCTGTACACCTCCACAGAGAGGCATTGTGCACCTCACAGAGGGTCGCTGTACACCTCCACAGAGAGGCATTGTGCACCTCACAGAGGGTCACTGTACACCTCCACAGAGAGGCATTGTGCACCTCACAGAGGGTCGCTGTACACCTCCACAGAGAGGCATTGTGCTCGCCTCAGAGGATCGCTGTACACCTCCACAGAGAGGCATTGTGCACGCCTCAGAGGGTCGGTGTATACCTCCACAGAGACGCATTGTGCGCGCCTCAGAGGGTCGCTGTACACCTCCACAGAGAGGCATTGTGCACACCTCAGAGGGTTGGTGTACACCTCCACAGAGAGGCATTGTGCATGCCTCAGAGGGTCGGTGTATACCTCCACGGAGACTCACTGTGCACCTCACAGAGGGCCGGTGTACACCTCCACAGAGAGGCATTGTGCACGCCTCAGAGGGTCGGTGTACACCTCCACAGAGAGGCATTGTGCACGCCTCAGAGGATCGCTGTACACATCCACAGAGAGGCATTGTGCACCTCACAGAGGGTCAGTGTATACCTCCGCAGAGAGGCATTGTGCACCTCACAGAGGGCCGGTGTACACCTCCACAGAGAGGCATTGTGCACGCCTCAGAGGATCGCTGTACACCTCCACAGAGAGGCATTGTGCACCTCACAGAGGGTCGGTGTATACCTCCACAGAGAGGCATTGTGCACCTCACAGAGGGCCGGTGTACATCTCCACAGAGAGGCATTGTGCACGCCTCATAGGGTCGGTGTACACCTCCACAGAGAGGCATTGTGCACGCCTCAGAGGATTGCTGTAAACCTCTACAGAGAGGCATTGTGCCCGCCTCAGAGGATCGCTGTACACCTCCACAGAGAGGCATTGTGCACGCCTCAGAGGGTCGCTGTACACCTCCACAGAGAGGCATTGTGCACGCCTCAGAGGATCGCTGTACACCTCCACAGAGAGGCATTGTGCACGCCTCAGAGGATCGCTGTACACCTCCACAGAGAGGCATTGTGCACCTCACAGAGGGTCGGTGTATACCTCCACAGAGAGGCATTGTGCACCTCACAGAGGGCCGGTGTACACCTCCACAGAGAGGCATTGTGCACGCCTCAGAGGGTCGGTGTACACCTCCACAGAGAGGCATTGTGCACGCCTCAGAGGATTGCTGTACACCTCTACAGAGAGGCATTGTGCCCGCCTCAAAGGATCGCTGTACACCTCCACAGAGAGGCATTGTGCACGCCTCAGAGGGTCGCTGTACACCTCCACAGAGAGGCATTGTGCATGCCTCAGAGGATCGCTGTACACCTCCACAGAGAGGCATTGTGCACGCCTCAGAGGATCGCTGTACACCTCCACAGAGAGGCATTGTGCACGCCTCAGAGGGTCGGTGTATACCTCCACAGAGAGGCATTGTGCGCGCCTCAGAGGGTCGCTGTACACCTCCACAGAGAGGCATTGGGCACGCCTCAGAGGGTTGGTGTATACCTCCACAGAGAAGCATTGTGCACGCCTCAGACGGTCGCTGTACACCTCCACAGAGAGGTATTGTGCACGCCTCAGAGGGTCACTGTACACCTCCACAGAGAGGCATTGTGCACGCCTCAGAGGGTCGCTGTACACCTCCACAGAGAGGCATTGTGCACGCCTCAGAGGGTCGCTGTACACCTCCACAGAGAGGCATTGTGCACGCCTCAGAGGGTCGGTGTATACCTCCACAGAGAGGCACTGTGCACCTCACAGAGGGCCAGTGTACACCTCCACAGAGAGGCATTGTGCACGCCTCAGAGGATCGCTGTACACCTCCACAGAGAGGCATTGTGCACGCCTCAGAGGATCGCTGTACACCTCCACAGAGAGGCATTGTGCACGCCTCAGAGGGTCGCTGTACACCTCCACAGAGAGGCATTGTGCACGCCTCAGAGGGTCGCTGTACACCTCCGCAGAGAGGCATTGTGCACGCCTCAGAGGGTCGCTGTACACCTAGACAGAGAGGCATTGTGCACCGAACAGAGGGTTGGTGTACACCTCCACAAAGAGGCATTGTGCACACCTCAGATGGTCGCTGTACACCTCCACAGAGAGGCATTGTGCACCTCACAGAGGGTCGCTGTACACCTCCACAGAGAGGCATTGTGCACCTCACAGAGGGTCGCTGTACACCTCCACAGAGAGGCATTGTGCACCTCACAGAGGGTCGCTGTACATCTCCACAGAGAGGCATTGTGCTCGCCTCAGAGGGTCAGTGTATACCTCCACAGAGAGGCATTGTGCACGCCTCAGAGGATCGCTGTACACCTCCACAGAGAGGCATTGTGCACGCCTCAGAGGATCGCTGTACACCTCCACAGAGAGGCATTGTGCACCTCACAGAGGGTCTGTGTATACCTCCACAGAGAGGCATTGTGCACCTCACAGAGGGCCGGTGTACACCTCCATAGAGAGGCATTGTGCACGCCTCAGAGGGTCGGTTACACCTCCACAGAGAGGCATTGTGCACGCCTCGGAGGATCGCTGTACACCTCCACAGAGAGGCATTGTGCACGCCTCAGAGGATCGCTGTACACCTCCACAGAGAGGCATTGTGCACGCCTCAGAGGGTCACTGTACACCTCCACAGAGAGGCATTGTGCACGCCTCAGAGAATCGCTGTACACCTCCACAGAGAGGCATTGTGCACGCCTCAGAGGATCGCTGTACACCTCCACAGAGAGGCATTGTGCATGCCTCAGAGGGTCGGTGTATACCTCCACAGAGAGGCATTGTGCGCGCCTCAGAGTGTCGCTGTACACCTCCACAGAGAGGCATTGGGCACGCCTAAGACGGTCGGTGTATACCTCCACAGAGAGGCATTGTGCATGCCTCAGAGGGTCGCTGTACACCTCCACAGAGAGGCATTGTGCACGCCTCAGTGCACGCCTCAGAGGGTCGCTGTACACCTCCACAGAGAGGCATTGTGCATGCCTCAGAGGGTCGCTGTACACCTCCACAGAGTGGCATTGTGCACCCCACAGAGGGTTGGTGTATACCTCCACAGAGAGGCATTGTGCACACCTCAGAAGGTCGCTGTACCCCTCCACAGAGAGGCATTGTGCACCTCACAGAGGTTCGCTGTACACCTCCACAGAGAGGCATTGTGCACCTCACAGAGGGTCGCTGTACACCTCCACAGAGAGGCATTGTGCACCTCACAGAAGGTCGCTGTATACCTCCACGGAGAGGCATTGTGCACCTCACAGAGGGTCGGTGTATACCTCCACAGAGAGGCATTGTGCACGCCTCAGAGGGTCGCTGTATACGTCCACGGAGAGGCATTGTGCACCTCACAGAGGGTCGCTGTATACCTCCACAGAGAGGCATTGTGCACCTCACAGAGGGTCGCTGTACACCTCCACAGAGAGGCATTGTGCTCGCCTCAGAGGGTCGGTGTATACCTCCACAGAGAGGCATTGTGCACGCCTCAGAGGGTCGCTGTACACCTCCACAGAGAGGCATTGTGCTCGCCTCAGAGGGTCGGTGTATACCTCCACAGAGAGGCATTGTGCACGCCTCAGAGGGTCGGTGTATACCTCCACAGAGACTCACTGTGCACCCCACAGAGGGTTGGTGTATACCTCCACAGAGAGTCCTTGTGCACGCCTCAGAGGGTCGGTGTATACCTCCACAGAGAGGCATTGTGCATGCCTCAGAGGGTCGGTGTATACCTCAACAGAGAGGCATTGTGCATGCCTCAGAGAGTCACTGTATACCTCCACAGAGAGGCATTGTGCACCTCACAGAGGGTCGGTGTATACCTCCACAGAGAGGCATTGTGCACGCCTCAGAGGGTCGGTGTACACCTCCACAGAGAGGCATTGTGCACGCCTCAGAGAGTCGTTGTACACCTCCACAGAGAGGCATTGTGCACCTCACAGAGGGTCGGTGTATACCTCCACAGAGAGGCACTGTGCACCTCACAGAGGGCCGGTGTACACCTCCACAGAGAGGCATTGTGCACGCCTCAGAGGATCGCTGTACACCTCCACAGAGAGGCATTGTGCACGCCTCAGAGGATCGCTGTACACCTCCACAGAGAGGCATTGTGCACGCCTCAGAGGGTCGCTGTACACCTCCACAGAGAGGCATTGTGCACGCCTCAGAGGGTCGCTGTACACCTCCACAGAGAGGCATTGTGCACCTCACAGAGGGTCGGTGTATACCTCCACAGAGAGGCACTGTGCACCTCACAGAGGGCCGGTGTACACCTCGACAGAGAGGCATTGTGCACCTCACAGAGGGTCGGTGTATACCTCCACAGAGAGGCACTGTGCACCTCACAGAGGGTCGCTGTACACCTCGACAGAGAGGCATTGTGCACGCCTCAGAGGGTCGGTGTACACCTCCACAGAGAGGCATTGTGCACGCCTCAGAGGGTCGCTGAACACCTCCACAGAGAGGCATTGTGCACCTCACAGAGGGTCGGTGTATACCTCCACAGAGAGGCACTGTGCACCTCACAGAGGGCCAGTGTACACCTCCACAGAGAGGCATTGTGCACGCCTCAGAGGATCGCCGTACACCTCCACAGAGAGGCATTGTGCACGCCTCAGATGATCGCTGTACACCTCCACAAAGAGGCATTGTGCACGCCTCAGAGGGTCGCTGTACACCTCCACAGAGAGGCATTGTGCACGCCTCAGAGGGTCGCTGTACACCTCGACAGAGAGGCATTGTACACCCCACAGAGGGTTGGTGTATACCTCCACAGAGAGGCATTGTGCACACCTCAGAGGGTCGCTGTACACCTCCACAGAGAGGCATTGTGCACCTTACAGAGGGTCGCTGTACACCTCCACAGAGAGGCATTGTGCACCTCACAGAGGGTCGCTGTACACCTCCACAGAGAGGCATTGTGCTCGCCTCAGAGGGTCGGTGTATACCTCCACAGAGAGGCATTGTGCACGCCTCAGAGGATCACTGTACACCTCAACAGAGAGGCATTGTGCGCGCCGCAGAGGGTCACTGTACACCTCCACAGAGAGGCATTGGGCACGCCTCAGAGGGTCGGTGTATACCTCCACAGAGAGGCATTGTGCGCGCCTCAGAGGGTCGCTGTACACCTCCACAGAGAGGCATTGTGCACGCCTCAGAGGGTCACTGTACACCTCCACAGAGAGGCATTGTGCACGCCTCAGAGGGTCGCTGTACACCTCCACAGAGAGGCATTGTGCTCGCCTCAGAGGGTCGGTGTATTCCTCCACAGAGAGGCATTGTGCACGCCTCAGACGGTCGGTGTATACCTCCACAGAGAGGCACTGTGCACCTCACAGAGGGCCGGTGTACACCTCCACAGAGAGGAATTGTGCACGCCTCAGAGGGTCGCTGTACACCTCCACAGAGAGGCATTGTGCACCTCACAGAGGGTCGGTGTATACCTCCACAGAGAGGCACTGTGCACGTCACAGAGGGCCGGTGTACACCTCCACAGAGAGGCATTGTCCACGCCTCAGAGGACCGCTGTACACCTCCACAGAGAGGCATTGTGCACGCCTCAGAGGATCGCTGTACACCTCCACAGAGAGGCATTGTGCACGCCTCAGAGGGTAGCTGTACACCTCCACAGAGAGGCATTGTGCACGCCTCAGAGGGTCGCTATACACCTCCACAGAGAGGCATTGTGCACGCCTCAGAGGGTCGCTGTACACCTCCACAGAGAGGCATTGTGCACCCCACAGAGGGTTGGTGTATACCTCCACAGAGAGGCATTGTGCACACCTCAGAGGGTCGCTGTACACCTCCACAGAGAGGCATTGTGAACCTCACAGAGGGTCGCTGTACACCTCCACAGAGAGGCATTGTGCACCTCACAGAGGGTCGCTGTACACCTCCACAGAGAGGCATTGTGCACCTCACAGAGGGTCGCTGTACACCTCCACAGAGAGGCATTGTGCATCTCACAGAGGGTCGCTGTATACCTCCATGGAGAGGCATTGTGCACCTCACAGAGGGTCGGTGTATACCTCCACAGAGAGGCATTGTGCACGCCTCAGAGGGTCGCTGTATACCTCCACGGAGAGGCATTGTGCACCTCACAGAGGGTCGGTGTATACCTCCACAGAGAGGCATTGTGCACCTCACAGAGGGTCGCTGTACACCTCCACAGAGAGGCATTGTGCTCGCCTCAGAGGGTCGGTGTATACCTCCACAGAGAGGCATTGTGCACGCCTCAGAGGGTCGCTGTACACCTCCACAGAGAGGCATTGTGCTCGCCTCAGAGGGTCGGTGTATACCTCCACAGAGAGGCATTGTGCACGCCTCAGAGGGTCGGTGTATACCTCCACAAAGACTCACTGTGCACCCCACAAAGGGTCGGTGTATACCTCCACAGAGAGGCATTGTGCACGCCTCAGAGGGTCGGTGTATACCTACACAGAGAGGCATTGTGCATGCCTCAGAGGGTCGGTGTATACCTCCACAGAGAGGCATTGTGCACGCCTCAGAGGGTCACTGTATACCTCCACAGAGAGGCATTGTGCACCTCACAGAGGTTCGGTGTATAGCTCCACAGAGAGGCATTGTGCACGCCTCAGAGGGTCGGTGTACACCTCCAAAGAGAGGCATTGTGCACGCCTCAGAGGGTCGGTGTATACCTCCACAGAGAGGCATTGTGCACGCCTCAGGGGGTCGCTGTACACCTCCACAGAGAGGCATTGTGCACGCCTCAGAGGGTCGCTGTACACCTCCACAGAGAGGCATTGTGCACGCCTCAGAGGGTCGCTGCACACCTCCACAGAGAGGCATTGTGCACGCCTCAGAGGGTCGCTGTATACCTCCACAGTGAGGCATTGTGCACCTCACAGAGGGTCGGTGTATACCTCCACAGAGAGGCATTGTGCACGCCTCAGATGGTCGGTGTACACCTCCACAGAGAGGCATTGTGCACGCCTCAGAGGGTCTCTGTACACCTCCACAGAGAGGCATTGTGCACCTTACAGAGGGTCGGTGTATACCTCCACAGAGAGGCACTGTGCACCTCACAGAGGGCCGGTGTACACCTCCACAGAGAGGCATTGTGCACGCCTCAGAGGATTGCTGTACACTTCCACAGAGAGGCACTGTGCACGCCTCAGAGGATCGTTGCTCGCTGTACACCTCCACAGAGAGGCACTGTGCACGCCTCAGAGGGTCGCTGTACACCTCCACAGAGAGGCATTGTGCACGCCTCATAGGGTCGCTGTACACCTCGACAGAGAGGCATTTTGCACCCCACAGAGGGTTGGTGGATACCTCCACAGAGAGGCATTGTGTACACCTCAGAGGGTCGCTGTACACCTCCACAGAGAGGCATTGTGCACCTCACAGAGGGTCGCTGTACACCTCCACAGAGAGGCATTGTGCACCTCACAGAGGGTCGCTGTACACCTCCACAGAGAGGCATTGTGCTCGCCTCAGAGGGTCGGTGTATACCTCCACAGAGAGGCATTGTGCACGCCTCAGAGGGTCGCTGTACACCTCCACAGAGAGGCATTGTGCACGCCTCAGAGGGTCGCTGTACACCTCCAAAGAGAGGCATTGTGCACGCCTCTGAGGGTCGCTGTACACCTCGACAGAGAGGCATTGTACACCCCACAGAGGGTTGGTGTATACCTCCACAGAGAGGCATTGTGCACACCTCAGAGGGTCGCTGTACACCTCCACAGAGAGGCATTGTGCACCTTACAGAGGGTCGCTGTACACCTCCACAGAGAGGCATTGTGCACCTCACAGAGGGTCGCTGTACACCTCCACAGAGAGGCATTGTGCTCGCCTCAGAGGGTCGGTGTATACCTCCACAGAGAGGCATTGTGCACGCCTCAGAGGATCACTGTACACCTCAACAGAGAGGCATTGTGCGCGCCGCAGAGGGTCACTGTACACCTCCACAGAGAGGCATTGGGCACGCCTCAGAGGGTCGGTGTATACCTCCACAGAGAGGCATTGTGCGCGCCTCAGAGGGTCGCTGTACACCTCCACAGAGAGGCATTGTGCACGCCTCAGAGGGTCACTGTACACCTCCACAGAGAGGCATTGTACACGCCTCAGAGGGTCGCTGTACACCTCCACAGAGAGGCATTGTGCTCGCCTCAGAGGGTCGGTGTATTCCTCCACAGAGAGGCATTGTGCACGCCTCAGACGGTCGGTGTATACCTCCACAGAGAGGCACTGTGCACCTCACAGAGGGCCGTTGTACACCTCCACAGAGAGGAATTGTGCACGCCTCAGAGGGTCGCTGTACACCTCCACAGAGAGGCATTGTGCACCTCACAGAGGGTCGGTGTATACCTCCACAGAGAGGCACTGTGCACGTCACAGAGGGCCGGTGTACACCTCCACAGAGAGGCATTGTCCACGCCTCAGAGGACCGCTGTACACCTCCACAGAGAGGCATTGTGCACGCCTCAGAGGATCGCTGTACACCTCCACAGAGAGGCATTGTGCACGCCTCAGAGGGTAGCTGTACACCTCCACAGAGAGGCATTGTGCACGCCTCAGAGGGTCGCTATACACCTCCACAGAGAGGCATTGTGCACGCCTCAGAGGGTCGCTGTACACCTCCACAGAGAGGCATTGTGCACCCCACAGAGGGTTGGTGTATACCTCCACAGAGAGGCATTGTGCACACCTCAGAGGGTCGCTGTACACCTCCACAGAGAGGCATTGTGAACCTCACAGAGGGTCGCTGTACACCTCCACAGAGAGGCATTGTGCACCTCACAGAGGGTCGCTGTACACCTCCACAGAGAGGCATTGTGCACCTCACAGAGGGTCGCTGTACACCTCCACAGAGAGGCATTGTGCATCTCACAGAGGGTCGCTGTATACCTCCATGGAGAGGCATTGTGCACCTCACAGAGGGTCGGTGTATACCTCCACAGAGAGGCATTGTGCACGCCTCAGAGGGTCGCTGTATACCTCCACGGAGAGGCATTGTGCACCTCACAGAGGGTCGGTGTATACCTCCACAGAGAGGCATTGTGCACCTCACAGAGGGTCGCTGTACACCTCCACAGAGAGGCATTGTGCTCGCCTCAGAGGGTCGGTGTATACCTCCACAGAGAGGCATTGTGCACGCCTCAGAGGGTCGCTGTACACCTCCACAGAGAGGCATTGTGCTCGCCTCAGAGGGTCGGTGTATACCTCCACAGAGAGGCATTGTGCACGCCTCAGAGGGTCGGTGTATACCTCCACAAAGACTCACTGTGCACCCCACAAAGGGTCGGTGTATACCTCCACAGAGAGGCATTGTGCACGCCTCAGAGGGTCGGTGTATACCTACACAGAGAGGCATTGTGCATGCCTCAGAGGGTCGGTGTATACCTCCACAGAGAGGCATTGTGCACGCCTCAGAGGGTCACTGTATACCTCCACAGAGAGGCATTGTGCACCTCACAGAGGTTCGGTGTATAGCTCCACAGAGAGGCATTGTGCACGCCTCAGAGGGTCGGTGTACACCTCCAAAGAGAGGCATTGTGCACGCCTCAGAGGGTCGGTGTATACCTCCACAGAGAGGCATTGTGCACGCCTCAGGGGGTCGCTGTACACCTCCACAGAGAGGCATTGTGCACGCCTCAGAGGGTCGCTGTACACCTCCACAGAGAGGCATTGTGCACGCCTCAGAGGGTCGCTGCACACCTCCACAGAGAGGCATTGTGCACGCCTCAGAGGGTCGCTGTATACCTCCACAGTGAGGCATTGTGCACCTCACAGAGGGTCGGTGTATACCTCCACAGAGAGGCATTGTGCACGCCTCAGATGGTCGGTGTACACCTCCACAGAGAGGCATTGTGCACGCCTCAGAGGGTCTCTGTACACCTCCACAGAGAGGCATTGTGCACCTTACAGAGGGTCGGTGTATACCTCCACAGAGAGGCACTGTGCACCTCACAGAGGGCCGGTGTACACCTCCACAGAGAGGCATTGTGCACGCCTCAGAGGATTGCTGTACACTTCCACAGAGAGGCACTGTGCACGCCTCAGAGGATCGTTGCTCGCTGTACACCTCCACAGAGAGGCACTGTGCACGCCTCAGAGGGTCGCTGTACACCTCCACAGAGAGGCATTGTGCACGCCTCATAGGGTCGCTGTACACCTCGACAGAGAGGCATTTTGCACCCCACAGAGGGTTGGTGGATACCTCCACAGAGAGGCATTGTGTACACCTCAGAGGGTCGCTGTACACCTCCACAGAGAGGCATTGTGCACCTCACAGAGGGTCGCTGTACACCTCCACAGAGAGGCATTGTGCACCTCACAGAGGGTCGCTGTACACCTCCACAGAGAGGCATTGTGCTCGCCTCAGAGGGTCGGTGTATACCTCCACAGAGAGGCATTGTGAACGCCTCAGAGGATCGCTGTACACCTCCACAGAGAGGCATTGTGCACGCCTCAGAGGATCGCTGTACACCTCCACAGAGAGGCATTGTGAACCTCACAGAGGGTCGGTGTATACCTTCACAGAGAGACATTGTGCACCTCACAGAGGATCGGTGTATACCTCCACAGAGAGGCACTGTGCACGTCACAGAGGGCCGGTGTACACCTCCACAGAGAGGCATTGTGCACGCCTCAGAGGATCGCTGTACACCTCCACAGAGAGGCATTGTGCACGCCTCAGAGGATCGCTGTACACCTCTACAGAGAGGCATTGTGCGCGCCTCAGAGGGTCGCTGTACACCTCCAC
This sequence comes from Triturus cristatus, assembly GCF_964204655.1. NCBI lineage: Eukaryota > Metazoa > Chordata > Amphibia > Caudata > Salamandridae > Triturus > Triturus cristatus. The sequence continues at coordinate 1,223,869,957 of NC_140593.1, forward strand.
AGAGAGGCATTGTGCACGCCTCAGAGGGTCGCTGTACACCTCGACAGAGAGGCATTGTGCACCCCACAGAGGGTTGGTGTATACCTTCACAGAGAGGCATTGTCCACACCTCAGAGGGTCGCTGTACACCTCCACAGAGAGGCATTGTGCACCTCACAGAGGGTCGCTGTACACCTCCACAGAGAGGCATTGTGCACCTCACAGAGGGTCGCTGTACACCTCCATAGAAAGGCATTGTGCACCTCACAGAGGGTCGCTGTATACCTCCACGGAGAGACATTGTGCACCTCACAGAGGGTCGGTGTATCCCTCCACAGAGAGGCATTGTGCACGCCTCAGAGGGTCGCTGTATACCTCCACGTAGAGGCATTGTGCACCTCACAGAGGGTCGGTGTATACCTCCACAGAGAGGCATTGTGCACCTCACAGAGGGTCGCTGTAGACCTCCACAGAGAGGCATTGTGCTCGCCTCAGAGGGTCGGTGTATACCTCCACAGAGAGGCATTGTGCACGCCTCAGAGGGTCGGTGTATACCTCCACAGAGACTCACTGTGCACCCCAAAGAGGGTCGGTGTATACCTCCACAGAGAGGCATTGTGCACGCCTCAGAGGGTCGGTGTATACCTCCACAGAGAGGCATTGTGCATGCCTCAGAGGGTCGGTGTATACCTCCACAGAGAGGCATTGTGCACGCATCAGAGGGTCGCTGTATACCTCCACAGAGAGGCATTGTGCACCTCACAGAGGGTCGGAGTATACCTCCACAGAGAGGCATTGTGCACGCCTGTTAGACGGACCGGGAGGGTCGGCCGAGATCAGGGGGAGAGGTCTCCGGGGAGAGTCGTCTCCAGCGATCGTACAGACAAGTAACTTCCCCCCCACAGACAGACACCACACAAGGATAAGATTTAGCGTTCTTTATATGCACTTCTTAAGGTACGATGAAATAGTACAAGGAGGTCTGGACTCAGGGGTCCCCTCGATTTAGGTCTCTTAGGATAGGGAAGGGGTAGCGGGACAGTCTGTTTACCAGTCAGGTAGTTCGGATGAGATGATGGTTAGCTCACAATCCTCGAGCTTGGTGGTGTAGCTGGTACGGGCCGCGGCAGCGCCAGCAGGTCCCGGTAGAGATGGTCGATACACGGTCCGCGGCAGCGCCAGCAGGTCCCAGTGAAGATGGTCGATGTACGGTCCGCGGCAGCGCCAGCAGGTCCCGGTGAGGATGGTCGATGTACGGTCCGCGGCAGCGCCAGCAGGTCCCGGTGAGGATGGTCGTTACAACGGGCCGCGGCAGCGCCAGCAGGTCCCGACGAGGATGGATGTTGCAGAAGGCCGCGGCAGCGCCAGCAGGCAGGACGATAGTTCACAAGATAGGGCTACGGCAGCGCCAGTAGTCCGTCAAGGCTGAGTTCTCTCGGTGTCTCTCGACTCCAGGATACAACTGCCATCCTGCTCCGGAGCTGCTCCAGTTATAGGGCAGGCGCCCTTTGATGTCCGGGCCCTCGCACTTGGAGGTCGGAGGGTCCGGGATGAAGGTGTCCAGACACCCAGCAGGGGGTGGAGCCAGCGCTTGGGGGAGCTGGAGGCGATCGGCACCTGGCGGGGGAAGAGCTCTTGACGCTTCGTTCTCCCATTGACCTGCCAAGTGGTCCGCTCACCTCCTGGGTGGATGGTGGTGCCGGGATGTCGGGGCCGGCCAGGCCCAGGGTTAGGGTCGGGGGGAGGCCACGCGGCCTCGTGGTGCAGGGCCCAAGATGGCGGCTTGACCCGGCCGGGGAAGCCGGTGGGGCTGGGGCCCGTGATGCATGGAGGTCCGAGGGCAGAAGTTCCGTCGGGAGACGGGGTGCAGGTGCTTTTCGTGGGTCACGCCTGGCGGGCCGGAGCTTGGGCCCTGTCGTGCGGGGAGGGAGCAAGCCCTTCGTGTGGCCTGTCCAACATGCGTCCCCCCCAGCTGAAGGCGGGGAGAGTCACCCATCTTCTTGGGGACTCTCCTCGTCGAGGCGGAAAAATCGTGACAGGCCATCCGCGTTGGCGTGGTCTTGGCCCGGTCGGTGCTCCACGGTGAAGTCCATTCCCTGCAGGGAAATGGACCAGCGCAATAGTTTTGGGTTCTCCCCCCGCATCTGCATCAGCCACTGCAGGGGTCGATGGTCGGTTTGTACCCGGAAGTGGGTACCGAAGAGATAGGGCCGGAGCTTTTTGAGGGCCCACACCACTGCGAAGGCCTCCCTCTCGATGGTGCTCCAGCGCTGTTCTCGGGCCAGGAGACGTCGACTGATGAAGACCACCGGCTGGTCATGACCCTCGGGGTTTAATTGAGAAAGAACGGCCCCGATGCCGTGGTCGGAGGCGTCTGTCTGTACCACGAATTCCCGACTGTAATCGGGGGCCTGGAGCACAGGGACGGTGCACAGGGCGGCCTTCAGCTTCTCGAAGGCCGCTTGACAATCGGGGGTCCAGTTAATCCGCTTTGGTTGGTTCTTGGACGTGAGACCCGTGAGGGGCCCCACGATGCTGCCGTAGTCCTTCACGAACCGCCGGTAGTAGCCGGTGAGCCCCAAGAAGGCTCGGACCTCGGTCTGGGTGACGGGGGGCTGCCAGGACTGGATGGCAGCAATCTTAAGTTGCAGCGGGGCCACCAGCCCGCTTCCCACTTGGTGCCCAAGGTAGGTCACGGACCCTTAGCCAATTTGGCATTTGCCGGCCTTAATTGTGAGGCCGGCCCGCTGGAGGGCCTGTAGGACCTCTTGGAGGTGGAGGAGGTGGTCGGACCAGTGGCGGCTGTATACAGCGATATCGTCCAGGTAGGCAGCGCTGAACTCTTCGAGCCCCGCCAAGACCTGGTTCACAAGGCGTTGAAACGTGGCGGGGGCATTCTTCATGCCGAAGGGCATGACCTTGAATTGGTAGTGGCCATCGGGGGTAGAGAAGGCTGACCGTTCCTGAGCCCGGGGTGTGAGACCGATCTGCCAGTAGCCCGCTGTTAGGTCGAAGATACTGAGGTAGCGGGCGGCCCCCAGCCGGTCGATCAGTTCGTCCGCTCGGGGGATCGGATGAGCGTCGGTCCGGGTGACAGCGTTCAAGCCCCGGTAGTCGACGCAGAATCTCAGTTCAGGTGAGGTGCCGGGGGCAGCGGCTTTGGGAACCAATACAACCGGGCTGGCCCAGGGACTGTCCGAGGGCTCGATGACCCCGATCGCGAGCATTTTGGCCACTTCCTCCTGTATGCAGGCCCGTACCCGATCTGGTACGCGGTAGGCCTGGTGTCGAATAGGGGGACTGTCCCCGGTGTCCACACCGTGCAAACACCAAGGGGTGACCCCGGGGGTGAGGGAGAACAGTGTAGCGAACCGCAGCAGGAGGTTTCGGCAGCCCTGGCGTTGCTCCGAGGTGAGGGCGTCAGAGAGCCGGACCCCGTCCACGGAGCCGTCATTCTCCTGAGTCTTCAGGAGATCCGGGAGGGGTTCGGAGTCTTCCTCTGCCCCACTGTCCGTAGCCATCAGGAGGCTGAGTTCTGAGCGCACAAAGTGTGGTTTGAGTCGGTTGGTGTGGAGGACCCGAAGGGGGTTTCGGGAGGTCCCCATGTCGATGAGGTAAGTGACGGGGCTTTTGCGCTCGACCACTTTGAAGGGCCCCGTCCACTTATCTTGCAAGGCACATGGTTCGGTGGGGGACATCACCCACACTTGTTGACCAGGCTCGAACTCAACGGAGGAGGCATTGTGATCATACCATCTCTTCATGTCCTCCTGGCTGGCCTCGAGGTTCGCCTTGGCCATCTCTCTGAAGCGCCGGGTCTGATTGCGTAGGGCCAGGAGGTATTTGAAGACGTCTGGAGGGGTCTTTAGGGGGGCCATCTCCCAACCTTCCTTGACTAGGCTGAGGGGCCCTCGCACAGGGTGCCCGTACAGGAGTTCGAAAGGGCTAAAGCCGAGGGACTTCTGGGGGACTTCTCGGTAGGCGAAGAGGAGGCACGGGAGTAGTACATCCCACTGGCGACGGAGGGGCTCTTCCAATCCCCCAATCATCCCCTTGAGAGTGCGGTTAAAACGCTCCACTAGTCCGTTCCCTTGGGGGTGATAGGGGGTCGTGAATCTGTAGGTGACCCCGCATTGTTGCCAGAGGGACTTCATGTATTTGGAGATAAAGTTCGTGCCTCGGTCGCTGACGACTTCTCGGGGGAAGCCCACCCGGGAGAAGATCCCCATTAGGGCCCGGCCAACCACCGGAGCTGTCACGGTCCGTAGGGGCACCGCCTCGGGGTAGCGGGTGGCATGGTCCACCAGTACCAGGATGAACCTGTGTCCTTGTGCCGTGCGGGGGTCCAGAGGCCCCACAATGTCTATTCCTACCCTTTCGAACGGGGTGGTGACCACAGAGAAGGGTTGCAGAGGGGCTTTCAGCTTCCGACCACTCTTCCCGCTGGCTTGGCATGTGGGGCAGGACCGGCAGTGGTTCAGGACGTCGTTCCTCATTTTCGGCCAGAAAAAGTGGGTCACTAGGCGACTGTAAGTTTTGTCCTGGCCCAGGTGTCCAGCCAGGGGGACATCGTGGGCAAGGTTGAGTAGGAAGTCTCTGAAGCGGAGAGGTACCACCAGCACTCGACCGGCCCCTAGCTCTGCGATTCTTTGTTCGCTGTATAGCAGGTCGTTATCCCAGTAGACCCAGTGAGATCCGGTGGAGTCCCCTGCGTTCTGGGCGCTGGCTTGTTGGCGGAGTCCCTCGAGGGAGGAGCAGGTCTTTTGTTCCTGGCGGAACTGTTCTTGGGTGGGCCCCCCTTCTTGACGCCACTGAGCCAGGCCGGGAAAGTCCTGGGGTTGCGCGTCCCCTTCGGTCGTTGGTTCTGGGGGGCTGGCCTCGTCGTTGTCTTCTACTGGGGCGACCGGGGGCGGAGGTGCTGGCCATTCCGGTTCTTCTGATCGGGGGACGGCATGGGCGGACATGGACCGGGTGGTTATGCAGGCCCAGTCCGGGAGGCCCAGCATCCCCAGGTGCTCTCTTCTCTCGACGGTGGCCCACGGGGAACTTTCGAGGTCATTCCCCAGGAGGCAGTCCACGGGGGCATCGTCCCGGACCGTCACCTTCAACAGGCCGGAGACCCCTCCCCATTCGAATGGGACGCAGGCCATTTGACACATACTTTCAGAATTGTCGGCTGAGCGGACGGGGCAGAGAATGTTCGGCAGGATCTGCTCGGGCTTCACCAGGTGACAGCGGACGGCCGTCACACTGGCGCCTGTGTCACGCAAGGCCTCGGCCCGATGTCCATTAATGGTCACCCACTGACCGTATTTCCTGGTGTTGGCGGGTAGGGGAGCCCGCGGGACCATGTCTCTTCCCCCTAGGCACGCCAGGACCATGGCGGCCGGTTCCCACTCTTGCTGGGCCGGCTCATACTCTTCCTGTTCCTCCGATAATCGCTCTTCCCCCAGGGCGGCGGCAGCTACCTGGCGGGGCTTGGGTGTTTGGTTCTGCGGGCAGCTCGGGTCATTGGCGTAGTGGCCGACTCGCTGGCAGCGGTGGCACGTGACGTTGGCTCGGAACCCAGGACGCATCGGGGGGTTGCCCCGGCCGGCCGGAGGCGGGGTGCTGGCCACGGGTGTTGCCGGCAAGGTGTCTCTCCCTCGCCCCTGGCCTCCTCCTCCTCCCCGAGGACGGTGCTGGCCTTGGTTGCTTCGGTTCTGCTCGTGTGGCCCTCTCCGGCCCACTCGGGTGCTTTCCCATCGGTCAGCTTCGGCGGCGAGCTGCCGGGGGTCAGTCAGCTTGCTGTCGAGGAGGTGCTGCCTGAGCTCGACGAAACAGTTGTTCGACAGGTGCTCCCATACCATAAGGTTAAAGAGTTGCTCGTCGGTCGTGACATGGCTCCCCTTGATCCAACCCTCGAAGGCACGGCTGAAATAGTTAACGTACTCCACCCAAGTTGTGCCCGGGATCCGGGTGCAATCTCTGAACCTCTGGCGGTACATCTCGGGTGTGAGGCCGTAGCGGGTGAGGAGGGCAGCCTTCATGTGGTCGTAGGACGACATTTGGTGATCTGGGAGCTGTAGCAGGGCATCGCGACCTTCGTTGACGAACCTCCCCCATAGTCCGGCTCCCCAATCACTCCGGTCGATCCGGTGGGAGGTCATGGCGATCTCGTAGGCTTTGAACCACTGTTGTATGTCGTCTTCTCGGACATACTCGCGGACAACATCCTTGGGGATGTGTACTTTTTTCTCGGTTGGCCCCGGGGTGTGCGGTCGCTCAGGCACCCCCGGTTCTTTATTCTGCTTCCGAAGTTCTATTTCCGCCAGTTTGCGTTCGTGTTCGAGTGTTATTCTTTTTTCCTCAAGCTCTCTCTGTCTCTGCTTTTCTTCTCGTTCTTCTCGGAGCCGCATATGCTCTAGATTTAGTTTCTGCTCGGCTAACTTGAGTTCACCGTCCATCTTGAGCCGTGCCATTTCCAACTCGTGTAATCTGGTTCTTTCTCTTTCCTGGATATCCTCCTGCGAGAGGCCCGTTCCCCGCTCCTCGGGAGCCGTGGCGTTCCCCTCTGGTGCGACACTGTTTCGGTCGGAGGGCCCGGCGATCCCAGTTTCTGTCCACGACTCAAGGGCGTGCTTCAAATCATCTTTGGTACTCAGGCCGGTGGTAGCAATGCCTAGTTCCATGCAGAATTGTTTCAGTTCGCGGTGGCTGTATTCTTCTAACTTATCCATTTGGAATTTTTCAGTGGAACCGCTATCTTTGGCTGACATCGTGGTTTTGTCGTGGGGTGAGCTACTCTCTGTACGATTACGCGTTGATTCGGATCGCGCCGCTGGCCACCAATGTTAGACGGACCGGGAGGGTCGGCCGAGATCAGGGGGAGAGGTCTCCGGGGAGAGCCGTCTCCAGCGATCGTACAGACAAGTAACTTCCCCCCCACAGACAGACACCACACAAGGATAAGATTTAGCGTTCTTTATATGCACTTCTTAAGGTACGATGAAATAGTACAAGGAGGTCTGGACTCAGGGGTCCCCTCGATTTAGGTCTCTTAGGATAGGGAAGGGGTAGCGGGACAGTCTGTTTACCAGTCAGGTAGTTCGGATGAGATGATGGTTAGCTCACAATCCTCGAGCTTGGTGGTGTAGCTGGTACGGGCCGCGGCAGCGCCAGCAGGTCCCGGTAGAGATGGTCGATACACGGTCCGCGGCAGCGCCAGCAGGTCCCAGTGAAGATGGTCGATGTACGGTCCGCGGCAGCGCCAGCAGGTCCCGGTGAGGATGGTCGATGTACGGTCCGCGGCAGCGCCAGCAGGTCCCGGTGAGGATGGTCGTTACAACGGGCCGCGGCAGCGCCAGCAGGTCCCGACGAGGATGGATGTTGCAGAAGGCCGCGGCAGCGCCAGCAGGCAGGACGATAGTTCACAAGATAGGGCTACGGCAGCGCCAGTAGTCCGTCAAGGCTGAGTTCTCTCGGTGTCTCTCGACTCCAGGATACAACTGCCATCCTGCTCCGGAGCTGCTCCAGTTATAGGGCAGGCGCCCTTTGATGTCCGGGCCCTCGCACTTGGAGGTCGGAGGGTCCGGGATGAAGGTGTCCAGACACCCAGCAGGGGGTGGAGCCAGCGCTTGGGGGAGCTGGAGGCGATCGGCACCTGGCGGGGGAAGAGCTCTTGACGCTTCGTTCTCCCATTGACCTGCCAAGTGGTCCGCTCACCTCCTGGGTGGATGGTGGTGCCGGGATGTCGGGGCTGGCCAGGCCCAGGGTTAGGGTCGGGGGGAGGCCACGCGGCCTCGTGGTGCAGGGCCCAAGATGGCGGCTTGACCCGGCCGGGGAAGCCGGTGGGGCTGGGGCCCGTGATGCATGGAGGTCCGAGGGCAGAAGTTCCGTCGGGAGACGGGGTGCAGGTGCTTTTCGTGGGTCACGCCTGGCGGGCCGGAGCTTGGGCCCTGTCGTGCGGGGAGGGAGCAAGCCCTTCGTGTGGCCTGTCCAACAACGCCTCAGAGGGTCGGTGTACACCTCCACTGAGAGGCATTGTGCACGCCTCAGAGGGTCGCTGTACACCTCCACAGAGAGACATTGTGCACGCCTCAGAGGGTCGCTGTACACCTCCACAGAGAGGCATTGTGCACGCCTCAGAGGGTCGCTGTACGCCTCGATAGAGAGGCATTGTGCACCCCACAGAGGGTTGGTGTATACCTCCACAGAGAGGCATTGTGCACACCTCAGAGGGTCGCTGTACACCTCCACAGAGAGGCATTGTGCACCTCACAGAGGGTCGCTGTACACCTCCACAGAGAGGCATTGTGCACCTCACAGAGGGTCGCTGTACACCTCCATAGAAAGGCATTGTGCACCTCAGAGGGTCGCTGTACACCTCCACAAAGAGGCATTGTGCACCTCACAGAGGGTCGGTGTATACCTCCACAGAGAGGCATTGTGCACGCCTCAGAGGGTCGCTGTATACCTCCACGGAGAGGCATTGTGCACCTCACAGAGGGTCGGTGTATACCTCCACAGAGAGGCATTGTGCACCTCACAGAGGGTCGCTGTACACCTCCACAGAGAGGCATTGTGCTCGCCTCAGAGGGTCGGTGTGTACCTCCACAGCGAGGCATTGTGCACGCCTCAGAGGGTCGCTGTACACCGCCACAGAGAGGCATTGTGCTCGCCTCAGAGGGTCGGTGTATACCTCCACAGAGAGGCATTGTGCACGCCTCAGAGGGTCGGTGTATACCCCCACAGAGACTCACTGTGCACCCCACAGAGGGTCGGTGTATACCTCCACAGAGAGGCATTGTGCACGCCTCAGAGGGTCGGTGTATACCTCCACAGAGAGGCATTGTGCATGCCTCAGAGGGTTGGTGTATACCTCCACAGAGAGGCATTGTTCACGCATCAGAGGGTCGCTGTATACCTCCACAGAGAGGCATTGTGCACCTCACAGAGGGTCGGTGTATACCTCCACAGAGAGGCATTGTGCACGCCTCAGAGGGTCGGTGTACACCTCCACAGAGAGGCATTGTGGACGCCTCAGAGGGTCGCTGTACACCTCCATAGAGAGGCATTGTGCACGCCTCAGACGGTCACTGTACACCTCCACAGAGAGGCATTGTGCACGCCTCAGAGGGTCGCTGTACACCTCCACAGAGAGGCATTGTGCATGCCTCAGAGGGTCGCTTTATACCTCCACAGAGAGGCATTGTGCACCTCACAGAGGGTCGGTGTATACCTCCACAGAGAGGCATTGTGCACGCCTCAGAGGGTCGGTGTACACCTCCACAGAGAGGCATTGTGCACGCCTCAGAGGGTCGGTGTACACCTCCACAGAGAGGCATTGTGCACGCCTCAGAGGATCGCTGTACACCTACACAGAGAGGCATTGTGCACGCCTCAGAGGGTCGGTGTATACCTCCACAGTGAGGCATTGTGCACCTCACAGAGGGTCGCTGTACACCTCCACAGAGAGGCATTGTGCATGCCTCAGAGGGTCGGTGTATACCTCCACAGAGAGGCATTGTGCACGCCTCAGAGGGTCATTGTACACCTCCACAGAGAGGCATTGTGCACGCCTCAGAGGGTCGGTGTATACCCCCACAGAGACTCACTGTGCACCCCACAGAGGGTCGGTGTATACCTCCACAGAGAGGCATTGTGCACGCCTCAGAGGGTCGGTGTATACCCCCACAGAGACTCACTGTGCACCCTACAGAGGGTCGGTGTATACCTCCACAGAGAGGCATTGTGCACGCCTCAGAGGGTTGGTGTATACCTCCACAGAGAGGCATTGTTCACGCATCAGAGGGTCGCTGTATACCTCCACAGAGAGGCATTGTGCACCTCACAGAGGGTCGGTGTATACCTCCACAGAGAGGCATTGTGCACGCCTCAGAGGGTCGGTGTACACCTCCACAGAGAGGCATTGTGCACGCCTCAGAGGGTCGCTGTACACCTCCATAGAGAGGCATTGTGCACGCCTCAGACGGTCACTGTACACCTCCACAGAGAGGCATTGTGCACGCCTCAGAGGGTCGCTGTACACCTCCACAGAGAGGCATTGTGCACGCCTCAGAGGGTCGCTTTATACCTCCACAGAGAGGCATTGTGCACCTCACAGAGGGTCGGTGTATACCTCCACAGAGAGGCATTGTGCACGCCTCAGAGGGTTGGTGTACACCTCCACAGAGAGGCATTGTGCACGCCTCAGAGGGTCGGTGTACACCTCCACAGAGAGGCATTGTGCACGCCTCAGAGGATCGCTGTACACCTACACAGAGAGGCATTGTGCACGCCTCAGAGGGTCGGTGTATACCTCCACAGTGAGGCATTGTGCACCTCACAGAGGGTCGCTGTACACCTCCACAGAGAGGCATTGTGCATGCCTCAGAGGGTCGGTGTATACCTCCACAGAGAGGCATTGTGCACGCCTCAGAGGGTCATTGTACACCTCCACAGAGAGGCATTGTGCACGCCTCAGAGGGTCGCTGTATACCTCCACAGAGAGGCATTGTGCACCTCACAGAGGGTCGCTGTACAGCTCCACAGAGAGGCATTGTGCATACCTCAGAGGGTCGGTGTATACCTCGACAGAGAGGCATTGTGCACGCCTCAGAGGGTCGCTGTACACCTCGACAGAGAGGCATTGTGCACGCCTCATAGGGTCGGTGTACACCTCCACAGAGAGGCAGTGTGCACCTCACAGAGGGCCGGTGTACACCTCCACAGAGAGGCATTGTGCACGCCTCAGAGGGTCGGTGTACACCTCCACAGAGAGGCATTGTGCACCTCACGGAGGGTTGGTGTATACCTCCACAGAGAGGCATTGTGCACGCCTCAGAGGGTCGCTGTGCACCTCGACAGAGAGGCATTGTGCACGCCTCAGAGGGTCGGTGTATACCTCCACAGAGAGGCATTGTGCACCTCACAGAGGGTCGGTGTATACCTCCACAGAGAGGCATTGTGCACGCCTCAGAGGGTCGCTGTACACCTTCACAGAGAGGCATTGTGCACGCCTCAGAGGGCCGGTGTATACCTCCACAGAGAGGCATTGTGCACGCCTCAGAGGGTCGGTGTATACCTCCACAGAGAGGCATTGTGCATGCCTCAGAGGGTCGTTGTACACCTCCACAGAAAAGCATTGTGCACGCCTCAGAGGGTCGGTGTACACCTCCACAGAGAGGCATTGTTCACGCCTCAGAGGGTCGCTGTACACCTCCACAGAGAGGCATTGTGCACATCACAGAGGGTCGGTGTATACCTCCACAGAGAGGCATTGTGCACCTCACAGAGGGTCGGTGTACACCTCCACAGAGAGGCATTGTGCACGCCTCAGAGGGTCGGTGTACACCTCGACAGAGAGGCATTGTGCACCTCACAGAGGGTCAGTGTATACCTCCACAGAGAGGCATTGTGCACCTCACAGAGGGTCGCTGTACACCTCCACAGAGAGGCATTGTGCATGCCTCAGAGGGTCGGTGTATACCTCCACAGAGAGGCATTGTGCACGCCTCAGATTGTCGTTGTACACCTCCACAGAGAGGCATTGTGCACGCCTCAGGGGGTCGCTGTATACCTCCACAGAGAGGCATTGTGCACCTCACAGAGGGTCGGTGTATACCTCCACAGAGAGGCATTGTGCACCTCACAGAGGGTCGCTGTACACCTCCACAGAGAGGCATTGTGCATGCCTCAGAGGGTCGGTGTATACCTCCACAGAGAGGCATTGTGCACGCCTCAGATTGTCGTTGTACACCTCCACAGAGAGGCATTGTGCACGCCTCAGAGGGTCGCTGTATACCTCCACAGAGAGTCATTGTGCACGCCTCAGAGGGTCGCTGTACACCTCCACAGAGAGGCATTGTGCACCTCACAGAGGGTCGCTGTACACCTCCACAGAGAGGCATTGTGCATGCCTCAGAGGGTCGGTGTATACCTCGACAAAGAGGCATTGTGCACGCCTCAGAGGGTCGCTGTACACCTCGACAGAGAGGCATTGTGCACGCCTCAGAGGGTCGCTGTACACCTCGACAGAGAGGCATTGTGCACGCCTCATAGGGTCGGTGTACACCTCCACAGAGAGGCATTGTGCACCTCACAGAGGGCCGGTGTACACCTCCACAGAGAGGCATTGTGCACGCCTCAGAGGGTCGGTGTACACCTCCACAGAGAGGCATTGTGCACCTCACGGAGGGTTGGTGTATACCTCCACAGAGAGGCATTGTGAACGCCTCAGAGGGTCGCTGTACACCTCGACAGAGAGGCATTGTGCACGCCTCAGAGGGTCGGTGTATACCTCCACAGAGAGGCATTGTGCACCTCACAGAGGCTTGGTGTATACCTTCACAGAGAGGCATTGTGCACGCCTCAGAGGGTCGCTGTACACCTCGACAGAGAGGCATTGTGCATGCCTCAGAGGGTCGGTGTATACCTCCACAGAGAGGCATTGTGCACCTCACAGAGGGTCAGTGTATACCTCCACAGAGAGGCATTGTGCACGCCTCAGAGGGTCGCTGTACACCTCCACAGAGAGGCATTGTGCACGCCTCAGAGGGCCGGTGTATACCTCCACAGAGAGGCATTGTGCACGCCTCAGAGGGTCGGTGTACACCTCCACAGAGAGGCATTGTGCATGCCTCAGAGGGTCGTTGTACACCTCCACAGATAGGCATTGTGCACGCCTCAGAGGGTCGGTGTACACCTCCACAGAGAGGCATTGTGCACGCCTCAGAGGGTCGCTGTACACCTCCACAGAGAGGCATTGTGCACCTCACAGAGGGTCGGTGTATACCTCCACAGAGAGGCATTGTGCACGCCTCAGAGGGTCGCTGTATACCTCCACGGAGAGGCATTGTGCACCTCACAGAGGGTCGGTGTATACCTCCACAGAGAGGCATTGTGCACCTCACAGAGGGTCGCTGTACACCTCCACAGAGAGGCATTGTGCTCGCCTCAGAGGGTCGGTGTATACCTCCACAGCGAGGCATTGTGCACACCTCAGAGGGTCGCTGTACACCTCCACAGAGAGGCATTGTGCTCGCCTCAGAGGGTCGGTGTATACCTCCACAGAGAGGCATTGTGCACGCCTCAGAGGGTCGGTGTATATACCTCCACAGAGACTCACTGTGCACCCCACAGAGGGTCGGTGTATACCTCCACAGAGAGGCATTGTGCACGCCTCAGAGGGTCGGTGTATACCTCCACAGAGAGGCATTGTGCATGCCTCAGAGGGTCGGTGTATACCTCCACAGAGAGGCATTGTGCACGCATCAGAGGGTCGCTGTATACCTCCACAGAGAGGCATTGTGCACCTCACAGAGGGTCGGTGTATACCTCCACAGAGAGGCATTGTGCACGCCTCAGAGGGTCGCTGTACACCTCCATAGAGAGGCATTGTGCACACCTCAGAGGATCGCTGTACACCTCCACAGAGAGGCATTGTGCACGCCTCAGAGGGTCGGTGTACACCTCCACAGAGAGGCATTGTGCACGCCTCAGAGGATCGCTGTACACCTACACAGAGAGGCATTGTGCACGCCTCAGAGGGTCGGTGTATACCTCCACAGTGAGGCATTGTGCACCTCACAGAGGGTCGCTGTACACCTCCACAGAGAGGCATTGTGCATGCCTCAGAGGGTCGGTGTATACCTCCACAGAGAGGCATTGTGCACGCCTCAGAGGGTCGTTGTACACCTCCACAGAGAGGCATTGCGCACGCCTCAGAGGGTCGCTGTATACCTCCACAGAGAGGCATTGTTCACGCCTCATAGGGTCGCTGTACACCTCCACAGAGAGGCATTGTGCACGCCTCAGTGCACGCCTCAGAGGGTCGCTGTACACCTCCACAGAGAGGCATTGTGCATGCCTCAGAGGGTCGCTGTACACCTCCACAGAGTGGCATTGGGCACCCCACAGAGGGTTGGTGTATAATTCCACAGAAAGGCATTGTGCACACCTCAGAAGGTCGCTGTACCCCTCCACAGAGAGGCATTGTGCACCTCACAGAGGTTCGCTGTACACCTCCACAGAGAGGCATTGTGCACCTCACAGAGGGTCGCTGTACACCTCCACAGAGAGGCATTGTGCACCTCACAGAGGGTCGCTGTATACCTCCACGGAGAGGCATTGTGCACCTCACAGAGGGTCGGTGTATACCTCCACAGAGAGGCATTGTGCACGCCTCAGAGGGTCGCTGTATAACTCCACGGAGAGGCATTGTGCACCTCACAGAGGGTCGCTGTATACCTCCACAGAGAGGCATTGTGCACCTCACAGAGGGTCGCTGTACACCTCCACAGAGAGGCATTGTGCTCGCCTCAGAGGGTCGGTGTATACCTCCACAGAGAGGCATTGTGCACGCCTCAGAGGGTCGCTGTACACCTCCACAGAGAGGCATTGTGCTCGCCTCAGAGGGTCGGTGTATACCTCCATAGAGAGGCATTGTGCACGCCTCAGAGGGTCGGTGTATACCTCCACAGAGACTCACTGTGCACCCCACAGAGGGTTGGTGTATACCTCCACAGAGAGTCCTTGTGCACGCCTCAGAGGGTCGGTGTATACCTCCACAGAGAGGCATTGTGCATGCCTCAGAGGGTCGGTGTATACCTCAACAGAGAGGCATTGTGCATGCCTCAGAGAGTCACTGTATACCTCCACAGAGAGGCATTGTGCACCTCACAGAGGGTCGGTGTATACCTTCACAGAGAGGCATTGTGCACGCCTCAGAGGGTCGGTGTACACCTCCACAGAGAGGCATTGTGCACGCCTCAGAGGGTCGGTGTATACCTCCACAGAGAGGCATTGTGCACACCTCAGAGGGTCGCTGTACACCTACACAGAGAGGCATTGTGCACCTCACAGAGGGTCGGTGTATACCTCCACAGAGAGGCATTGTGCACGCCTCAGAGGGTCGGTGTACACCTCCACAGAGAGGCACTGTGCACGCCTCAGAGGGTCGCTGTACACCTCCACAGAGAGGCATTGTGCACCTCACAGAGGGTCGGTGTATACCTCCACAGAGTGGCACTGTGCACCTCACAGAGGGCCGGTGTACACCTCCACAGAGAGGCATTGTGCACGCCTCAGAGGATCGCTGTACACCTCCACAGAGAGGCATTGTGCACGCCTCAGAGGATCGCTGTACACCTCCACAGAGAGGCATTGTGCACGCCTCAGAGGGTCGCTGTACACCTCCACAGAGAGGCATTGTGCACGCCTCAGAGGGTCGCTGTACACCTCCACAGAGAGGCATTGTGCACCTCACAGAGGGTCGGTGTATACCTCCACAGAGAGGCACTGTGCACCTCACAGAGGGCCGGTGTACACCTCGACAGAGAGGCATTGTGCACCTCACAGAGGGTCGGTGTATACCTCCACAGAGAGGCACTGTGCACCTCACAGAGGGTCGCTGTACACCTCGACAGAGAGGCATTGTGCATGCCTCAGAGGGTCGGTGTACACCTCCACAGAGAGGCATAGTGCACGCCTCAGAGGGTCGCTGAACACCTCCACAGAGAGGCATTGTGCACCTCACAGAGGGTCGGTGTATACCTCCACAGAGAGGCACTGTGCACCTCACAGAGGGCCGGTGTACACCTCCACAGAGAGGCATTGTGCATGCCTCAGAGGATCGCTGTACACCTCCACAGAGAGGCATTGTGCACGCCTCAGATGATCGCTGTACACCTCCACAAAGAGGCATTGTGCACGCCTCAGACGGTCGCTGTACACCTCCACAGAGAGGCATTGTGCACGCCTCAGAGGGTCGCTGTACACCTCCAAAGAGAGGCATTGTGCACGCCTCTGAGGGTCGCTGTACACCTCGACAGAGAGGCATTGTACACCCCACAGAGGGTTGGGGTATACCTCCACAGAGAGGCATTGTGCACACCTCAGAGGGTCGCTGTACACCTCCACAGAGAGGCATTGTGCACCTCACAGAGGGTCGCTGTACACCTCCACAGAGAGGCATTGTGCACCTCACAGAGGGTCGCTGTACACCTCCACAGAGAGGCATTGTGCTCGCCTCAGAGGGTCGGTGTATACCTCCACAGAGAGGCATTGTGCACGCCTCAGAGGGTCGGTGTACACCTCCACAGAGAGGCATTGTGCATGCCTCAGAGGGTCGTTGTACACCTCCACAGAAAAGCATTGTGCACGCCTCAGAGGGTCGGTGTACACCTCCACAGAGAGGCATTGTTCACGCCTCAGAGGGTCGCTGTACACCTCCACAGAGAGGCATTGTGCACATCACAGAGGGTCGGTGTATACCTCCACAGAGAGGCATTGTGCACCTCACAGAGGGTCGGTGTACACCTCCACAGAGAGGCATTGTGCACGCCTCAGAGGGTCGGTGTACACCTCGACAGAGAGGCATTGTGCACCTCACAGAGGGTCAGTGTATACCTCCACAGAGAGGCATTGTGCACCTCACAGAGGGTCGCTGTACACCTCCACAGAGAGGCATTGTGCATGCCTCAGAGGGTCGGTGTATACCTCCACAGAGAGGCATTGTGCACGCCTCAGATTGTCGTTGTACACCTCCACAGAGAGGCATTGTGCACGCCTCAGGGGGTCGCTGTATACCTCCACAGAGAGGCATTGTGCACGCCTCAGAGGGTCGCTGTACACCTCCACAGAGAGGCATTGTGCACCTCACAGAGGGTCGGTGTATACCTCCACAGAGAGGCATTGTGCACCTCACAGAGGGTCGCTGTACACCTCCACAGAGAGGCATTGTGCATGCCTCAGAGGGTCGGTGTATACCTCCACAGAGAGGCATTGTGCACGCCTCAGATTGTCGTTGTACACCTCCACAGAGAGGCATTGTGCACGCCTCAGAGGGTCGCTGTATACCTCCACAGAGAGTCATTGTGCACGCCTCAGAGGGTCGCTGTACACCTCCACAGAGAGGCATTGTGCACCTCACAGAGGGTCGCTGTACACCTCCACAGAGAGGCATTGTGCATGCCTCAGAGGGTCGGTGTATACCTCGACAAAGAGGCATTGTGCACGCCTCAGAGGGTCGCTGTACACCTCGACAGAGAGGCATTGTGCACGCCTCAGAGGGTCGCTGTACACCTCGACAGAGAGGCATTGTGCACGCCTCATAGGGTCGGTGTACACCTCCACAGAGAGGCATTGTGCACCTCACAGAGGGCCGGTGTACACCTCCACAGAGAGGCATTGTGCACGCCTCAGAGGGTCGGTGTACACCTCCACAGAGAGGCATTGTGCACCTCACGGAGGGTTGGTGTATACCTCCACAGAGAGGCATTGTGAACGCCTCAGAGGGTCGCTGTACACCTCGACAGAGAGGCATTGTGCACGCCTCAGAGGGTCGGTGTATACCTCCACAGAGAGGCATTGTGCACCTCACAGAGGCTTGGTGTATACCTTCACAGAGAGGCATTGTGCACGCCTCAGAGGGTCGCTGTACACCTCGACAGAGAGGCATTGTGCACGCCTCAGAGGGTCGGTGTATACCTCCACAGAGAGGCATTGTGCACCTCACAGAGGGTCAGTGTATACCTCCACAGAGAGGCATTGTGCACGCCTCAGAGGGTCGCTGTACACCTCCACAGAGAGGCATTGTGCACGCCTCAGAGGGCCGGTGTATACCTCCACAGAGAGGCATTGTGCACGCCTCAGAGGGTCGGTGTACACCTCCACAGAGAGGCATTGTGCATGCCTCAGAGGGTCGTTGTACACCTCCACAGATAGGCATTGTGCACGCCTCAGAGGGTCGGTGTACACCTCCACAGAGAGGCATTGTGCACGCCTCAGAGGGTCGCTGTACACCTCCACAGAGAGGCATTGTGCACCTCACAGAGGGTCGGTGTATACCTCCACAGAGAGGCATTGTGCACGCCTCAGAGGGTCGCTGAATACCTCCACGGAGAGGCATTGTGCACCTCACAGAGGGTCGGTGTATACCTCCACAGAGAGGCATTGTGCACCTCACAGAGGGTCGCTGTACACCTCCACAGAGAGGCATTGTGCTCGCCTCAGAGGGTCGGTGTATACCTCCACAGCGAGGCATTGTGCACACCTCAGAGGGTCGCTGTACACCTCCACAGAGAGGCATTGTGCTCGCCTCAGAGGGTCGGTGTATACCTCCACAGAGAGGCATTGTGCACGCCTCAGAGGGTCGGTGTATATACCTCCACAGAGACTCACTGTGCACCCCACAGAGGGTCGGTGTATACCTCCACAGAGAGGCATTGTGCACGCCTCAGAGGGTCGGTGTATACCTCCACAGAGAGGCATTGTGCATGCCTCAGAGGGTCGGTGTATACCTCCACAGAGAGGCATTGTGCACGCATCAGAGGGTCGCTGTATACCTCCACAGAGAGGCATTGTGCACCTCACAGAGGGTCGGTGTATACCTCCACAGAGAGGCATTGTGCACGCCTCAGAGGGTCGCTGTACACCTCCATAGAGAGGCATTGTGCAAACCTCAGAGGATCGCTGTACACCTCCACAGAGAGGCATTGTGCACGCCTCAGAGGGTCGGTGTACACCTCCACAGAGAGGCATTGTGCACGCCTCAGAGGATCGCTGTACACCTACACAGAGAGGCATTGTGCACGCCTCAGAGGGTCGGTGTATACCTCCACAGTGAGGCATTGTGCACCTCACAGAGGGTCGCTGTACACCTCCACAGAGAGGCATTGTGCATGCCTCAGAGGGTCGGTGTATACCTCCACAGAGAGGCATTGTGCACGCCTCAGAGGGTCGTTGTACACCTCCACAGAGAGGCATTGTGCACGCCTCAGAGGGTCGCTGTATACCTCCACAGAGAGGCATTGTTCACGCCTCATAGGGTCGCTGTACACCTCCACAGAGAGGCATTGTGCACGCCTCAGTGCACGCCTCAGAGGGTCGCTGTACACCTCCACAGAGAGGCATTGTGCATGCCTCAGAGGGTCGCTGTACACCTCCACAGAGTGGCATTGGGCACCCCACAGAGGGTTGGTGTATAACTCCACAGAAAGGCATTGTGCACACCTCAGAAGGTCGCTGTACCCCTCCACAGAGAGGCATTGTGCACCTCACAGAGGTTCGCTGTACACCTCCACAGAGAGGCATTGTGCACCTCACAGAGGGTCGCTGTACACCTCCACAGAGAGGCATTGTGCACCTCACAGAGGGTCGCTGTATACCTCCACGGAGAGGCATTGTGCACCTCACAGAGGGTCGGTGTATACCTCCACAGAGAGGCATTGTGCACGCCTCAGAGGGTCGCTGTATACCTCCACAGAGAGGCATTGTGCACCTCACAGAGGGTCGCTGTATACCTCCACAGAGAGGCATTGTGCACCTCACAGAGGGTCGCTGTACACCTCCACAGAGAGGCATTGTGCTCGCCTCAGAGGGTCGGTGTATACCTCCACAGAGAGGCATTGTGCACGCCTCAGAGGGTCGCTGTACACCTCCACAGAGAGGCATTGTGCTCGCCTCAGAGGGTCGGTGTATACCTCCACAGAGAGGCATTGTGCACGCCTTAGAGGGTCGGTGTATACCTCCACAGAGACTCACTGTGCACCCCACAGAGGGTTGGTGTATACCTCCACAGAGAGTCCTTGTGCACGCCTCAGAGGGTCGGTGTATACCTCCACAGAGAGGCATTGTGCATGCCTCAGAGGGTCGGTGTATACCTCAACAGAGAGGCATTGTGCATGCCTCAGAGAGTCACTGTATACCTCCACAGAGAGGCATTGTGCACCTCACAGAGGGTCGGTGTATACCTTCACAGAGAGGCATTGTGCACGCCTCAGAGGGTCGGTGTACACCTCCACAGAGAGGCATTGTGCACGCCTCAGAGGGTCGGTGTATACCTCCACAGAGAGGCATTGTGCACGCCTCAGAGGGTCGCTGTACACCTACACAGAGAGGCATTGTGCACCTCACAGAGGGTCGGTGTATACCTCCACAGAGAGGCATTGTGCACGCCTCAGAGGGTCGGTGTACACCTCCACAGAGAGGCACTGTGCACGCCTCAGAGGGTCGCTGTACACCTCCACAGAGAGGCATTGTGCACCTCACAGAGGGTCGGTGTATACCTCCACAGAGTGGCACTGTGCACCTCACAGAGGGCCGGTGTACACCTCCACAGAGAGGCATTGTGCACGCCTCAGAGGATCGCTGTACACCTCCACAGAGAGGCATTGTGCACGCCTCAGAGGATCGCTGTACACCTCCACAGAGAGGCATTGTGCACGCCTCAGAGGGTCGCTGTACACCTCCACAGAGAGGCATTGTGCACGCCTCAGAGGGTCGCTGTACACCTCCACAGAGAGGCATTGTGCACCTCACAGAGGGTCGGTGTATACCTCCACAGAGAGGCACTGTGCACCTCACAGAGGGCCGGTGTACACCTCGACAGAGAGGCATTGTGCACCTCACAGAGGGTCGGTGTATACCTCCACAGAGAGGCACTGTGCACCTCACAGAGGGTCGCTGTACACCTCGACAGAGAGGCATTGTGCACGCCTCAGAGGGTCGGTGTACACCTCCACAGAGAGGCATAGTGCACGCCTCAGAGGGTCGCTGAACACCTCCACAGAGAGGCATTGTGCACCTCACAGAGGGTCGGTGTATACCTCCACAGAGAGGCACTGTGCACCTCACAGAGGGCCGGTGTACACCTCCACAGAGAGGCATTGTGCACGCCTCAGAGGATCGCTGTACACCTCCACAGAGAGGCATTGTGCACGCCTCAGATGATCGCTGTACACCTCCACAAAGAGGCATTGTGCACGCCTCAGAGGGTCGCTGTACACCTCCACAGAGAGGCATTGTGCACGCCTCAGAGGGTCGCTGTACACCTCCAAAGAGAGGCATTGTGCACGCCTCTGAGGGTCGCTGTACACCTCGACAGAGAGGCATTGTACACCCCACAGAGGGTTGGTGTATACCTCCACAGAGAGGCATTGTGCACACCTCAGAGGGTCGCTGTACACCTCCACAGAGAGGCATTGTGCACCTCACAGAGGGTCGCTGTACACCTCCACAGAGAGGCATTGTGCACCTCACAGAGGGTCGCTGTACACCTCCACAGAGAGGCATTGTGCTCGCCTCAGAGGGTCGGTGTATACCTCCACAGAGAGGCATTGTGCACGCCTCAGAGGATCACTGTACACCTCCACAGAGAGGCATTGTGCGCGCCGCAGAGGGTCACTGTACACCTCCACAGAGAGGCATTGGGCACGCCTCAGAGGGTCGGTGTATACCTCCACAGAGAGGCATTGTGCGCGCCTCAGAGGGTCGCTGTACACCTCCACAGAGAGGCATTGTGCACGCCTCAGAGGGTCACTGTACACCTCCACAGAGAGGCATTGTGCACGCCTCAGAGGGTCGCTGTACACCTCCACAGAGAGGCATTGTGCTCGCCTCAGAGGGTCGGTGTATACCTCCACAGAGAGGCATTGTGCACGCCTCAGACGGTCGGTGTATACCTCCACAGAGAGGCACTGTGCACCTCACAGAGGGCCGGTGTACACCTCCACAGAGAGGAATTGTGCACGCCTCAGAGGGTCGCTGTACACCTCCACAGAGAGGCATTGTGCACCTCACAGAGGGTCGGTGTATACCTCCACAGAGAGGCACTGTGCACGTCACAGAGGGCCGGTGTACACCTCCATAGAGAGGCATTGTCCACGCCTCAGAGGATCGCTGTACACCTCCACAGAGAGGCATTGTGCACGCCTCAGAGGATCGCTGTACACCTCCACAGAGAGGCATTGTGCACGCCTCAGAGGGTAGCTGTACACCTCCACAGAGAGGCATTGTGCACGCCTCAGAGGGTCGCTATACACCTCCACAGAGAGGCATTGTGCACGCCTCAGAGGGTCGCTGTACACCTCCACAGAGAGGCATTGTGCACCCCACAGAGGGTTGGTGTATACCTCCACAGAGAGGCATTGTGCACACCTCAGAGGGTCGCTGTACACCTCCACAGAGAGGCATTGTGAACCTCACAGAGGGTCGCTGTACACCTCCACAGAGAGGCATTGTGCACCTCACAGAGGGTCGCTGTACACCTCCACAGAGAGGCATTGTGCACCTCACAGAGGGTCGCTGTACACCTCCACAGAGAGGCATTGTGCATCTCACAGAGGGTCGCTGTATACCTCCATGGAGATGCATTGTGCACCTCACAGAGGGTCGGTGTATACCTCCACAGAGAGGCATTGTGCACGCCTCAGAGGGTCGCTGTATACCTCCACCGAGAGGCATTGTGCACCTCACAGAGGGTCGGTGTATACCTCCACAGAGAGGCATTGTGCACCTCACAGAGGGTCGCTGTACACCTCCACAGAGAGGCATTGTGCTCGCCTCAGAGGGTCGGTGTATACCTCCACAGAGAGGCATTGTGCACGCCTCAGAGGGTCGCTGTACACCTCCACAGAGAGGCATTGTGCTCGCCTCAGAGGGTCGGTGTATACCTCCACAGAGAGGCATTGTGCACGCCTCAGAGGGTCGGTGTATACCTCCACAAAGACTCACTGTGCACCCCACAAAGGGTCGGTGTATACCTCCACAGAGAGGCATTGTGCACGCCTCAGAGGGTCGCTGTATACCTCCACAGAGAGGCATTGTGCACCTCACAGAGGTTCGGTGTATAGCTCCACAGAGAGGCATTATGCACGCCTCAGAGGGTCGGTGTACACCTCCACAGAGAGGCATTGTGCACGCCTCAGAGGGTCGGTGTATACCTCCACAGAGAGGCATTGTGCACGCCTCAGGGGGTCGCTGTACACCTCCACAGAGAGGCATTGTGCACGCCTCAGAGGGTCGCTGTACACCTCCACAGAGAGGCATTGTGCACGCCTCAGAGGGTCGCTGCACACCTCCACAGAGAGGCATTGTGCACGCCTCAGAGGGTCGCTGTATACCTCCACAGTGAGGCATTGTGCACCTCACAGAGGGTCGGTGTATACCTCCACAGAGAGGCATTGTGCACGCCTCAGAGGGTCGCTGTACACCTCCACAGAGAGGCATTGTGCACCTTACAGAGGGTCGGTGTATACCTCCACAGAGAGGCACTGTGCACCTCACAGAGGGCCGGTGTACACCTCCACAGAGAGGCATTGTGCACGCCTCAGAGGATCGCTGTACACTTCCACAGAGAGGCACTGTGCACGCCTCAGAGGATCGCTGCTCGCTGTACACCTCCACAGAGAGGCATTGTGCACGCCTCATAGGGTCGCTGTACACCTCGACAGAGAGGCATTTTGCACCCCACAGAGGGTTGGTGGATACCTCCACAGAGAGGCATTGTGTACACCTCAGAGGGTCGCTGTACACCTCCACAGAGAGGCATTGTGCACCTCACAGAGGGTCGCTGTACACCTCCACAGAGAGGCATTGTGCACCTCACAGAGGGTCGCTGTACACCTCCACAGAGAGGCATTGTGCTCGCCTCAGAGGGTCGGTGTATACCTCCACAGAGAGGCATTGTGAACGCCTCAGAGGATCGCTGTACACCTCCACAGAGAGGCATTGTGCACGCCTCAGAGGATCGCTGTACACCTCCACAGAGAGGCATTGTGAACCTCACAGAGGGTCGGTGTATACCTTCACAGAGAGGCATTGTGCACCTCACAGAGGATCGGTGTATACCTCCACAGAGAGGCACTGTGCACGTCACAGAGGGCCGGTGTACACCTCCACAGAGAGGCATTGTGCACGCCTCAGAGGATCGCTGTACACCTCCACAGAGAGGCATTGTGCACGCCTCAGAGGATCGCTGTACACCTCTACAGAGAGGCATTGTGCGCGCCTCAGAGGGTCGCTGTACACCTCCACAGAGAGGCATTGTGCACGCCTCAGAGGGTCGCTGTACACCTCGACAGAGAGGCATTGTGCACCCCACAGAGGGTTGGTGTATACCTTCACAGAGAGGCATTGTCCACACCTCAGAGGGTCGCTGTACACCTCCACAGAGAGGCATTGTGCACCTCACAGAGGGTCGCTGTACACCTCCACAGAGAGGCATTGTGCCCCTCACAGAGGGTCGCTGTACACCTCCATAGAAAGGCATTGTGCACCTCACAGAGGGTCGCTGTACACCTCCACAGAGAGGCATTGTGCACCTCACAGAGGGTCGCTGTATACCTCCACGGAGAGACATTGTGCACCTCACAGAGGGTCGGTGTATACCTCCACAGAGAGGCATTGTGCACGCCTCAGAGGGTCGCTGTATACCTCCACGGAGAGGCATTGTGCACCTCACAGAGGGTCGGTGTATACCTCCACAGAGAGGCATTGTGCACCTCACAGAGGGTCGCTGTAGACCTCCACAGAGAGGCATTGTGCTCGCCTCAGAGGGTCGGTGTATACCTCCACAGCGAGGCATTGTGCATGCCTCAGAGGGTCGCTGTACACCTCCACAGAGTGGCATTGTGCTCGCCTCAGAGGGTCGGTGTATACCTCCACAGAGAGGCATTGTGCACGCCTCAGAGGGTCGGTGTATACCTCCACAGAGACTCACTGTGCACCCCAAAGAGGGTCGGTGTATACCTCCACAGAGAGGCATTGTGCACGCCTCAGAGGGTCGGTGTATACCTCCACAGAGAGGCATTGTGCATGCCTCAGAGGGTCGGTGTATACCTCCACAGAGAGGCATTGTGCACGCATCAGAGGGTCGCTGTATACCTCCACAGAGAGGCATTGTGCACCTCACAGAGGGTCGGAGTATACCTCCACAGAGAGGCATTGTGCACGCCTCAGAGGGTCGGTGTACACCTCCACTGAGAGGCATTGTGCACGCCTCAGAGGGTCGCTGTACACCTCCATAGAGAGACATTGTGCACGCCTCAGAGGGTCGCTGTACACCTCCAAAGAGAGGCATTGTGCACGCCTCAGAGGGTCGCTGTACGCCTCAACAGAGAGGCATTGTGCACCCCACAGAGGGTTGGTGTATACCTCCACAGAGAGGCATTGTGCACACCTCAGAGGGTCGCTGTACACCTCCACAGAGAGGCATTGTGCACCTCACAGAGGGTCGCTGTACACCTCCACAGAGAGGCATTGTGCACCTCACAGAGGGTCGCTGTACACCTCCATAGAAAGGCATTGTGCACCTCAGAGGGTCGCTGTACACCTCCACAGAGAGGCATTGTGCACCTCACAGAGGGTCGCTGTATACCTCCACGGAGAGGCATTGTGCACCTCACAGAGGGTCGGTGTATACCTCCACAGAGAGGCATTGTGCACGCCTCAGAGGGTCGCTGTATACCTCCACGGAGAGGCATTGTGCACCTCACAGAGGGTCGGTGTATACCTCCACAGAGAGGCATTGTGCACCTCACAGAGGGTCGCTGTACACCTCCACAGAGAGGCATTGTGCTCGCCTCAGAGGGTCGGTGTATACCCCCACAGCGAGGCATTGTGCACGCCTCAGAGGGTCGCTGTACACCGCCACAGAGAGGCATTGTGCTCGCCTCAGAGGGTCGCTGTACACCGCCACAGAGAGGCATTGTGCTCGCCTCAGAGGGTCGGTGTATACCTCCACAGAGAGGCATTGTGCACGCCTCAGAGGGTCGGTGTATACCTCCACAGAGACTCACTGTGCACCCCACAGAGGGTCGGTGTATACCTCCACAGAGAGGCATTGTGCACGCCTCAGAGGGTCGGTGTATACCTCCACAGAGAGGCATTGTGCATGCCTCAGAGGGTTGGTGTATACCTCCACAGAGAGGCATTGTTCACGCATCAGAGGGTCGCTGTATACCTCCACAGAGAGGCATTGTGCACCTCACAGAGGGTCGGTGTATACCTCCACAGAGAGGCATTGTGCACGCCTCAGAGGGTCGGTGTACACCTCCACAGAGAGGCATTGTGCACGCCTCAGAGGGTCGCTGTACACCTCCATAGAGAGGCATTGTGCACGCCTCAGACGGTCACTGTACACCTCCACAGAGAGGCATTGTGCACGCCTCAGAGGGTCGCTGTACACCTCCACAGAGAGGCATTGTGCACGCCTCAGAGGGTCGCTTTATACCTCCACAGAGAGGCATTGTGCACCTCACAGAGGGTCGGTGTATACCTCCACAGAGAGGCATTGTGCACGCCTCAGAGGGTCGGTGTACACCTCCACAGAGAGGCATTGTGCACGCCCCAGAGGGTCGGTGTACACCTCCACAGAGAGGCATTGTGCACGCCTCAGAGGATCGCTGTACACCTACACAGAGAGGCATTGTGCACGCCTCAGAGGGTCGGTGTATACCTCCACAGTGAGGCATTGTGCACCTCACAGAGGGTCGCTGTACACCTCCACAGAGAGGCATTGTGCATGCCTCAGAGGGTCGGTGTATACCTCCACAGAGAGGCATTGTGCACGCCTCAGAGGGTCGTTGTACACCTCCACAGAGAGGCATTGTGCACGCCTCAGAGGGTCGCTGTATACCTCCACAGAGAGGCATTGTGCACGCCTCAGAGGGTCGCTGTACACCTCCACAGAGAGGCATTGTGCACCTCACAGAGGGTCGCTGTACACCTCCACAGAGAGGCATTGTGCATGCCTCAGAGGGTCGGTGTATACCTCGACAGAGAGGCATTGTGCACGCCTCAGAGGGTCGCTGTACACCTCGACAGAGAGGCATTGTGCACGCCTCAGAGGGTCGCTGTACACCTCGACAGAGAGGCATTGTGCACGCCTCATAGGGTCGGTGTACACCTCCACAGAGAGGCATTGTGCACGCCTCAGAGGGTCGGTGTACACCTCCACAGAGAGGCATTGTGCACCTCACGGAGGGTTGGTGTATACCTCCACAGAGAGGCATTGTGCACGCCTCAGAGGGTCGCTGTGCACCTCGACAGAGAGGCATTGTGCACGCCTCAGAGGGTCGGTGTATACCTCCACAGAGAGGCATTGTGCACCTCACAGAGGGTTGGTGTATACCTTTACAGAGAGGCATTGTGCACGCCTCATAGGGTCGCTGTACACCTCGACAGAGAGGCATTGTGCACGCCTCAGAGGGTCGGTGTATACCTCCACAGAGAGGCATTGTGCACCTCACAGAGGGTCGGTGTATACCTCCACAGAGAGGCATTGTGCACGCCTCAGAGGGCCGCTGTACACCTTCACAGAGATGCATTGTGCACGCCTCAGAGGGCCGGTGTATACCTCCACAGAGAGGCATTGTGCACGCCCCAGAGGGTCGGTGTACACCTCCACAGAGAGGCATTGTGCATGCCTCAGAGGGTCGTTGTACACCTCCACAGAAAAGCATTGTGCACGCCTCAGAGGGTCGGTGTACACCTCCACAGAGAGGCATTGTTCACGCCTCAGAGGGTCGCTGTACACCTCCACAGAGAGGCATTGTGCACCTCACAGAGGGTCGGTGTATACCTCCACAGAGAGGCATTGTGCACGCCTCAGAGGGTCGGTGTACACCTCGACAGAGAGGCATTGTGCACCTCACAGAGGGTCGGTGTATACCTCCACAGAGAGGCATTGTGCACCTCACAGAGGGTTGGTGTATACCTCCACAGAGAGGCATTGTGCACCTCACAGAGGGTCGGTGTACACCTCCACAGAGAGGCATTGTGCACGCCTCAGAGGGTCGGTGTACACCTCGACAGAGAGGCATTGTGCACCTCACAGAGGGTCAGTGTATACCTCCACAGAGAGGCATTGTGCACCTCACAGAGGGTCGCTGTACACCTCCACAGAGAGGCATTGTGCATGCCTCAGAGGGTCGGTGTATACCTCCACAGAGAGGCATTGTGCACGCCTCAGATTGTCGTTGTACACCTCCACAGAGAGGCATTGTGCACGTCTCAGAGGGTCGCTGTATACCTCCACAGAGAGGCATTGTGCACGCCTCAGAGGGTCGCTGTACACCTCCACAGAGAGGCATTGTGCACCTCACAGAGGGTCGGTGTATACCTCCACAGAGAGGCATTGTGCACCTCACAAAGGGTCGCTGTACACCTCCACAGAGAGGCATTGTGCATGCCTCAGAGGGTCGGTGTATACCTCCACAGAGAGGCATTGTGCACGCCTCAGATTGTCGTTGTACACCTCCACAGAGAGGCATTGTGCACGCCTCAGAGGGTCGCTGTATACCTCCACAGAGAGTCATTGTGCACGCCTCAGAGGGTCGCTGTACACCTCCACAGAGAGGCATTGTGCACCTCACAGAGGGTCGCTGTACACCTCCACAGAGAGGCATTGTGCATGCCTCAGAGGGTCGGTGTATACCTCGACAGAGAGGCATTGTGCACGCCTCAGAGGGTCGCTGTACACCTCGACAGAGAGGCATTGTGCACGCCTCAGAGGGTCGCTGTACACCTCGACAGAGAGGCATTGTGCACGCCTCATAGGGTCGGTGTACACCTCCACAGAGAGGCATTGTGCACCTCACAGAGGGCCGGTGTACACCTCCACAGAGAGGCATTGTGCACGCCTCAGAGGGTCGGTGTACACCTCCACAGAGAGGCATTGTGCACCTCACGGAGGGTTGGTGTATACCTCCACAGAGAGGCATTGTGAACGCCTCAGAGGGTCGCTGTACACCTCGACAGAGAGGCATTGTGCACGCCTCAGAGGGTCGGTGTATACCTCCACAGAGAGGCATTGTGCACCTCACAGAGGGTTGGTGTATACCTTCACAGAGAGGCATTGTGCACGCCTCAGAGGGTCGCTGTACACCTCGACAGAGAGGCCTTGTGCACGCCTCAGAGGGTCGGTGTATACCTCCACAGAGAGGCATTGTGCACCTCACAGAGGGTCAGTGTATACCTCCACAGAGAGGCATTGTGCACGCCTCAGAGGGTCGCTGTACACCTCCACAGAGAGGCATTGTGCACGCCTCAGAGGGCCGGTGTATACCTCCACAGAGAGGCATTGTGCACGCCTCAGAGAGTCGGTGTACACCTCCACAGAGAGGCATTGTGCATGCCTCAGAGGGTCGTTGTACACCTCCACAGATAGGCATTGTGCACGCCTCAGAGGGTCGGTGTACACCTCCACAGAGAGGCATTGTGCACGCCTCAGAGGGTCGCTTTACACCTCCACAGAGAGGCATTGTGCACCTCACAGAGGGTCGGTGTATACCTCCACAGAGAGGCATTGTGCACGCCTCAGAGGGTCGCTGTATACCTCCACGGAGAGGCATTGTGCACCTCACAGAGGGTCGGTGTATACCTCCACAGAGAGGCATTGTGCACCTCACAGAGGGTCGCTGTACACCTCCACAGAGAGGCATTGTGCTCGCCTCAGAGGGTCGGTGTATACCTCCACAGCGAGGCATTGTGCACGCCTCAGAGGGTCGCTGTACACCTCCACAGAGAGGCATTGTGCTCGCCTCAGAGGGTCGGTGTATACCTCCACAGAGAGGCATTGTGCACGCCTCAGAGGGTCGGTGTATACCTCCACAGAGACTCACTGTGCACCCCACAGAGGGTCGGTGTATACCTCCACAGAGAGGCATTGTGCACGCCTCAGAGGGTCGGTGTATACCTCCACAGAGAGGCATTGTGCATGCCTCAGAGGGTCGGTGTATACCTCCACAGAGAGGCATTGTGCACGCATCAGAGGGTCGCTGTATACCTCCACAGAGAGGCATTGTGCACCTCACAGAGGGTTGGTGTATACCTCCACAGAGAGGCATTGTGCACGCCTCAGAGGGTCGGTGTACACCTCCACAGAGAGGCATTGTGCACGCCTCAGAGTGTCGCTGTACACCTCCATAGAGAGGCATTGTGCACGCCTCAGACGGTCACTGTACACCTCCACAGAGAGGCATTTTGCACGCCTCAGAGGGTCGCTGTACACCTCCACAGAGAGGCATTGTGCACGCCTCAGAGGGTCGCTTTATACCTCCACAGAGATGCATTGTGCACCTCACAGAGGGTCGGTGTATACCTCCACAGAGAGGCATTGTGCACGCCTCAGAGGGTCGGTGTACACCTCCACAGAGAGGCATTGTGCACGCCTCAGAGGGTCGGTGTACACCTCCACAGAGAGGCATTGTGCACGCCTCAGAGGATCGCTGTACACCTCCACAGAGAGGCATTGTGCACGCCTCAGAGGGTCGGTGTACACCTCCACAGAGAGGCATTGTGCACGCCTCAGAGGATTGCTGTACACCTACACAGAGAGGCATTGTGCACACCTCAGAGGGTCGGTGTATACCTCCACAGTGAGGCATTGTGCACCTCACAGAGGGTCGCTGTACACCTCCACAGAGAGGCATTGTGCATGCCTCAGAGGGTCGGTGTATACCTCCACAGAGAGGCATTGTGCACGCCTCAGAGGGTCGTTGTACACCTCCACAGAGAGGCATTGTGCACGCCTCAGAGGGTCGCTGTATACCTCCACAGAGAGGCATTGTTCACGCCTCAGAGGGTCGCTGTACACCTCCACAAAGAGGCATTGTGCACCTCACAGAGGGTCGCTGTACACCTCCACAGAGAGGCATTGTGCATGCCTCAGAGGGTCGGTGTATACCTCGACAGAGAGGCATTGTGCACGCCTCAGAGGGTCGCTGTACACCTCGACAGAGAGGCATTGTGCACGCCTCAGAGGGTCGCTGTACACCTCGACAGAGAGGCATTGTGCACGCCTCATAGGGTCGGTGTACACCTCCACAGAGAGGCATTGTGCACCTCACAGAGGGCCGGTGTACACCTCCACAGAGAGGCATTGTGCACGCCTCAGAGGGTCGGTGTACACCTCCACAGAGAGGCATTGTGCACCTCACGGAGGGTTGGTGTATACCTCCACAGAGAGGCATTGTGCACGCCTCAGAGGGTCGCTGTACACCTCGACAGAGAGGCATTGTGCACGCCTCAGAGGGTCGGTGTATACCTCCACAGAGAGGCATTGTGCACCTCACAGAGGGTTGGTGTATACCTTCACAGAGAGGCATTGTGCACGCCTCAGAGGGTCGCTGTACACCTCGACAGAGAGGCATTGTGCACGCCTCAGAGGGTCGGTGTATACCTCCACAGAGAGGCATTGTGCACCTCACAGAGGGTCGGTGTATACCTCCACAGAGAGGCATTGTGCACGCCTCAGAGGGTCGCTGTACACCTCCACAGAGAGGCATTGTGCACGCCTCAGAGGGCCGGTGTATACCTCCACAGAGAGGCATTGTGCACGCCTCAGAGGGTCGGTGTACACCTCCACAGAGACTCATTGTGCATGCCTCAGAGGGTCGTTGTACACCTCCACAGAGGCATTGTGCACGCCTCAGAGGGTCGGTGTACACCTCCACAGAGAGGCATTGTTCACGCCTCAGAGGGTCGCTGTACACCTCCACAGAGAGGCATTGTGCACCTCACAGAGGGTCGGTGTATACCTCCACAGAGAGGCATTGTGCACGCCTCAGAGGGTCGGTGTACACCTCGACAGAGAGGCATTGTGCACCTCACAGAGGGTCGGTGTATACCTCCACAGAGAGGCATTGTGCACCTCACAGAGGGTTGGTGTATACCTCCACAGAGAGGCATTGTGCACCTCACAGAGGGTCACTGTACACCTCCACAGAGAGGCATTGTGCACCTCACAGAGGGTCGGTGTACACCTCCACAGAGAGGCATTGTGCACGCCTCAGAGGGTCGGTGTACACCTCGACAGAGAGGCATTGTGCACCTCACAGAGAGTCGGTGTATACCTCCACAGAGAGGCATTGTGCACGCCTCAGAGGGTCGCTGTACACCTCCACAGAGAGGCATTGTGCACCTCACAGAGGGTCGGTGTATACCTCCACAGAGAGGCATTGTGCACCTCACAGAGGGTCGCTGTACACCTCCACAGAGAGGCATTGTGCATGCCTCAGAGGGTCGGTGTATACCTCCACAGAGAGGCATTGTGCACGCCTCAGAGTGTCGTTGTACACCTCCACAGAGAGGCATTGTGCACGCCTCAGAGGGTCGCTGTATACCTCCACAGAGAGGCATTGTGCACGCCTCAGAGGGTCACTGTACACCTCCACAGAGAGGCATTGTGCACCTCACAGAGGGTCGCTGTACACCTCCACAGAGAGGCATTGTGCATGCCTCAGAGGGTCGGTGTATACCTCGACAGAGAGGCATTGTGCACGCCTCAGAGGGTCGCTGTACACCTCGACAGAGAGGCATTGTGCACGCCTCAGAGGGTCGCTGTACACCTCGACAGAGAGGCATTGTGCACGCCTCATAGGGTCGGTGTACACCTCCACAGAGAGGCATTGTGCACCTCACAGAGGGCCGGTGTACACCTCCACAGAGAGGCATTGTGCACGCCTCAGAGGGTCGGTGTACACCTCCACAGAGAGGCATTGTGCACCTCACGGAGGGTTGGTGTATACCTCCACAGAGAGGCATTGTGCACGCCTCAGAGGGTCGCTGTACACCTCGACAGAGAGGCATTGTGCACGCCTCAGAGGGTCGGTGTATACCTCCACAGAGAGGCATTGTGCACCTCACAGAGGGTTGGTGTATACCTTCACAGAGAGGCATTGTGCACGCCTCAGAGGGTCGCTGTACACCTCGACAGAGAGGCATTGTGCACGCCTCAGAGGGTCGGTGTATACCTCCACAGAGAGGCATTGTGCACCTCACAGAGGGTCGGTGTATACCTCCACAGAGAGGCATTGTGCACGCCTCAGAGGGTCGCTGTACACCTCCACAGAGAGGCATTGTGCACGCCTCAGAGGGCCGGTGTATACCTCCACAGAGAGGCATTGTGCACGCCTCAGAGGGTCGGTGTACACCTCCACAGAGAGGCATTGTGCATGCCTCAGAGGGTCGTTGTACACCTCCACAGATAGGCATTGTGCACGCCTCAGAGGGTCGGTGTACACTGTGAGAAGTTGGCCTGATATGTAGTGCTCACTATTCTAGTGATCACTGTGTATCATTCCAAACGACCCTTATTGATGATTGGTTGCAAGTCAACCTTATAGACCAGCTATCCTAGTAGCGTGGATACGAGCAGTCTTAGGCTAAACTCTAGAGGGCGTGTTAAGCCAGCTGTTTACCATCACATATACCCCTTGAACACCAAGTGAAAGGACACCACACAAGTTGTTATGAAAATAAAAGGATATTTATTTATAACAAGACTACCCTGGCTCTTTATGAGTCAGGGAGCTAAGCACACTACAAAACTCTTAGGAAAATACTTCAGTTGCACAATTTACACAAATGCCCGGTGGGCACGAGAAACCATCTACACTAACAGTGAAATGCGAATGGTTAGAGGCTGGAGGTACTGATTCCGGAGTGTTCCGATCAGTGGGACTAAACGAAAAAGGAACTGGACACTTGTAGAGCGAACCTGCGATGGAGCACCGAGATGCTCGAGTTACCTAGCCCGGAGGCTGCGGCTGCGTGAAGTTCGGCAAGATGTCGGGGGTCCTCGTGTAGTCTCAGGAGCCTGAAAGAAGAAGTTGCTGGCAGGCGACCAGTGACGATGTTCAGAGCGATCCAAGCCTGGATCGGTGAGGAAGGAAACCTGAAAGCAGAGGGGACTCAGTTCTCAACCGCTAGCCAGCGATCGTGTGGGTACCAGGGGGGTACCGGCTGAAGTCACCTCGACCAGGTGAGTGGGTGACGTCGGACTCGGCTGTTCCTCGGACCAGGAGGCGCGGCGGCGACCAGGATGGAGGGCGAGCTGTCCCACGAAGGTGTCTGCTGTCGATGATGCTGGGCCCAGGAAGGGGCAGCGGATCTTGGCAGTGGCAACCCAAGCGGGGGAGTCAAGATGGCGTCGGGAGTGGACCAGGAGGGTCCGTGGTACTCCTCTGTTGAAGGGGAGCAAGAGCCAGTCTGGAGCAACCAGACCGGTGATGCAAATAATCTTGGAGCGTCGTGAAGAGGGCCACAAGCCGGTCGGCAAGTGGTCGGACAACGCTGGGAACAGCAAGAAGCGGAAGGGCCCCCACGCAGATCTCGTGGATGCTGGGGAGACAGACTTCGATGCTGGAGCTGCTCAGGGTTTAGGGCTTCTCAAACCCTAGGTGCACTCACTCGAGGGTCCCTCGGTGGGCGTGCTAGATAAGCGTCGTGCAGGTTCTGAAGATAGCCGGTCCCGCAGGTCTCGTCACACCTACGACTCTCAGCTGGGCTGATGAGGTAGGTAAAAGGTCAGAGATGGCAGGGAACTCGGGTCTCGTCGAGCTGGGCAGTCTTGATCCGTAGGAGACGTACAGCAAACCGCAAGCGCTTAGGTGGTGCCTGCTGGTGCAGGGTGGCTACTCCTTAGCCACAAGGGAGAGTCTTCAGAAATAGTCAAGAGTTCCTTTCGTGGAAAGTGGTTCGTGATTCGGAGTTATCCGATTATCTGATTATCCAATTTGGGAAGGGGACTCGCTCCTACCTTTATTCTAAGAAAAGGGGCTGGCCCGTGACTAGGTTCTACCTATGGGTGGAGCCAGGAGGGGGGTGGTTACACCCCTATCCTTTGTCCGGCTTCGCGCCAGCTCAGGGGCTGGTGTGCCCCCGAAACTGGTTTGAGCCGGGCTATGCACAGTGAGCACCGGGGTGCCACTTGCAATCACCTTCCTTTCAGCCCTGCCTACCTGGGATACACAAACCCTGTCTGGGATGGTGCTAACACCGCCCTCGACAGGAAACCCTTTGTCCAAGCTCCCCTTGCTGGAAGGTCCCCCAGCAGCAGGAGGTCAGACTTGTGTCTGGTGGCAGCATCCATTTTGTGATGCTGAGGCTTGAGTCAACTTTAACCGGGGTTCAAGGTTACTTCCATGTCGTGTCCCTCTAAAAGGGGGGAATGCTAACCCCGTCGCCAGGACTGGCGAGGGGTTCGTATTCCCATTCGTATGACACCTTACTCGACATGTGTAGGTGATGTGATGCCAAAGTTAGCAAATAACCGCAAGGATTATAATGCATTAAAAGTAGTTGGCCCGCGTCACCATGGAACGGCTATTAGGACTTGGTTCCGCAAGCCGTCGACGTGCTCAGCTCGCGCCAGAGCACCGTCCCACATGATTCCCTGCACTCTGCCTTCAGGATTGATAAGGCCTGCTATAGGAGTGACTGATAGGAATCCATGTGTCCATTTTAGGGTTTAGGTGTAGGAATACTACACCTACAGCAACGGGTGATTACACCACGTGGCCCCAGCTGTCGTGCAGCCAGTTGTGTCAGATTTGGGCGGCCATTCCAGGGGTGGCATAATACATGCTTCAGCCCCTGGTAGGCCCTGGGTACACCGATGCCCTGGATACCTGTGGTATGCTGAGACAGGGACTGACAAGGCGGCCCAGTTCCAATTAGTGGATGCACCTAATGTACATGTGTGTTAATTTCGAGAGAGAACAGCTAGGCTGTGGGTCTGATTGGCAGGCCCACAGCCGGAGAAAGTCGTAAACCAATGAAGCAAAAGCAAAAAATCTGGGTGATCATAGGATTGCAGACCCTACTCTCCTACATGACCCCCCCCCCCCAAACTTTGGGACAATAAGCTAACCTTGACCAGGTGAGTCTTCTTGCTCTAAGTGGAAATACCTGGAGAGCCCATCTGCATTGCCATGATCAGTGCCAGGTCTATGCTCCACTGTGAAGTCCATCCCCTGTAGGGAAATGGACCACCTAAGTAGTTTGGGGTTTTCACCCTTCATTTGATTTAGCCACAAGAGGGGCTTATGGTCGGTCTGAATCTTGAAGTGAGTGCCAAACAAGTATGGCCTCAACTTCTTCAGGGCCCAAACCACAGCAAAGGCCTCCCTCTCAATAGCTGACCAATTCTTCTCTCTGGGGGTCAGCCTCCTGCTAATAAAAGCTATGGGCTGGTCATGACCATCAAAATTCAGTTGCGATAGAACAGCTCCCACACCCAGCTCCGAAGCGTCTGT
Organism: Triturus cristatus; assembly: GCF_964204655.1. NCBI lineage: Eukaryota > Metazoa > Chordata > Amphibia > Caudata > Salamandridae > Triturus > Triturus cristatus. The sequence continues at coordinate 1,223,905,737 of NC_140593.1, forward strand.
TTGGACAATGAATGGTTTGGAGTAGTCTGGACTCTTTAGGATAGGTGCTGTGCACATGGCCTGCTTTAGGTCATCGAATGCCTTCTGACAGCTTGCTGTCCACTGAACTTTTTTTGGCATCTTTTTACTTGTCAGGTCGTTTAGCGGGGTCACAATGGATCCATAATTTCTGACAAATTTCCGGTAATAACCAGTCAGGCCCAAGAAAGCTCGAACCTGAGTCTGGGTGGTTGGAGGAGCCCAGTCCTGAATGGCCTGTATTTTGCTCTCCAATGGTTGAACCTGGCCTCCACCTACAAGGTGGCCCAGGTATACAACCTGTGTCTGCCCTATCAGGCACTTGGTGGCCTTGATAGTGAGGCCTGCCTTCTGCAGGGCCTCTAACACTTTCCTCAGGTGGACCAGGTGATCCTCCCAGGTGGAGCTAAAGACAGCGATATCGTCCAGATACGCCGCACAGAAGTCGTCCAACCCAGTGAGAACTCGATTCACCAGCCTTTGGAAGGTGGCAGGTGCATTTTTCAAACCAAAGGGCATTACCACGAACTGATAATGCCCACCCGGGGTAGAAAATGCTGTTTTGGGCTTGGCCTCCTCAGCTAACCTGATTTGCCAATACCCAGCTGTCAGGTCAAACGTACTTAAGTAGTTGGCCGAGGCCAACCGGTCGATAAGTTCGTCTGCTCTTGGTATCGGGTGGGCATCAGTCTTAGTGACCGCATTGAGACCTCTGTAGTCCACGCAAAACCTCATCTCTTTCTTACCGCCCTGGGTCTGAGGTTTTGGCACGAGCACTACGGGACTAGCCCAGGGACTGTCCGAGGGTTCAATGACTCCCAGCTCCAACATTTTCTGCACCTCCGTCTTGATGCAGTCTCTGACATGATCAGGTTGCCGATAGATTTTACTCTTTACGGGCAGACTGTCCCCAGTGTCGACCTCATGGGTACACCACTTGGTCTGACTGGGTGTCAGAGAGAACATATGTCGAAAGGATTGAAGAACCTGTTTACAATCCTCTTGTTGATGTCCAGAGAGGCTGCCACAAAAGGCAACACCATCTACTGATCCATCGTCAGGGTTCTGAGAGAGCAGGTCTGGGAGAGGGTCACTCTCCTCCTCCTGTCCCTCATCTGTGGCCATGAGCAAGCCCATGCCCTCTGTCGACATATGCCTTGAGCCTGTTTACATGGAGCACCCTGTGGGGGCTCCGGGGAGTTCCCAGGTCTACCAAGTAGGTGACCTCTCCCTTTTGCTCAATGATCGTGTGGGGCCCAGACCATTTGTCTTTGAGTGCTACTGGGGCCACTGGCTCCAGCACCCACACCTTCTGTCCAGGCTGGTACACAGTCAGGACAGCCTTTTGGTCGTGCCAAGCTTTCTGTAATTCTTGGCTCGCCTCCAGGTTTTTAGACGCCTTTTCCATGTACTCCGCCATCCGCGAGCGGAGACCGAGCACATAGTCCACAATGTTTGATGCCGGCTTTCTGAGAGGTCTCTCCCATCCTTCCTTTACCAAACAAAGGGGTCCCCTTACAGGATGTCCGAACAGAAGCTCAAAAGGGCTGTAGCCAACCCCCTTCTGCGGGACCTCTCTGTAGGCGAACAAGAGGCAGGGTATCAGGACATCCCATCTCCGCCGAAGCTTTTCAGGTAGTCCGTGAATCATCCCTTTTCGGGTCCTGTTGAATCTCTCAACAAGCCCATTGCATTGTGGGTGATAGGGTGTGGTGAACTTGTAGTTGACACCACATTCCTTCCACATAGCAGTCAGATATCCCGACATGAAGTTTGCACCTCTGTCTGAGACGACCTCCTTAGGGAAGCCCACTCTGGAGAACACTCCAAGTAGGGCCCGTGCCACCACAGGTGCTGTAGTGGTCCTAAGGGGAATAGCTTCGGGATACCTGGTGGCGTGGTCCACCACCACCAGTATAAACTTGTGCCCCGATGCTGTCTGGGGTTCCATTGGTCCGACAATGTCGATCCCCACTCGTTCAAAGGGTACCCCCACCACTGGTAGTGGTATGAGGGGGGCCTTTGTCGTGCCACCTGACTTACCACTGGCTTGGCAAGTGACACAGGAGCGGCAAAACTCCTTCGTATCTTCGGACATGTGGGGCCAGTGAAAGTGTGGAACAATTCTGTCCCAAGTCTTATTCTGGCCTAAGTGACCTGCAAGGGGAATCTCGTGGGCCAAGGTGAGAAGGCAACCTCTCAGAGACAAGGGGATGACCAGCCTCCTGGTCGCACCAGGTTTGGGGTCTCTTGCCTCGGAGTACAGGAGTCCATCGTCCCAGTACACTTTGTGGGTACCTGTGGCGTTCCCTGCAGCCTCAGCAGCGGCCTGCTGTCTGAGGGGTTCAAGTGAGGGGCAGTCTAACTGTGCCTTCCCCAGGTCTTCCCTGGAGGGTCCCCCTGAGCCCAGAAACTCAACCTGACCAGGTTCAAGCTCTTGCGGCTCAGTTTCCCTCAGTTCTTTAAGGTCAGCCTCCTCGGAGACTTGATCCACGACCTGGGGCAAGGGGGAAGGCGAAGCCTTACCCTTACTGCTCCTTTTCTTGGAAGGTGTCTGGTCCGTTCTTCCAGGATCCAGCACCTGTTCAGTGGGGCATCTTTTGGCCTGTGACCTGGTCACAGCAAGGACATGTGCTGGCAAGCCTAACATCTCCATGTGAGTCCTCTGCTCCACTTCTGACCATTGTGACGTTTCCAAATCATTGCCCAACAGACATTCTACGGGGAGGTCTGAACTAACCACAACCTTTTTCGGGCCACTTACCCCTCCCCAGGAGAAATCAACAACTGCCATACTGTGATTGGTAGTGACGTTGCTGGCATTGGTCACTAGGTAACTGGTACCTAGCATGATCTGTCCAGGGTCCACGAAGTTAGGCGTCACCATGGTGACACTGGCACACGTGTCCCTGTAGGCCTGAGCCACTTTTCCATTTATCAAAGGTGTCTGTCTGTATTTGCCCAAAGTATTGGGACTGGCATCAGGGGACATATCCATATCCCCTGTACAGACAAGGACGGCCTGAGTGAGCGTGCCGACTAAGTCGTCACTCCCCTCGGTTCCCAAGGTTAACCCAACTAATGCCTTGGGAGGCGCACTACCACTGCTGACTGTACTAGGGGGCGCAGGTGCCTTAGGGGCTGCAGTGGCAGGAGTTTTCCCTCCTTTCTTGGTGCAGTCACTAAACCAGTGAGTCTTACTTTTACAGTATTGGCACCACCTTTTTGACTGGCCTTCTTGAGTCTTCTTCTTCTGTGAAGCCTGACCCCCACCCTCTTTGGTTTGTTGGGGACCTGTCGAAGACTTCTGGTCATTTTGTTCGTTCTTGTTACCCTTTTGGTCTGCTTTCTTCTGACCACCCTGGTTCTGATTCTGGTTCTGCTTGACCCTTGTTCTGACCCATCTGTCTGCCTTCTTTCCCAATTCTTGGGGAGAGGTCAGATCCGAGTCGACAAGGTGCTGATGCAACAATTGGTTCTGACAGTTGTTTAAAATCTGTTCTCGCATGATAAGATTGTACAATCCTGTGTAATCAGTAACCTTGCTACCCAGCAACCAGCCTTCCAAAGCCTTAGTGGCACAATCGACAAAGTCAGCCCAATCCTGAGACTGAATTTTCTGGGTGTCCCGGAACAGCACCCGGTACTGTTCCGTGGTTAAGCCGAACCCATCAATCAGTGTGTTCTTCAGGACTTGGTAGTTGTTAGCATCCTCAGCTCTTGTAGTGAGGAGCTTGTCCCTTCCTTTACCTTCAAAGGAAAGCCACAGTATAGCTACCCACTGACTTGGGGGGACGCACTGGACAGTGCAGGCCCTCTCCAAGGCAGTTATCCACTTGTGGATGTCGTCCCCTTGTTTAAAGGGGGGCACTATTTTACTCAGGTGTCTAGTGTCTATACCCCTGTCTTTCTCTCTATTGAGAATGCTGCCACCAGTGGGGTCTAACCCACTTAATTTCTGCTCTCGGGCCAAGGCAAGTCTTTCTTTGGCGAGGGCAAGTTCTTCCCGCTCGATCCTCAGATTGACCTCCCGCATCTTCGCTTCATGCTCCCTCCTCTGAGGGGAAGTCATTCCTCTCTGAGAAGGTGCCTGAGAGACATGTGTATGAACCGATCTGCCAGAGCCTCTGGAGAGAGACCTAGCTCGTCCGTTCCCAAGGTTAAGCCTGCTTGAGCGTGGGCCCGGGGCTCCCCCAGTTCCATTCTCATGCCTGCTTAAGTTGGTCCTTGTAAGCCTGCCGACTACCACTGGACCTTTGTCTGCCTCGTCTCCCGATAACTCGTCCTCGTCCTCCTCCTCTGTGTGGAGGTCGAGGTCGGGGTCACCGAGGGTTCCCTCTAAGGGAGGCATGTTCCCATCTGCACTGGGGGGACCTGGGTTAGAGGACCTCCTAGCATCGTACGCCTCTAAGAGACCTATCAGTATTGCGATGGTAGGGTTAGAACCCTGGTTTAGCTTCCTGGAGGCACACAGTTGTCTCATCTCCTTGAAGCTAAGAGTTGCATATCGTGACACGACCTGTGGAGGGTCACTGACCACTAAGGGAGTCCCTGCAGACTCTCCGTGGACCGACATGCTTTTCTAGTGAGGTGTAAGTGTTGCACCTACCTACACTATGGGTTTACCTACTGATCCCTTGCTAAGAGTTGTAGTCAGGGTGTGCTAAGCCCTGTTACACTACAACAGCCGGTTCAGTAGAACTCGGAGTATTCTAAGTTAAGTTATATGTACCTGGGTACTTATGTGATCTTTCACTGCGATATTCTTAGGATACGTGTGTGGTAAAACAACAGCAAGCTCAAATCCCAACCGCTGCTCACCAATGTGAGAAGTTGGCCTGATATGTAGTGCTCACTATTCTAGTGATCACTGTGTATCATTCCAAACGACCCTTATTGATGATTGGTTGCAAGTCAACCTTATAGACCAGCTATCCTAGTAGCGTGGATACGAGCAGTCTTAGGCTAAACTCTAGAGGGCGTGTTAAGCCAGCTGTTTACCATCACATATACCCCTTGAACACCAAGTGAAAGGACACCACACAAGTTGTTATGAAAATAAAAGGATATTTATTTATAACAAGACTACCCTGGCTCTTTATGAGTCAGGGAGCTAAGCACACTACAAAACTCTTAGGAAAATACTTCAGTTGCACAATTTACACAAATGCCCGGTGGGCACGAGAAACCATCTACACTAACAGTGAAATGCGAATGGTTAGAGTCTGGAGGTACTGATTCCGGAGTGTTCCGATCAGTGGGACTAAACGAAAAAGGAACTGGACACTTGTAGAGCGAACCTGCGATGGAGCACCGAGATGCTCGAGTTACCTAGCCCGGAGGCTGCGGCTGCGTGAAGTTCGGCAAGATGTCGGGGGTCCTCGTGTAGTCTCAGGAGCCTGAAAGAAGAAGTTGCTGGCAGGCGACCAGTGACGATGTTCAGAGCGATCCAAGCCTGGATCGGTGAGGAAGGAAACCTGAAAGCAGAGGGGACTCAGTTCTCAACCGCTAGCCAGCGATCGTGTGGGTACCAGGGGGGTACCGGCTGAAGTCACCTCGACCAGGTGAGTGGGTGACGTCGGACTCGGCTGTTCCTCGGACCAGGAGGCGCGGCGGCGACCAGGATGGAGGGCGAGCTGTCCCACGAAGGTGTCTGCTGTCGATGATGCTGGGCCCAGGAAGGGGCAGCGGATCTTGGCAGTGGCAACCCAAGCGGGGGAGTCAAGATGGCGTCGGGAGTGGACCAGGAGGGTCCGTGGTACTCCTCTGTTGAAGGGGAGCAAGAGCCAGTCTGGAGCAACCAGACCGGTGATGCAAATAATCTTGGAGCGTCGTGAAGAGGGCCACAAGCCGGTCGGCAAGTGGTCGGACAATGCTGGGAACAGCAAGAAGCGGAAGGGCCCCCACGCAGATCTCGTGGATGCTGGGGAGACAGACTTCGATGCTGGAGCTGCTCAGGGTTTAGGGCTTCTCAAACCCTAGGTGCACTCACTCGAGGGTCCCTCGGTGGGTGTGCTAGATAAGCGTTGTGCAGGTTCTGAAGATAGCCGGTCCCGCAGGTCTCGTCACACCTACGACTCTCAGCTGGGCTGATGAGGTAGGTAAAAGGTCAGAGATGGCAGGGAACTCGGGTCTCGTCGAGCTGGGCAGTCTTGATCCGTAGGAGACGTACAGCAAACCGCAAGCGCTTAGGTGGTGCCTGCTGGTGCAGGGTGGCTACTCCTTAGCCACAAGGGAGAGTCTTCAGAAATAGTCAAGAGTTCCTTTCGTGGAAAGTGGTTCGTGATTCGGAGTTATCCGATTATCTGATTATCCAATTTGGGAAGGGGACTCGCTCCTACCTTTATTCTAAGAAAAGGGGCTGGCCCGTGACTAGGTTCTACCTATGGGTGGAGCCAGGAGGGGGGTGGTTACACCCCTATCCTTTGTCCGGCTTCGCGCCAGCTCAGGGGCTGGTGTGCCCCCGAAACTGGTTTGAGCCGGGCTATGCACAGTGAGCACCGGGGTGCCACTTGCAATCACCTTCCTTTCAGCCCTGCCTACCTGGGATACACAAACCCTGTCTGGGATGGTGCTAACACCGCCCTCGACAGGAAACCCTTTGTCCAAGCTCCCCTTGCTGGAAGGTCCCCCAGCAGCAGGAGGTCAGACTTGTGTCTGGTGGTAGCATCCATTTTGTGATGCTGAGGCTTGAGTCAACTTTAACCGGGGTTCAAGGTTAATTCCATGTCGTGTCCCTCTAAAAGGGGGGAATGCTAACCCCGTCGCCAGGACTGGCGAGGGGTTCGTATTCCCATTCGTATGACACCTTACTCGACATGTGTAGGTGATGTGATGCCAAAGTTAGCAAATAACCGCAAGGATTATAATGCATTAAAAGTAGTTGGCCCGCGTCACCATGGAACGGCTATTAGGACTTGGTTCCGCAAGCCGTCGACGTGCTCAGCTCGCGCCAGAGCACCGTCCCACATGATTCCCTGCACTCTGCCTTCAGGATTGATAAGGCCTGCTATAGGAGTGACTGATAGGAATCCATGTGTCCATTTTAGGGTTTAGGTGTAGGAATACTACACCTACAGCAACGGGTGATTACACCACGTGGCCCCAGCTGTCGTGCAGCCAGTTGTGTCAGATTTGGGCGGCCATTCCAGGGGTGGCATAATACATGCTTCAGCCCCTGGTAGGCCCTGGGTACACCGATGCCCTGGATACCTGTGGTATGCTGAGACAGGGACTGACAAGGCGGCCCAGTTCCAATTAGTGGATGCACCTAATGTACATGTGTGTTAATTTCGAGAGAGAACAGCTAGGCTGTGGGTCTGATTGGCAGGCCCACAGCCGGAGAAAGTCGTAAACCAATGAAGCAAAAGCAAAAAATCTGGGTGATCATAGGATTGCAGACCCTACTCTCCTACATACACCTCCACAGAGAGGCATTGTGCACGCCTCAGAGGGTCGCTGTACACCTCCACAGAGAGGCATTGTGCACCTCACAGAGGGTCGGTGTATACCTCCACAGAGAGGCATTGTGCACGCCTCAGAGGGTCGGTGTACACCTCGACAGAGAGGCATTGTGCACCTCACAGAGGGTCGCTGTACACCTCCACAGAGAGGCATTGTGCACCTCACAGAGGGTCGGTGTACACCTCCACAGAGAGGCATTGTGCACGCCTCAGAGGGTCGGTGTACACCTCGACAGAGGCATTGTGCACCTCACAGAGGGTCGGTGTATACCTCCACAGAGAGGCATTGTGCACGCCTCAGAGGGTCGGTGTACACCTCAACAGAGAGGCATTGTGCACCTCGCAGAGGGTCGGTGTATACCTCCACAGAGAGGCATTGTGCACCTCACAGAGGGTCGGTGTATACCTCCACAGAGAGGCATTGTGCACGCCTCAGAGTGTGGAAATTTAGTTCGTAACTTAACATTATCTGCGCCATCTTGTCTCTCTCCAGCGCCGCACGCGGAAACACACGGCGACCATTTTAGGCATCATGGCCCCTCTCCCTGCTCATTGCCGATCGCCAGCGCGTCCCTCTGGCGCTGCGAACGCCCCCCCCCCGTGCGCTGACCACCCCCGCTCCCTCATGCATAGGCCATAAACCCTCTCCTCCTGCGCGACCCTGCCATGGAACCACATCCCGCGCCTGACCAACACCTCCTTTCATCCCATACATAGTCATACATCCTCTTGATAACCCCCTTCCTCTGCGCCCGATTGTCCGAACCGATCCCAGGCCATCACCTAGCCCTGCGGATGCAGTTTATTGCCCCTACTGTAAGGGAAACACCTCACATCAAAGGGATTACAGAAGGACAAGACCCCCACCCCCTGAGACCCGACCAGTCGCACACATCCCCGGGAATTGGCGGAATGTCCAGCTGTGTGATAGCCATCTCTTACCGTGGGTGGGGTGGGGACTTCCACTGTAGATATGTGTGGGAACGAGCTTGAGGTGGGGATTCCAAGGATGCCTTTCCGTACATCAAAGTCTCAACAAGAATGTGTCACGTGTAATAAAGCAATAAACTTGTGTATAAGAGGCCAGGCCTCAGAGATGCGGTTAGAGCACCTCGAGACGATACCCTGCTGTCCGATCTGACGTGTTCTGCTCCGACGGAATAAAACTTTGTTTCCTGCCTTCCAGTCTCCGGCGCCTGCCTCTTTTATTGGTTAATCATCGAATGGTATAAGAGGCGGTTACCGCCGGGCAATACTTGAAAGGTTATCGACTGAACCTGCCGCTACCATTTAACAATTGGCGTCCCAAACGTGGGGCCCATCAGCGACACGTGGATCCAACGGGAGAGGTCCCGACGACAGAGTGAACGACTGCAACGATCGGGAAGAGCTCCTGCCCGATAGACCCTCGTCTGGCAGCCGATCATCCGAACTTCACTGGTTCCGAGCAGACCTCTCTCTAGTGATCTACGGTCCTGACTGGGAACCATCAGGAGTGCCGCGGCAAATACGGAGAGTAGAGGACGATCGGGCGCCGGAGGCGGAAGACGAGAAACTGTCCATGCGGTCCGGGTAAGGTCGTGTAACACGACGAATTGCGAAACGATTGCTTGATTGATTGAAAATACTAGTATTGCTTATTTGATTGTTCTTTTTGAGATATTCGCTGCCTACAAACGGGGAAGAGTAGAAATACTCCCTCCCCCTTTGCAGATAGTGAATGGTAGGTAACGCGGACCTTTGTCCCCCTTTGTAATCTGTCGTGCCTATTTTTCTCCCCACTGATTGATTGTCCGAACATTGATTGTCTTTGACGAATAGTGCTTTTGAGATATTCTCTGTTTGCAAATAACGTAGAATAGAAATATTCTGTCTAGTCTTTGCAGATAGTGAAGGGTAGGTAACGCGGACTTTTGTCCCCCGTTGTAACCCGTCGTGCCTATCTCTTTCTCACCATTTGATTGTTTGATTGTCCGAACACTGATTGTTCGATATTGGTTCTTTGGAGGTATTCTCTGCTTACAAATAACGTGGAATAGAGATATTCTGTCTAGTCTTTGCAAGCAGTGAAAAGATAGGTAGTGCAGACTTTTGTCCCCGTTGTAACCCGTCATGCCTATCTTCTCCCCACTGATTGGTAGTTGGTTCTGCCCGGACCGCTTATTAGAGATGAACCATCCGGCTCCACTGGAAGGCACCCCTAATAAGGACATGTTTACTAAATATGGACTAGTCGCTGTAGCTTATAGCAAACTATGGCATATAAAAAATCGCTATAGAAAAACAAAAGGGATCGAGCAAAACCAGTAGGCCACTGGGGGGATCCTTTTGACCCTGCAAAAATAAGAAACACTAGGAAATAGCCCTTCGCGAAAAATATGAAACTAGGGGAAGGAGCCAAGCTCACGGTCGAGATGGCCACGAGGTAGCTCGGCTCCGTCGCTCTCGCTGCCTAAGCATGTCTGCCCTACCACCCACCCCGCCCAATAAAACGACAAAACCCTACACAAATGGAAGTCTGCTGATACCCACCATCGGCGTCGCCGAACTGGGCTAGATCGCGCACAATTGGGCTATGTCTTTTCTGGTTATGCAGTAACATCCTTGTGATCATTGCCAGATTACAAATATATACAACACTCCAACAAAGTAGTATGATTGAAACGCTTTATAAACTTGTAGGTATATGCAACACTCCAACAGGGTAAACATGTCAAAACACTCTTTTTTAAACAACTATTTACATGGCAGCCTGCTGCAACATCCATCCCAAGGAATTCACCGTCCACGTGACACAGTCCCAGTCCCTCCCTCCTCGGAGTAGCAACATTGGGCTGCCTTGGTCTGTCTTTTAGTAGGCTTTGGGCTATAAAACACGCCTACAAAATCCATCGGCCTGTGAGGCGGCATCAGTGGCGAACCATTGTGCGAATAGGCCGGAGGCAACACGACGCGCCGAGACCCGGACGGCATCGAGGTGGTGTCCAACAAGTTGTTGTACTGGTCTGGCCATCCTACAATGCTGCGCCGAAAGACGGCGTGGGGTGCCCTGGGGGGAGGCGACGCGAACGGGCCTCCCCCGCCTCCCCAGATGGAGGCTCCTCAGTTGCAGTAGGGCACCCCTTAGCGTTTCACTCACCGACCAGTTGCAGTAGAAGCACCCCTTAGCGTTTCACTCACCGACCAGTTGCAGTAGAAGCACCCCTTAGCGTTTCACTCACCGACCAGTTGCAGTAGAAGCACCCCTTAGCGTTTCCCTCGCTGGCCAGCTGCAGCAGGACTGCCATTAACGTTTCACCTGCCGGACGACCACCCAGGCGGAGGTTCCTTTCTGCACCAAAGTTTCCATTAGCGTTCCACCCAAGAAGTGGGCCCCCGCAGTTGGTTGGTGTGGGGACCCACTCCGGTGGCTGTGGTGGAGAACTGCTGCTGCCACAGGACTCTCAAAATGGCAGCTGGCTCTTCGGATTCGGGCCTGGTCCACTAAGATGGCTCTGGGCTACCTTGGAACTCGGAAGCTTGCCTGCTCGGGCATGGGCCCCACCCTTGAAAACGTCCTCTCAGCTTTGCAGATTCTACGGGAGTCATTGGCCCTCGACTCCCGCGGACTTCCGGTGGAGGCAACCGCCACTATTGCTCGATAATTCCACGTTAACTTGTCTTTGCCCCGGGCGGCAGCCATTTTGTCCCTATTTTGTGCCGTGAGAGAGACTGATTCAGGGCGTCGGCAGAGAGACACGCCTGCTGTCCCGCTCTCCGAAAGGACCATGGCGTTGCTGCGAGGTGGTGGTGCCCTCATGCTGACGCCAGCTTCTGTTTGAAGTACCAGGAGACACTGTAGACAACCAACTCGAATCAGTTCCGGTGGAACCTCAGCATGACCCGGTTTCGAGTCACGGTTCATGCTGTCTGTTCTTTCTGTGGGCGTTAATGAAAATTTCTTGAACTACCGAAAGGGATTCTGGTCCGGCCGCTAGTTAGTGGAAACATTTAGACTGTACCTTGGGCCCACCCAACCTCGCCCCAAAATGGCGCCGATGTGGGAGGGACCTACAACTCCTTATAGGCGTTCCGGTTACTTGGCATTAATGTTAAGGGATATGTATACGGCCTTTTTGTACATGGCGGGCGGGGGACGGGGAGGGTACTGACTGGGCATGCAAACAACCTTATTGATGCTGGTCTTCTCATTATTGATCAATTTTATTTTCGCGCTAAGGTAGTGTTGCTCATGATACTCGACGCCTCTTGCACCGTGGCCGGCCTATACAGTTGTAGGCCCGTATTTGTATACTGACATTTTCACAATAAAGGGTTTTCGAAGGAATTATGGAATCAACGTCATACCAATCGCCTAGGTTGATAAGGTTTTGAATAATGGCTGTCATTTCCAAACAATAGAAGACAGATAATGCAGACCCTTTGCCTAAATTTTGGATTGATGAAAAAAAAAATTGTATCCGTGACACCTGTCTTTTTTTCCAGAGTTGTTAGAAAATGGTTGGCTGTAGCTTAAGGTATCTGTCGAATGTAAGGTATGGTATTTGTCCCATAATATACGACTAATTGGGAAACAAATGCACGAAGAGGGAACTCGAATTCTAGGACAAATGAAATTAAGCGTTTTTGCTATAGTAGAAAGAAAGGATATAGTACACAAACAAAACAAAAAAAAAAGGATAGTCAAGATCTGTGGTATTATACGTTCCTGCAGCTAGTCTGGTACGTGGTAAGTAGAACTTTTTCGTGTTTATGCGCGCTGATGTGCTTTGAATGCTGCCCCCCCCCTTCTTTTCTTCTCTGTAGGTTACATCGGAAGTTCCGACTGAAGAATAGAGTGGACATGGACCGCACCGTGCTCCCTGTAGGGAAAGACATAGACAAGTGCTGTGAGGTGGTGCGTGGAGTGCAGACCATCACTGGGAACGTGAAAAACTGTATGGTATGACTGTGCGTACGTGCCCTGATTGTACGGTATGAATGTGTATGTATTGCATATGCCTGGGTCACTGGAGAGAACGTCTTTGTATGACTGAAATGCTTGTCTATCGATCAAGGGGATGGGAAAATAAGCCCGAATATGGTAACTCCTCGTTTGAAGAAACGACTCTCCCTCTCCCGTTAGCTAATAAATTGGAGGGTGACTTACACCAGAAGCTTGAAGGATCATTTCAGTACGACGAACCCGACTCCAACTGATAACCCGAATGTACCACCAGTGAGTCGATTCGTGTGCTGACTAAATAAGAGAAGTTAAGAATACCCCAGGTCGGGGTTCATCCAAAACCCCCCAAAATGAATTACGGTAAATACTGAAAATACGCAGCACGCATATAAAAAGGACAGGAAAGGAAAGGTCCCCTGACCCAAAATAGCTCTGTGTCTTCGTCTTAGGTTTCTGTGCTTGATGTATGTACTGTTACACCCTATCCGGTATTTGTGTGTACGTGAACGTTGAATTTGTTTTCCCCCAGCTTGTGTTTTCGTACGTAAAACTGACCCGTGTTGCTCTATGTGTGTATACACCAAGTAGCCTATTATCGTACACGCTCTCTCTCTCTCTCTCTCGTTTTATGTCGTACGTGTACCAAATAGCCTACTTGATGCGCACGTCTCTCTCTCTCCCTCTCACAATCTCTCTCTCTCTCTCTCTCTCTCCCCCTCGCTGAAGGCTCCCTTGCCCTCTTTTTGAATAGATGACGACACTGTACGTCCTCAGTATATGTATAATTGGCCTAAACATGACAGTGTTCGAACAAATTGACAGAAGCAAAACGACCGTATTTTGCCACACTACTACCTCTCCTTTCTGTAAAATGATGGAACTTAATTGGCTGAGAAAGAAAGGACAGGTAAGACGACTGATGTCTCCCAATCTGACCCTTATAACGGGAACTATATGTCAGTGGTTTTATTGTTTTTAGGACACTAACGACTCCACCTCCATCGCTCAGAATCGCCCCGCCCATTGCACAGAAATAGAGCGTCTAAGCACCCCGTCCTTCCAGAATAGTCCCAGTCCTGTACTAGCCATCCCTGGATAATTTAAGCAATACAGCTGATGACCTTGTTTTTAAAGATACATCGCCTAAAACTGATAAAGGTTAACTATTGTCTCCAGCAAGAAAAATGTTTAGCTTGTGTCCCTCCCCGAAACAGATATTTGTGAGCCCATGACAGTAGCACCTCGCACTTTTTCATAAACTTAGCAGTCCCTGGAAAAAAAAATATGAATCGACAGGGCTTGTGTTAGAAAGACGAGTCTCTACCGGAGAAGTCGGTTCGAATTTTGATAGACAAGGAAGTTGATAGATGTCAGACTTCTTGCCACATTTATAAGGTACAGGAATCAACACCTAACAGACCCGATGATGGAAATTTGCAGGAACCCTCGCAAGTCTGCACCACAGCAATGATTAATGAGTTAGTAGCACACACCGACATCAGAGTTAATAGACATCCACCATGAAGTGACCGATAAACGTTTCCCCGACTACTTGGGGTTGGGAGAGAGAATGAAGTGTGTAAACGTCTTCCCTACCAGTTCTCTAAGATTTTGTTTCTTGTACTCATTCAAAGATAGCATGCGGTCATCGGAGGAGAGGGGTCGGACGTGACGCACAGCCTGGCTGCGGATCATGGAACATCTATGGCCTCGACCAAGGGGGAGCCACGGAGAAAAATGATGCGGGACGAGGCACCATTCTCAGCATGAATAGTGATAGAAAGAAGGGCTGTCCCGAAGCCCCCCCCCTGCTCACTGATCAGCTCGTGCCTGAAGCCCGTCGAGCCCGATTGATGGGCTCAGTGCTAAAAGATTCTGCTCTCCTTGGTCCGCTTTTTGATCCGATCCCACTCCACCCCCTCTTCCCTCGGCCTCCCAAAGCATGCCTCTATCCCCCCCCCCCCCATTTTTCATATGAGATTTTGAACTTGACTTGACAAAAGAAGAACGAAATGCGGGTACCCCGTCTCAAGGTACCTATGATAAGATCAGTTAGGGAACAGGACAAAACAGGACTGTGATCCGAGAGCAAAGGATGGTCACACCCTGCATCACGAAAAACCTGGATTTGAGCTGGACCCTAGCTCTACCGTCGGTGCTCAACAGTGCCAACGAAAGAAGAACAATGAGAGCTTACCAGTGATGGCTCGCTGTAATAGGACACTGGAAAAAAGAACTCCCTTTTGGACATTGCCCCCCCCTGACTGTAACTCATGTTGAGTTGAATTCCTCTCCCAACCACTTTCGTATTGACTATCTTCCAATCGAGTTTCCAAGATATTACATCGATCACTTCCAACTGTACACTGACATCTAAGAAACACTAACTTCGTATAATGACAATTGTATAACATCAGCCGTGCACATGACTATGCTGTCTAGTTTGATCAACACGAAGTCTAGGCCTTAAGTAATGTACGTAATATTCCTTGTTTTACCAGAGCATTTTTTCGGTATCATACTTGTGTTCAAGCAAGCTTCCCTCCTCCTATCTCCGGGTCTGACATATGACACAGCTGATGTAATTTTGTATGCGCTACCTCCTCGCCTATCACATCAACTACATGTAATTATGTACAATTGTGTCAGATTATTCCTGTCTGTCCTAAGACTGTGCACTTTGAAAACAGGAACGCATGAAAGCATTTACGATGTCATGACTAAGAATTTAACTAAGGTGGATGTCGGCTAAACAAGCTGGCGAGATATGTTAAAAGGGAGGACTGTGGAAATTTAGTTCGTAACTGAACATTATCTGCGCCATCTTGTCTCTCTCCAGCGCCGCACGCGGAAACACAGGGCGACCATTTTAGGCATCATGGCCCCTCTCCCTGCTCGTTGCCGATCGCCAGCGTGTCCCTCTGGCGCTGCGAACGCCCCCCCCCGTGCGCTGACCACCCCCGCTCCCTCATGCATAGGCCATAAACCCTCTCCTCCTGCGCGACCCTGCCATGGAACCACATCCCGCGCCTGACCAACACCTCCTTTCATCCCATACATAGTCATACATCCTCTTGATAACCCCCTTCCTCTGCGCCCGATTGTCTGAACCGATCCCAGGCCATCACCTAGCCCTGCGGATGCAGTTTATTGCCCCCACTGTAAGGGAAACACCTCACATCAAAGGGATTACAGTAGATCAAGGCCCCCACCCCCTGAGACCCGACCAGTCGCACACACCCCCGGGAATTGGCGGAATGTCCACCTGTGTGATAGCCATCTCTTACCGTGGGTGGGGTGGGGACTTCCACTGTAGATATGTGTAGGAACAAGCTCGAAGTGGGGATTCCAAGGATGCCTTTCCGTACATCAAAGTCTTAACAAGAATGTGTCACGTGTAATAAAGCAATAAACCTGTGTATAAGAGGCCAGGCCTCAGAGATGTGGGTAGAGCACCTCGTGACGATACCCTGCTGTCCGATCTGACGTGTTCTGCTCCGACGGAATAAAACTTTGTTTCCTGCCTTCCAGTCTCCGGCGCCTGCCTCTTTTATTGGTTAATCATCGAATGGTATAAGAGGCGGTTACCGCCGGGCAATACTTGAAAGGTTATCGACTGAACCTGCCGCTACCATTTAACAAGAGGGTCGGTGTACACCTCCACAGAGAGGCATTGTGCACACCTCAGAGGGTTGGTGTACACCTCCACAGAGAGGCATTGTGCATGCCTCAGAGGGTCGGTGTATGCCTCCATGGAGACTCACTGTGCACCTCGCAGAGGGCCGGTGTACACCTCCACAGAGAGGCATTGTGCACACCTCAGAGGGTCGGTGTACACCTCGACAGAGAGGCATTGTGCACCTCACAGAGGGTCGGTGTATACCTCCACAGAGAGGCACTGTGCACGCCTCAGAGGGTCGCTGTACACCTCCACAGAGAGGCACTGTGCACGCCTCAGAGGGTCGCTGTACACCTCCACAGAGCGGCATTGTGCACCTCACAGGGGTCGGTGTACACCTCGACAGAGAGGCATTGTGCACCTCACAGAGGGTCGGTGTATACCTCCACAGAGAGGCACTGTGCACGCCTCAGAGGGTCGCTGTACACCTCCACAGAGAGGCACTGTGCACGCCTCAGAGGGTCGCTGTACACCTCCACAGAGAGGCATTGTGCACCTCACAGAGGGTCGGTGTACACCTCCACAGAGAGGCATTGTGCACCTCACAGAGGGTCGGTGTATACCTCCACAGAGAGGCACTGTGCACGCCTCAGAGGGTCGCTGTACACCTCCACAGAGAGGCACTGTGCACGCCTCAGAGGGTCGCTGTACACCTCGACAGAGAGGCATTGTGCACGCCTCAGAGTGTCGCTGTACACCTCGACAGAGAGGCATTGTGCACGCCTCAGAGGGTCGCTGTACACCTCGACAGAGAGGCATTGTGCACGCCTCAGAGGGTCGCTGTACACCTCGACAGAGAGGCATTGTGCACGCCTCAGAGGGTCGCTGTACACCTCGACAGATTGCTTTCAGTCTAAAGCACAGAATAAGTTTGCAGTTAATTCAAGACAACCCTTTTTGAAATGTTGCCTATAAGTCCATCTGTGAAATGATGAGGTCATGAACTATTTTCAGTTTCATGTTCAGAAAGACTCTCCTGTCTGTTGGTTGGTCAAGGGTACGTTTGCAGTCTGCTCATCAGGACATGGCAACATATGTTCGTTTGAGGCCGCACGCGTGTACATGTCTCAGCACATTGAGCTTGAGTCCCGGGTTTGAGTCCAAACACCTCTTCCCTCTCGAGACGGAATAAGTGAATGCCAATCCATTCGCAATATCGCCAGCTGAGGAGAGGAGTTGGCCAGGGGAGAGAAGTTGGCCTACGGGCTAGTGGTCGACCTCGAATCTGGGGGACCGGGTTCGAGTCTCGGCAAGGACGCTGAACATCCTGTGATTCTGGGCAAATCACTTATCTCCCTGCGCCTCACAAAATGAATGTGTCCTAACGCAACTAGTGCTCATATATAAGGCGCTCTGATCCCCGGTACCCTCGGGTCAAGTTTGCGCTATGTAAAACTAAAAAAAAAAACAACTTTGAGGAAATCTGCACTGCTCTAAATCCAAACAAAACAGTTGCTGTAGCAAGCACCACATGTCAAGCAGTTCTCGCAGGAGACGGCTGACACCCGTGCAAGAGGCCACCAGGCCTAAAGAACTGGCACTAAAAAGGGAGTCACCTTGAAATAACTTCCCAAGAAGTGGAGTTCTTGCATACAAAGGACACGTGTATTCCGTCCAGCTCCAGAACACACAGGACGTGTGTCTGATGAACAATGTCTCTCAAAGAGGTCTGTCTAACAAAGCAGAAATAGTGTCACTGACTAGGATATGTTGCAATGACGCCAGCCATATAAAGTGCAAACTCCACTCACATTCCCAGGTTGTTTCAAATCCTGCTAAGCATTTCTCCAAAATTCCTTTGAGAAGGATGACTCTGGTCTTACTGGCTGCTCTTAAAACTCTCTACTACTTATAGCACTTACCTGGTGTGGGTAGAGAAAGGGGCGTCCTTGAATGGGCCACAAGAGAGAAACAGGGCCCTGGACTCGCTTTCCATTGTGACACTGGCACAAGTAGTGCACAGTCGTGTTTTCATTGTGATGGTGTTTGCGTTGGTGACCTGTTGTGCCCAATAGCAGAGCGAAGCTGTTTTTCACAGGCCCTGGGTCAGCTTGGCAGCTGGGTAAGGCGACACAAGCACACGACACAGTGAGGCCAAACTTGCACAGGGGAGTGCTGATGTACAGCCCCTGCATAGACACCACCCTGGCAACAAAACACACAAGGCCTGTGTTAAAGTAATACTATAGCTGCCTTACATGGCACCCTGTGATACTGACCACACAGGGGTTTACTATAGGCTGGAGAGCCGTGCCTCTGGCTGAACATGCGTCATATGTCGAGGCTTCACATAGGTCTCAGTCTGGCCTGTGGTCATGAGTCGAACAGCGGAGCTATCCCTCGGGTGAGACAGCTGCATCTCCAAAGGATTGGAACCACAACCCATCCTTCGTGCTCAATTGCTTCTACAATTTACCCTCAGCTCTGCATTTAGTGTCGGAGCCTCCGCACCTTACACCTCGGAGAAACGCACTTTCGGGCTGATTGGATTCCATATCGGGACACGCAAAACAAACTCCCAGAAGCCCGAGTCAAGGCGCTGGCAGCTCCCCTCAGGCCTACAGCAGGTCCGCATGTGAAGGACTCGGTCGCCACAAAGGGCATTTGGGAGGGGGGGGGGGTAGGTTCGTGGTCCCCACCCGCGAAAGACACAGGCTCGTTGTTGGAAAAGAAACTGGGTGAGCCCCTGCAGTATGGCGGGTCGCTGGCATGCGAGCTCTTAACTGACGTGGAGAATGGGGGGCCCCTCCATGTACTTTGCAGGGGGCCCCCTCAAGTTTCGTTACGCCACTGGCCCGAGGACACCCACTACATATACCTGAGATCTATACATGCGAGATATGATGGAATCTTGCATTCTCTGTCTTCCTGTTGAAGTTAAAGTGCGATCAGTCTCCCTCCCGTGTATTTCTAGGTGTGGTGGGTTGTGATCAGAAGGCCTTTCATCTCTGCTGCACTGTCCCCACACACTCTCAGCGGCCCACCATAGCCACAATTACAAGTGCAATGTACTGGGAGGGGGAAAGTCTGCATTAGTAAATACCAGTACTGGGTGGTACCAACCCTTCCGTACTATGCAGGTATGTGTCGATCCCCGCAGACTGGGGAATTACTGTGGGGACTCAGATTCACGTGTCGTATTCCGCCGGGTATCACCTTTGACGTGGGGTTTGATGCACACATTTACCATCAGCTTTCAGCAAGTGTTAAATGTGTGCCAGGAGCTTTTTAAGGCGAGCTGCAGAGAGAGGGTGAGGAGGGCGAAGGGAATGTTGTCTGGCAGGGGAGCATGCCTTGTCTGAGGTTTGGGAAGGGCTCAAGGAAAGGGTCATGGCTACAGTGCCTCCCTTACCAACATTCATTTCACCTGCTGGATTTTCCAGCAGCAAAGTTGGTTTCAGTGTACCCCCACCTAGCAAATCTGGCTGCAAGACCGCTGGACCTTATATAATTGTACAGAAGGGGTTTCCACATGTGAATTCTGCTCTTCATAGATCTCAATCAGCACCCATGAATTTTATCAGCGTCTTGTAGGTGGCTGAGTAGCAAGAGCGGGTGCAATACTTTAAGGCACGAGAGGCAATGGAAAACAAACCAAGCCTCCTCCACCAGCAAACGGCCATTGGCTGAGCTCTGTGTTTAAAGTGGGCAGGATCTATTGGGAACAACATTCCCAAATTTATTTTTAAAAACTACACTAACAGTTTTCAACCATCTAGAATGGATACCACCTTGATGTCCTTCTGGAGTTGAGAGCCGCACGCTTGGCGCTGGAAGACTTCCTCCCATCTATCGAGGGAAGGCTGGTGCAGGGGTTCACGAACACCTCTGCCAGGTGGTGTTGCAACAGACAGGATGGGATGGATACGTAGACCCTATAGGAAGAGAAGCTGCACCTCTGGTCATAGCTGGACCATCAAGGAATCTCCTGATGGTGAACCACCTGCAAGGATCTTTGAACGCCGGGGTGGCCAAACTGCACCTTCGACGCCTAGCAGACCACGAGTTGTAGTTACCCGGAGGTGACGCAAGGCCTCTTCCAAGCATGGGAGCAACTTCACTCTATCTTTTCACCACCACTGGAAATACATAATTTCATCAATTCTGCACACTGGAACTCCCAAGGCATCTCGAACTCAGACACGTTCTGCTGCACACATTGTGACTCAGGACTTCTGTACGCCTTCCGGCGGGTACCCGTCCTGTGGCAAGTTCTGAAGAAGATCAAGAACTGGACCAAGTGCTAGTGGAACGTAAATGGCCTCGAAGCTCAATCTAAACAAGAAAATATAAGGGAATTAGGGAAAAATACCAAGATCATCTGTATCCAGGAAACCTGGCTATGCGGCAAGACCCCGACATTCGATGGTTTCCGCCAGTTCAATCGCTTAGCAAAGAAGCAAAGATTTGGGCGCCCTGCGTGGGGAATTATGACATTGCTGTCAACTAAAATAGTGAAAAAGGTGACCGAATTAACTGTAAAATGTAAATGGTTGCTTGCATGTAGGTTAACATTATCTGTCACCGACAAAAAGAATACAATACTGATGCTTTTAAATGTGTATATGCAATGGGGTAGGACAGAGGTCTATGCCGCTGAAATGGAATATTTTAAAGAAGACATGGACTTAATATGTGAAAAGTATGGCACGGAATTGATTATACTAATGGGGGATTTTAATCGTAAACTGCACCCAAAGAAAGTAGATTGCTGGTTCCAAGAATTGCTGGAGGCTTATGATATAACTCAGGCAACTTTCCCAGATTGTGTGTCCACAACCAATGATATTCAGCTGGGAAACTATTTGGGGACTAAAAGCCTCTTTTGCCTAAACGGAAGATCAACTCTAGACTGTTCAGCGAAGAAAACCTTTAAATTAGGCTCACAAAATTGCCCAATAGATAACGTCTTTACGTCACCCTGGAATTTTCATTTGATTAAAGGACTTAGGATTACTAACAGAGAAGGGAGTGACCATAACGCTTTAAAACTAGACCTTCGAGATGTTCATTTGAATCCTTGTAACAAAGTCATCGAACAACAGGTGGGATATCCTAGGAGGATTACAACGAGGCTAACAGAAGTATATATTGCCCGGCTAGTAAGATTGTAGCAGAACCTAGATCTGGGCACATTAAGCGGCCAGAGCTTGGATTGGTATGTGAGAAAATTGAAGAAGTGATCCAAAGCCTTTGCGATGGTCTGAGGAAAGATAAAATAAATGCTAAAATGAACTAAAAAAGCCGGAGAGACAAAGAAGGTGGTTCTCAAAGGAATGCTTGGAAAAGAAGAGAGAATTAAGGAGAGTAGCACGTAGCCATAGCATAAAGTATGAACAGGGTAGGGTCGATATTCTCACATAACTAAAAAGAGAATATAACACGTTAATTAGGAGGGCAAAAAGAGCTTATAAAGAAGACTGTTGGACAAAGCTGCTTGAGGCAATAGAAACAAAGAATATACGCCAATTCTGGAAACTGGTTCAATCAGCCGTGGATCGCCCGGCGGCCACAATGAACTGTGCGGTAGAAGAAGCTGCTTGGGAGGAATATCTGCTGGAATTATACAGCCCAGGGAGAGAACCGGAAGAGGGCGTGCTGCCAGATTGGAGCGGTCTAGAAATTTAAAACCTGACTTTTCGCCCACAGAAGTGAAAAACACAATAAAATCTCTGCATTTAACAAGGGCAGCCGGTCCAGACAACCTCCCTGCCCAGATCATTAAAACCCAGTTGAACTGGTGGGCAGAATTATTTTCTAAGATGTTTCAAGTAATTTTAGATACTGGGAAGTTCCCAAATAACTGGAAGGGTGCAATAATTAGGCCTATACACAAGAAAGGCGATCTGCATGCCCCAAAGGACTACAGATTAATTAATCTGATAGAGATTGGGGAAAAGATTTTTTCAAAAATAATACTTGGTAAACTAAAAGATTGGGCGGGCCAGAACTCAGTGGTACCGGTTGAACAGGGAGGATTCAAAGAAGGTCATTCCACCTTAGACCACTGTTTCGCCCTCTGGGCACTCACCCGGAAATCAATAGAGCAAAAGGGGAAAATGTATTGCTGCTTTGTTGACTTTCGGGCAGCCTTTGACTCAGCGGATCGCAAGAGTTTATGGGAGTGCCTGATAAAGTATGATATACCGGAAGGCCCACTGGCCATCCTAAAGGAACTACATAGAGGGAACTGGGCCCAAGTAATTAAGGACACACAAGGGTCACTGACACAGAAAATAGCCATTGGGAATGGGCTAAGACAGGGTTGCGTCTTGGCCCCCCTGCTCTTCGCAATATTCCTAGCCGACCTACCAGCAGCACTGGAAGCGGAAAGAAGCGCAAGCCCCAGAATGAGCGGCAGGAAAGTATCAAGTCTTTTATATGCTGATGACCTCGTGATAATTGATCAAACGGAACTTGGGCTCCAAAGGAAATTAAATGTTTTTAGAGAATACTGTGAGGCAAAGTTTTTAGTTGTAAATATGGATAAAACGAAGATTTTATGTTTTTGTAAGAGAGACAAAAATTTTAGCTGGTTTTTAGGACAAATAAAACTGGAAATTGTAAAAGAATTTAAATATCTGGGCCTTTGGTTCAACAGCTCCCTAAAATGGTGGTCCCACCTAGAAGCCCAAAAAACAAAAGCCTTTCCATCCATTTGTGGCCTGAAAAACTTTAATAAAGATTATGGGGATATGTCGCACAGACCAATGTTAAAAGCTTGCGAAGCTATGATTCCACCTCAAGTCTTGTACGGGACAGACGTTCTCCATCTAAGTGGTAAAGAAGGGTGGGATCGGGAAGAAGGTAAGGCCTTAAAAATGCTATTGTCCCTACCAAGCTCCGCAATGATTCAGGCAATAAGAATGGAGACAGGAACGATAGCGGGGAGTAGCCAGGTCCAAATGTCTCTGTTAAGATTCTGGAAACGCCAGGATCCAGGGGGAGTGCAGAAAGTCTCACACTGGTGTAGTGAGGAGATCCGGCACAGAACTTTAAAATGGGCCAAGGAAGCAAGAAGGAAAATCCAGGTAATAGCAGGGAGTTTAAACGTGAGTTCAATACAGCACCCCCTGGATGTAGAATTTACCAAGAGATCGCTCAGGTACCAAGGCCTGGAGCAGTCAAGGAAGCAGGATCTGGAGTACCTGAGTAAGAAAAAATCAGTTCAAGGTATAATAAACTCCTGGGTAAATGCTGCATGGTATCCGTATCTGGAAACTCTGCCTAACCATGGGCTCAGGTGCGAAATCCTGAGAGTACGAATCGGCATTAACCCATGGCTAATGGAGGGAAAAATAAACGCAGAAATGTTATACCCAGACGGAACATGTAAATATGGGCTTGGGGCCCGATCCGAGATTTTGCATATATTGCTAGATTGCCTTGCAGTTTTAGACTTGAGAAAATTGTTTTTATGCCCAGTATTTTTTAAATATGGAATAAGGTCACGAGCCCAAGCCATTGTTTTACTGAGAAATGACGAGTCTCGATATTGCTATTGCACTAGGAAACTACATGAAAAGCATAAATAGTTTTGTACGGGATAAACTCAATCGAGGTTAGAAATTTTATTTATTTTTAAAAATCCCCCTATTCTGAGTATATAAATATCTTAGCCTAACAAACATGCATCCAACTGTTTTAAATTACTGCTGCTACTGGGGAAAGGATGTGGATAATGTACCTGTTTTAAATTAAGAGTATTAATGGTACCGCTGTTCAATGATTTTTATGGTATTTTAATTATTAAATGAGTGTATATAATATTGAAAACATTGATGCTATTGGGAGAGAAGGTGGATATCGGACCTTTTGACATGCGCTAAGCTAAGATAGTTTGAAGGAATTGTATGGTTTTATTTGTTTATGAGATCTTTTTATGTTTAAAGACTACGGTCTAAATAAACAGTGTTCTCTCTCTCTCTCTAGTGGCCCTGATTTTTAACAAAAAAAAGTAAATGGTAGCTGCCAGGACATCCCCCCCCCAAAAAAAATAGACATATATATGTATTATTGCACTGAGGGGTAGGTGAGCTGCCAAGAACGAGGTCAGAGGGAAGCAAAGGAAAGCGGGCGCGGGAACAACAGGCAAGAGAAGGATTTATAAAAAATATAAAAGAAAGCCACTGAGGAGGAAGCAATGGACGGGGGGGGAGGGAGCAATGAAGAAACATGTGGCAGGGTGAGGGTGGAATAAAAAGCCTTATACGAGGAAGAGCGCAAGTGAGGAAGGCAACGTGGAAGCTTGGGGGGAGGCTGCAGGGCTTCTTGGAGAAGAAGCTGCAGTTGAAGGATAGATCCTGAAAATACGTGCATTCTTAAGGAGTGCTGAGAGAAAATAAAGAATGAGTTCCCTAAATGTGAGCAGTGGAAGGGTACAAGTCAGCCAATCATAAGATGTTAAGGAGCCTGTGCACCAGGATATGGACACACACATGAATAAGAAGGCGAGTCATTCAAGAAGAATGACCACGCTTCCTGTTGGAAACAGATACCATTTGTAAAAAAAGCCACATGGGGTGGCAGGAGCTTTGTAGTCAATGCAGCCATAGCTTGGAATCAGCTCCCTCTGTATATAAGAGGTATGTCAAACCTCTTGGCTTTTCAAAAAGCCTTAAAGACTTGGCTGTTTGCGGACTAACTGGTCTCGGGTCTATATCCCTCAGGAAGTTTCACATAGCGCCAGGACACCTATGGGTAACAGTGCGCTCAATAAATGCTATAACATAACATAACATTCATATAAGGAGAAAATGTATATTCTACCGCAACATACATGTCGTTTCAGACAGTCAAAAGTGCTGTTTCCATATACTTATAGGGCACATATAGAAGAGTTTATGCCTGATATTAAAACTTTAAGAAATGTCATCAAAAATGTGCATAATCACCACAGACAACTGTGCACATGAGACCATGTAAATATTACTGCACCTATGAACATATGAGTATTTACACAGACGGATTTCTCTAGCTCATACAGCCTTACTGGCATGTGCATATGTGTGTGTAAGTTAATTTCAGTTCTTTAATATATAAAATTCCTCCTTTCAACCCTTGCCCCGACCGCGTCTCTCTGACTCATTCCAAACCTTTCTGGCTACTATTAACCCCCAAACATGGTTTGAAACTTTCCCCTGCTTTGTTATCCATGTCACCCAACTAACAGGCACACACAACCACGACTTACTTAAACAATCTATTACTTACCCTTCCAAATCCATTTCAATCATTCTATCCCTACTCTAATCTCTTCTAAAAACACAACTCTTGCTAGCTGTCTCCAGCAGGGTTAGATGCCGCTTGGCCACCTCTGCCCTTCAGAGCTGCCAGTCCCCCCTGGGCTACATTATTTCATCCCATCTGTGTGGAAGATGGATGGGCAGTGCATGTACACATTGTGTGGGTGGCTCAGGTTCAGTGTAAAGTCTGTGTATGCGCTTGGGTGGGTGCGGCAGGGAATCCCTTTTGGATATTGTAGGGAGCCGGGTTGTCGAGTCCACCAATTCTTCCACCCGTGTGAAAAATTATCTCCTAGTCAAGGAAAAACTGTTTCTCTGGCACAGCCTCGCCTCCCCCTCAGTAGCGCAGGACCCACATGACACCTCATCTCAAGAAACTACACTGGCTCAGAAGAGATGCAAGTCCAAGATGCTGACCCATGCATACACAGCCCTGCACAAGGAGGAACCAGCAACATCAACAAAAGCCTGACCTTAGTCCCAAATGACCAGGCACCTCCCTCTCCCTCGCAGACACCCCACGGATCCTCCGAGCCAATGGCAGAGGACGCTCCTTCTTACACCTGTGAACCTAGGCTTGGAAGAGCCCCCCCCTGCACCCCAGGACAGCAATTCAGAAGGGAACTGAAGACCTGGTTGTTTGACTGATCAGACTCCAGACAGCAGCATACAGCTCCAGCGCCTCGAGACCCTCACAGGTGATATGCAGCGCTTTATAAATGATGATTGCGTGAGATGGAAGAGGGACTTCGAGAAGGTGTTGAGGGTTAGCGGTGCCAGCGCTCTACCACCATCATGAACCCTTCCGCTCGGCAGGCGACTCCCATCTTCTCAACGTGGCTTCAAACCTGCTTTCATCACCCCCCCCAACCCCCGGCTGCTACCCAAATGGATCGTTCTTGACACCAAAACCACATCTCCATTTTGGTCAAACCCAATAAGGATGACAGATCCCGTCCATTTCAAAGAAAACCAGGTACTACTCTTACAATAAAAAAAGAAAGGAAACAAAATTTGCCACCAATTAGAATAAAAAAAAGGTTTTAGCCGATTTAGAGCCTAAAAATCTAGTAAGGGAATTTCGTTCCTGACCCCGAGGTTAAAAGGTACAGGTGTGCCCAGATGGGGATCCCAGCTCTGGAAACCAATCGGTGGAAGCCGGGTTGGCCAGAGGGGCGAACCCCCATCTCTGTCTAAAGATAGCTCTTCATCAGGGAAAGACTGTTTGTCGAAAACATGCTCCTCTGCCCCTTAGCAGCGCAGGTACGAGGCGGGGGGTGACGTCAGAGAGTGTGTGTAAAGGGTGAGAAACACCACGCTTGTTGCAAGAAACGGCTCTCCCATGGGAAGAGTAACCAGTCAGTGGACATTAAGAGTCCAATGTAAAACAGTGGGCTCTCGGCCCACATACATGAGTAAAGCACACAGACACCGTAGTATGTACTGGCACAGGGCACGTGCGCCCGTCCCCGTTCATTAGCAGGGTCACCTCGGAGCCTGCAGGTTTCAAACACTGCAAACACCTGAGCAGTTCCTGTAATTTGTGTTTTGATGCCTTGTCTGACAGGATCTGCACTCATGCGGGTTTCAGAGCGCTATATACTGCCCCCCCCCCCCCCGCACTGGCGGGGGGAGCACAGCAGACACATTTTAGCGTCCATGCATGCGCTGTCATAATATTGACAGGTAAACGAGCGCGCAGCACAAAGGGAGGTGCAATGAGCGACTCAAGTCACAGCAGAGAACACGGGCCACAGCGAAGCTAAATTCATCATAATGACAGTATATTGGTTTTGCAACATTCCAACAATATAAGTTAATAAAAATAGCGCCGGAGACCTGAGGGGGCCGGAAGGAAACATGTACAATAACCCTGGAGGTCAACAAGGGTCACAGAGTTGGAGGCAGTGAAAGGGGATCGGTTCCTTTCTCCCTGGGGGGGGGGGGGGGGGGGGGTAAGAAACGGACTGGAGGCGGCTGCTCAGGTGAGCGATGAACGGAGGTATGTACCATGGCCGACAAAGGCATCATACAGTCCTGTGACGTTCAGCAGAAAGAAGTGCGCACCAGGAACAGATGGAAGACAGAAACGACAAGGAAGGAATATCCAATAAACAAGGCAGGAGCGATGCTGAGGTCTAACAAAAGGTGCGTAGAGTTTCCATAGTGCTATCCTGGGGAGGCCTGTGTTCCAGATAAGCCCTCGGATCATCTGCTCTAGCTCTCGCAATATTCTGGCTGGGACGTAAACCGGAAGGTTAGAGAAATAGTGTCATAGTTTTGGTAACACTACCATCTTGCCCAATGCTACTCTGCCGATCACATTTAAAGGAAGCACCTTTCAGAACTTGATCTGCGCTCGTATGGCAGCGACAGCCCTCGTCAGGTTTCCCTCCAGGATATCCATGGGGTCTTGGTATATAAATATGCCCAGGTATCGGAAAGTGTTCGGGTGCCAGTGGAGAAGTGAGTTGTTAATGTGAAAGTTTGGATCCGTGGTTTCTTCCTGAAAGGGGTGTAGGCATGATTTCGACCAGTTTACCCTAAGCCCTGACACGTTCTCGAAGCTTCCAAGGGTGTCCACGCAGGAAGGAGGTATGTTATGTAGGTCTTTTAGACATATTAGCAGATCGTCTGCATAAAGTGAGACAGCATTTAATCCATCACCAAGCCGAATACCCCAGTCCTCACCCTCCCGACGGAGCCGTAACGCCAGTGGTTCCATTGCCAGCGAGAAAAGGAGTGGCGACAGAGGGGGGCCTTGTCTGGTCCCTCTGTTGACCTCTATATTATCCGATATTAACTGCCCAGTCTCGACTCTAATGGAGGGTTGCATATAAAGTAGCCTGATCATAGCCTTCTAGACCATATCCCCGTAGTACCGCAAACAAACATGACCACTCCAGGGAATCAAAGGCCTTTTCTAAATCCAACACCATGCAGCCTGAACCAGGCCAGGCATCTGTAGCATACTTCTGCACCCTGAAGAGCCTGCGGATATTGAGTGACGTGCTCCTAGTGGGAACAAACCCGTTTTGGTCGGTATGTACCAGAGGCCTTACCAGTGGTGCCAGTCTTGCAGCTATGAATGAGGCCAGGATCTTGTAATCAGTATTAAGTAGCGCCAGCGGTCTATGCGATCCCAACATTATTGGGTCTCTGCCTGGCTTGGGAAAATAAATCAGAAACGCCTCGTGTTGCGGAGCTGAGAGCATAGATTCGGCTAATGAGGTGGCATACGCTTTCTTATGCTGAGGCGCCTGTGTTCCTACGTACGCTTTATTAAACTCTGCCGGTGGGCCATCTGGTCCAGGTGTTTAGCCAGTTGCTTGTGCACTAATGCTTGCCTTTATTTCGTCTAGGAGAATAGGGTCATTTAACTCCTGCTGTTGTTCGGGCGTGATCTGTGGTAGTCTAATATCTGCTAAATACTCCTGAATGTCTTCGGGTGTAGCGAGGATCGCAGACTTATAGAGTGTAGTGTAGTGAGCCGTAAATTCCCTGTGTATGTCCCTTTGTGAGTAGAGTGTGGTGCCTTGTATGAAGCAGATCAAGAAGACTTTACATTGCCGGTGGTCTCGAGGGATGACAGGGCAGCTCTAGAGGCTGAGATTATGGCAGACGAGTTGTCAGCGGCGCTGGGTTCCCTAAAGGTGGGAAAGGCAGTTGCTCCCCAATGGACTTCCTGTCGGGTTATTCAAGGGCTTGGCCTCCAAAATAGTGACACCCCTACGCAATATGTTACAGGAGGCACAAGAAGAGGGACACCTGCCAGTTGATCAGCGGGTGGCTCCTATTGTAGTAATTCACAAACCCGGGAGGCCCCCGGACCGCTGTAACTCATACAGGCCGAATTCTCTTCTTAATGTTGAGGTCAAGGTACTGGCAAGACCCTCGCCAATAGACTAATACCGATTATGTTATGTTATGTTATGTTATAATATTTCTAAAGCACAAACTGTTACCCGAAAGTGTCCTGGCGCTGTTTCCAAAGAACCTCCCAAAGAGCTCACCAAAAAAGCCGCATATTACACATTAAACATCCAGGTTTTTAAGGCTTTCCTAAAAGCCATGAGATCCATACTATTTCGAAGCTGAAATGGAAGGGCATTCCAAGCTTTGGCTGCCCCCACCCGAAAACTCCTGCCTCCCCAGCCGGTTTTTCTGAAGGTTGGAACTGCTACCAATTTAGCTCCTAGGGATCGCAATGGTCTATTTGGAACATACCACTGAAACTGCTGCTTCAGATGTTCTGGGCCGGTCTCGTGAAGAGCTTTAAAAACGGTGCAAAGTGACTTAAACTGCACCCGTTTCTTAATAGGCAGCCAGTGGAGTCTTTTGAAGTCGCCAGAAACAGAGGCGAACTTAGGTGTCCCTGTGAGCAATCTGGCGGCCGAATTCTGTAGAAGTTGTAGTCTATACAGCAGACGCTCCTGGATATTAAGGTAAAGGCTGTTGCAATAGTCCAGCCTTGTCATAGTCAATGCGGTCACTACTGTGCATTGATTTTCCTTGGGAAGGTACTGTAGAATTTTCTTACAGGTTCTCAGGGCAAATGTGGTAGCCGAGACAACTGAGTTGACTTGGTCTTCAAACTGAAGCCTATCGTCAATCAAAACTCCCAGGTTCTTTACTTTCCTGGAGGGGATAGGAAGTAAGCCCAGTGAAGCTGGCCACCAACTTGGGGTCCAGAACTTGGGATCATTGCCAAAGAAAATGACCTCCGTCTTGCTTGAGTTGAGTTTTAAGCAGTTCTGGGACACCCATATACCCACTGCATCCATACAATCGTGAAATCGTAGTTCTGTCCCCCTCTCTTGCCCTGGTAGCAGAGACACCACAATCTGAGTGTCATCTGAGTAGGATGTCAGATCGAATCCAAATGACCTGATCAGAGGGGCAAGAGAGGACACGTATATATTAAATAGTGTTGGACTAGGAGAAGAGCCTTGCGGCACCCCGCAGGGCAGAAAAAACGGTTTAGAACAAAATGTGCCAAGAGACACTGTCTGCTTTCTGTCCGAAAGGAAGGATTTCAGGAGTTCCCATGCTTTGCCTTGTACTCCACATTCCCACAACCGGTCCATCAACAAATCATGATGGACCGTGTCGAAGGCCGCGGACAAGTCCAGCATGATCATTGCGGCCTTGCCTCCCTGATCTAGTGCAGTCCTAATTTCCTCTGTGGATTTTAACAGAGCGGACTCCGTGCTATGACCTGCTCTGAACCCGTATTGGGTTGGATCTAGTACTTGAGCTTCCCGTAAGTATGTAGTAAGTTGTGCGTTCATACTTTTCTCTGCCAGTTTAGCTGGAAGAGGGATGCGCGAGATAGGTCGAAAATTATTAGGATCCTTCGGGTCCAGGTTGGGTTTCTTAAGTAGAGGCAAAATTGATGCGGATTTCCAGGCTGTGGGGAAATGTCCTTCCTTGAACATGGCATTTATGATCGTGGTCAACGATATCGTAATCGGTTCTGGGGCTAGCTTTAAAGCTACAACTGGACATGGATCGTAAGGAGAGCCTGATTTAGTTGACATCAATAACTTATAAGTCTCACTGATAAGTAAAGGTGCGAACTCATCAAAACTAAAATGTGAGCCTGATTGTAATTTGTACCTCTCTCCGACATCTAATTTCCCATCTGTTGTAGGGCCATTAAATGTGGCGAAAATAGCCTCCACCTTGCTATAGAAGAAACTAGCTATTTTGTCGCAGAGCTCCTGGCTCGAGGGGATACTGGGAGTGCCCAGGTATGCCAGGCTGATTACTATTTTAAAAAGTTCTTTAGCTGAATTTATCACCGGGTTGGTCCACAAAGATCAATCGGGATTCATGCCTCATAGAAGTACCCGTCACAACCTACACCGGCTATATGGAGTGTTACCCACGACGCGGGATCCTGATGTCCCGCAAACTACGCTGATGGATGCACCCATGGCCTTTGACAGCATTGCATGGTGTGAGAAGTTGGCCTGGTATATGCTGCTCACTAGTTAAAGTGATCACCTTGTACCATGCCAAGCAACCCTTATGGTGTGGTTGTAAGTCAACCTTTTCGGACTAGCTGCCCTAGTGGTAGCGTAGGCTAAGCAGTCTTTAAGGCTAAACTCGTTAAAGCGTGTTAAGCAAGCTGTTTTACCATATGTAACCCCCCTTTACACCAATGAAAGGACACCACACAGATATATATTAAAAATATATATGTATTTATTACTCAAAGTATCCCCTAGACTCTTTATGAGCACAGGAGCACAAATCGTTAAACAACATTACAGTAGAATACACAGAAGTTGCACTTTATATGGATAGGCCCTGGTGGCCGCTCAAACCATATACTAAAATAGTGGTATACGTACCACGAACAGGAAAGGGAAAAGGCCTAGGGCCTCTAGAATCGCTGGGCCTACAAGGAGCTAACTTCAGTTAGTGACCAGGAGGTCCACGGGTCGCGTGTGCAATGAGGAAAGTTACACGCGGGCTCCCATAGGTTTTCAGTGGGTGCGTAAAAGTTCAAATGTTACTGCTTGAAGGGTCTTCTGGATGGACTACGAACTTAAGACTTAAAAAACAGACACTAGAGATGTTTCTCTACACTTGGGCACCGGAGTGCCAGCTTTACCTCACCCACAGGAAGCGGGTGCATAGGTCTCGAAGTGCGTCGGGTTTCGTCTATCGATTCAATGGAGCCTGATGACAAAGATGCTGCAGGCGGTCGGTCCAGAAGAGATGCGGTGGATCCAAGGGTGGATCGGAGTTGTAGAAGACCTGAAAGCAGAGGGGACAGTGTTCACAGTCACTAGCCAGTGACCGGCGTGGCACCAGGTAGGTACCAGGCGATGTCGGGTGCAAACAGGTGATGAGGTGTAGCTTGTCTCCGCAGCCACGTGGTCCCTGAATGTCGACGACGTCCAGGAGTCGGGTCACGAGCTGTCCCATGCAGGCTCTCGCTGTTGGCGGTGTCGGCGACTCGAAGGAAGCAAACAAGGCTTGGCAAAAGCAGAAGTTGTGAAGAATGAAGAAAGCGGATTGTTCTGACCAGCAAGGTCAGAGGGGCTGCTCCTTTGGAGGGAAGCAGGGGCCAGTCTGGAGCAACCAGACCAGCATCGTAGTTTTCAAACAAGGTCGCCAAAATGGCCACTAGCCAACGGGCCAGTGACCGGGCAGGCGCGTCGAGATGCAAAGTGCAGAGGGGCCCCACGCAGATCGTGGAGATGCTGGAGGGCTCACCTTTGGTGCAGATGCTGCTCGGTGGTTGGGCTTCTCAGCACCCAAAGCACAACTTGGAGGGAGCCTCTGTCGTTGCGCTTGCAGCTTGTCGTTGGTCTTTCAAGATGGCTGGCTCCACGGGTTCCTTCTTTGCAGGGACTGTGGTTCGGGCGGTGAGAGGTCTGGAGGTCCAGGTCTTGTTGGGCTCTGGGCTCGGGCTCCAGCAGGAGGCGGCGGCAAAGCAGACGTCGAGTAGCTGGTTGGTGCTTGCGTTAGCAAGATGGTCACTCCCTGACCATAGGGGAGATTTCCTTCTGTCCTCTGTGCAGCAGAGCGTTGAAGTTCCCGTCTTCTTCTTTGTAGTAAGTTGATTCCAGGATGTCTGAAGTTTTAGGACACAGCTCCTACCTTTAAGCGGATTCTAGGGGCCGGACTACCTGCTAGGTCCCTCCCTAAGGGTGGGACCAGGAAGGGGGGTGGTTACACCCCCAATCCTTTGTCCAGCTCGCCCCAGGTCCGGAGCTGGTGTGCCCCAGGACCGGTTTGAACTGGCATATGCACCGAGGCTCCTTGTGAGCCTCAGGCATGTCTGATTCCATTCAAGCCCTACCTGACCAATACACAAAATCCTGTCTGGGATGGTGCTCGCACCTCCCCTGGCAGGAAACCCTTTGTCCATGTCTCCCAAGCTGGAAGGACTCCCAGCAGCAGGAGGGCAGACTTGTGTCGATGGTGGCAGCGTCCATTTTGTGGAGCTGAGGCTATGTCTGATTTTACCCGGGTTTCAGGTACTGTACATGTCGTGTCCCTCTAGAAGGGTGGAATGCTAACCCCGTCGCCAGAATTGGCGAGGGGTTAGTGTTCCAATTCGTATGACACCTTACTCGACATGTTTTGATAAAGCCAAACCAAAGATAGCATTTAACCGCGAGGTTCATAATGCACTTAAGAGTATATGGTGTGACGATATCTGGAAACGGTAGAAGGAAGTTGTTCCGACTACTGCAGACAGGCTCAGCTCATACCAGAGCACCATCTCACATGGAACCAAGCACTCTGCCTTCAGGATTGTCAAGGCCTGCCATAGGAGTGACTTATAGGTTACCATGTATCCCATTTAAGGTTAGGTATAGGTATACTACACCTAAGTAAGAGGTGGTTACACCAACTTACCCCAGCTGAGTGATCAGCCAGTTGTGTCAAATTGCTAGGCCAGGCCAGGGGTGGCATAATACATGCTTCAGCCCCTGGTGGCCTTAGATACACCAATGCCCTGGGTACCTAGTGTACACTGGTACAGGGGCTCACAGGGTGATCTAGTTCCAATGGGTTATGCACCTAGGGTACATGGAGTCCATTTTAAAGAGAGAGCAGATAGGCTGAGATCCTGAATGGCAGCATCTCAGGCCAACTAAGTCGAAAAACCAGCTAGACACTAGGCAAAAAATTGGGGGTAACCATAGTCAGATATCCACCTTCCTACACAACCCCCCCCCCCCCAAACGAAGAGAGATAAGGCTGTCCTTGACCAGGTAAGCCTCTATTGCCCAAGTGGCCATATAAGGAAGAACCAGCACTGGCATTGGCATGGTTACCCCCTGTCTCATGGTCCACTAAGCAATCCCTCACCCTAAAGGTATCATAGGATCTCCACCATAGGGAATCTCTACCTTTGGTGTGTCTTTGCAAAGTAAAAGGCTGGTGTGGAGATGGAGTACTGAAGTGAGGGTCCTCAAAGTGAGGCCTCAGCTTCCTCCAATCATCCTCCACCATGGATGCCTTTCTCTCTTTAGCTGAGTTGCACTGTGCTCTCAGGGTCAGCCTCTGGCTACCTAAAGCTGGAGGCTGGGTCCCTTTTGTGGACTTACTGGAGGGACAGGTCAGGTTTGGGGCCCTAAGGTCCCATGTTTGTCTGTGCCCAACAGAATCCCTCGAAGGGAGGTCCCTAACTACCTGTAAAGGAGATCCCTCAGGAATGTATTTACCCATCACCTGGCTAGGGCTACTAGTCAGGCAATCCTCATTCTTTTGATGGGGGGGTTCTTGTGGACAGGGGCCCTCTGGGGGTCCACTGGCCTCCCTGACCTCTGCAGCCCTGGGCTGACTGAGGCAGGGTAGAGAGAGGCAGGCTACCTGCACCAGACTGGGTCCCACCTTGGAAAGGTCCACTGACATCAGAGGCTCTGCCAGGCCAGGCCTGGCTACCTCTGGGGCAGTTCTTTCACAAGGGGTGGGGTCAGATCCCTGAGGAGGCTGACCTTTTCCTAATGTCTGGGGAGAGGGAGACTTTTCTTCCTCCCCACTACTCTCTGTTTGTGTGGAGTGATCCATAGTTTTAGGCTTCACTACACCTATGTCAGTCTGAGTATGGACTGAGACCATTACAGTCCTGCCAACCTTTTCAGGGGGGCACTCAGTTTGGGTTTGAGCTGTGACTATCACAGCTCTGCCAGTCCCTACAGGGAAGTCTGTCTTTACCTGGGTGGTGGCTACCACTGCCCTTCCAACCTTTTCAGGGAGGAAATCTACTTGGACAGGGGTTGTGGCTGGCACAAGCCCACTACCCTTTTGTGAAAAGCCTACCATTTTAGAATGGGTGTCTTGTTCAACTCCAGCCCAAGCTGAGAGTTCTAAGTCATTCCCCAGTAAGCATTCTTCAGGCAAGGTTGGGGACACTGCCACCCTTTTAGGGCCAGTGACACCTCCCCAGCTGAGACATACCTCTGCCATGGGATGACTGTTCTGTTTGCCATCAATGTTAGTTACCTGGTAGGAGAAACCAGGCAAAAGCTGCTCAGCGGGAACTAGCCAATGTGCCACCATCGTGATGCTAGCTCCAGTGTCTCTGTAGGCCTCAGCTTTTGTACCATTGATGTAGGGCTCCTGTCCGTACCTACCCAAAGTGTTGGGACAGGCAG
Organism: Triturus cristatus; assembly: GCF_964204655.1. Taxonomy (NCBI): domain Eukaryota; kingdom Metazoa; phylum Chordata; class Amphibia; order Caudata; family Salamandridae; genus Triturus; species Triturus cristatus. The sequence goes on from NC_140593.1 coordinate 1,223,941,214, forward strand.
TGAAGTTGGCAAACCCCATGCCACCATCACAGACAAGAGTAGTTGCTGTAGGGGAATTGGCTAAGCCAGGGTCCCCCTGTGTTCCCCAAGTGAACCCACCCAAATTTCTGGGGGCACTCCCACCACCTGGGGGATTACTGCTGACAGTAGTAGGTGGTGTGACAGGAGTAATTGGAGGAACAGTTTTGTTTTTAGCCTTTGGGCAACTGCTGTCAGTTTTCCAATGCCCAGGAATTTTACATTCATGGCAGTAAGGCTTTTTAGCTGTGGTAGAGGAGGGAGCTTGGGACTCACCACCCTGTTTTGGGGCCCTGAGGAAGATTTGTCTTTTGCTTTATCCCCACCCTTCTCTTGAGGCTTGGTGGTATCTTTCTTTTGGTCACCACCCTGGTTTTTAGGCCTGATCCTGGTCCTGACCCATTTATCTGCCCTCTTTCCCAATTCTTGGGGAGAGGTCAAATCTTAGTCTACCAGGTGTTGATGGAGAAGCTGGTTTTGACAGTTACTTAAAATCTGCTCTCTCATCATCAAATTGTGCAATCCTGTATAATCAGACACCTTACTTCCCAGCAACCAACCCTCCAAAGCCTTAGTGGCACATTCCACATATTCAGACCAGTCCTGAGTCTGTGCCTTCTGGGTATCCCTGAACATTAACCTGTACTGTTCAGTGGTTAAGCCTAACCCATCAACCAGGACACTCTTCAGGGCTCTGTAGTTTCTGACATCCTCTTCTCTAACAGTGAGGAGTCTATCTCTGCCTCTCCCCTCAAAGGAGAGCCATAAGATTGCTGCCCACTGGTCTTCAGGAACCTGCTGCACTTTGCAGGCTCTCTCAAGAGCAGTCATCCACTTGTGGATATCATCCCCACTTTTGTAGGGGGGCACAACCTTGGACAGGTTCCTATTGTCAAAGACCCTATCTTTGTCCCTAGGGACATTGCTGCCACCAGTGGGTATAGACCCACTCTCTCTAGGTTGCCTAGCCTTACTCAGTTTCTCTTCCATCAGAGCTACTTCTAGCTCCTGTCTCCTGATTCTCAGCTGAGCTTCCTTCATTCTGGCCTCATGTTCCCTCCTCTGAGGGCTGGTCATCCTTCTTCTGGAGTGACTTTGAGAGCCTCTAGAGGCATGAGAAGCATTAGAGTCACCTGAGTGATTCCTCTGCCTCCCAAACCCCTGGTTAAGTCCACTAGGGAGATCCAATGGGGTGACCCCATTGTCAGTCCCAAGTAGCCTTGAGTTAGCTGGGCCAAGTATAACACTTGGCACTGGGCTAGTTCTCCCTTCATCCCCACTACCATCTGTATCAGTACCCTTATCACTTTCATCCTCTGTAGTGTGATTCTCATCTAAGGGGTGACTATTGGAAAGGGGTACCTCAGTAGCATCTTCAGAAGGGGGGGCCTCCTGTTCCAGTCCCTAAGGGGCCTAACTGAGAGGCTTTCTTGAGAGCTCTCTGATCTTCATCAGTTTGTAAGAGTTCTCTGAGTTCAGCAGAGGTAGGGTTCCTGGGCTGTTTAAGGCCCCTGATATTTGCCAACTGCCTGAGCTCATTTTGGTTTAGGGTAGCAAAGATGGTTGGTGCCCTCTGGGGGTCACTCTCGACAGAGATGGGTACAGTGGACCCCTCTGCCCCGGCCATTGCTCTTAAGTGTGGGTGGATGTGTTGCAATCTACCTACACTTGGGTTTTCCTACTAAACCTATCTAGTAGTTGTAGTCAGGGTGTGCTACTCCCTTTGCTCTACAACAACTAAGTTCAGTAGAACTTAAGTATATCTATCTTGTTTTATATGTACCTAAAGGTACCTGTATGATCTTTCAATTGGTAACAAAGAGATTACAATGGTAAACCACAGCAAGCTCAAATCCAACCGCTGCTCACCAATGTGAGAAGTTGGCCTGGTATATGATGTTCACTAGTTAAAGTGACCACCTTGTACCATGCCAAGCAACCCTTATGGTGTCAACCTTTTCGGACTAGCTGCCCTAGTGGTAGCGTAGGCTAAGCAGTCTTTAAGGCTAAACTCGTTAAAGCGTGTTAAGCAAGCTGTTTAACCATATGTAACCCCCCTTTACACCAATGAAAGGACACCACACAGATATGTATTCAAAATATATATGTATTTATTACTCAAAGTATCCCCTAGACTCTTTATGAGCACAGGAGCACAAATCGCTAAACAAGAAAGTATTACAATATACAGAAGTTGCACTTTATATGCATGGGCCCTGGTGGCCACTCAAACCATATACTAAAATAGTGGTAAAGTACCACGAACAGGAAAGGGAAAAGGCCTAGGGCCTCTAGAATCGCTGGGCCTACAAGGAGCTAACTTCAGTTAGTGACCAGGAGGTCCACGGGTCGCGTGTGCAGTGAGGAAAGTTACACACGGGCTCCCATAGGTTTTCAATGGGTGCGTAAAAGTTCAAAAGTTACTGCTAGAAGGGTCTTCTGGATGGACTACGCACTTAAGACTTAAAACACAGACACTAGAGATGTTTCTCTACACTGGGGCACCGGAGTGCCAGCTTTACCTCACCCACAGGAAGCGGGTGCATAGGTCTCGAAGTGCGTCGGGTTTCGTCTATCGATTCAATGGAGCCTGATGACAAAGATGCTGCAGGCGGTCGGTCCAGAAGAGATGCGGTGGATCCAAGGGTGGATCGGAGTTGTAGAAGACCTGAAAGCAGAGGGGACAGTGTTCACAGTCACTAGCCAGTGACCGGCGTGGCACCAGGTAGGTACCAGGCGATGTCGGGTGCAAACAGGTGATGAGGTGTAGCTTGTCTCCGCAGCCACGTGGTCCCTGAAGGTCGACGACGTCCAGGAGTCGGGTCACGAGCTGTCCCACGCAGGCTCTCGCTGTCGGCGACTCAAAGGAAGCAAACAAGCCTTGGCAAAAGCAGAAGTCGTGAAGAATGAAGAAAGCTGATTACTCTGACCAGCAAGGTCTGAGGGGCTGCTCCTTTGGAGGGAAGCAGGGGCCAGCCTGGAGCAACCAGACTAGTGTCATAGTTTTCAAACAAGGTCGCCAAAATGGCCACTAGCCAACGGGCCAGGGACCGGGCAGGCGCGTCAAGATGCAAAGTGCAGAGGGGCCCCACGCAGATCGTGGAGATGCTGGAGGGCTCACCTTTGGTGCAGATGCTGCGCGGGTGTTGGGCTTCTCAGGACCCAAAGCACAACTTGGAGGGAGCCTCTGTTGTTGCGCTTGCAGCTTGTTGTTGGTCTTTCAAGATGGCTGGCTCCACGTGTCTCGGTGCCTCCACGGGTTCCTTCTTTGCAGGGACTGTGGATCGGGCGGTGAGAGGTCTGGAGGTCCAGGTCTTGTTGGGCTCTGGGTTCGGGCTCCGGCAGGAGGCGGCGGCAAAGCAGACGTCGAGTAGCTGGTTGGTGCTTGTGTTAGCAAGATGGTCACTCCCTGACCATAGGGGAGATTTCCTTCTGTCCTCTGTGCAGCAGAGCGTTGAAGTTCCCGTCTTCTTCTTTGTAGTAAGTTGATTCCAGGATGGCTGAAGTTTTAGGACACAGCTCCTACCTTTAAGCGGATTCTAGGGGCCGGACTACCTGCTAGGTCCCTCCCTAAGGGTGGGACCAGGAAGGGGGGTGGTTACACCCCCAATCCTTTGTCCAGCTCGCCCCAGGTCCGGGGCTGGTGTGCCCCAGGACCGGTTTGAACTGGCATATGCACCGAGGCTCCTTGTGAGCCTCAGGCATGTCTGATTCCATTCAAGCCCTACCTGACCAATACACAAAATCCTGTCTGGGGTGGTGCTCGCACCTCCCCTGGCAGGAAACCCTTTGTCCACGTCTCCCAAGCTGGAAGGACTCCCAGCAGCAGGAGGGCAGACTTGTGTCGGTGGTGGCAGCGTCCATTTTGTGGAGCTGAGGCTATGTCTGATTTTACCCGGGTTTCAGGTACTTTACATGTCGTGTCCCTCTGGAAGGGTGGAATGCTAACCCCGTCGCCAGAATTGGCGAGGGGTTAGTATTCCAATTCGTATGATACCTTACTCGACATGTTTTGATAAAGCCAAACCAAAGATAGCATTTAACCGCGAGGTTCATAATGCACTTAAGAGTATATGGTATGACGATATCTGGAAACGGTAGAAGGAAGTTGTTCGGACCACTGCAGACAGGCTCAGCTCATGCCAGAGCACCATCTCACATGAAACCAAGCACTCTGCCTTCAGGATTGTTAAGGCCTGCCATAGGAGTGACTTATAGGTTAACATGTGTCCCATTTAAGGTTAGGTATAGGTATACTACACCTAAGTAAGAGGTGGTTACACCAACTTACCCCAGCTGAGTGATCAGCCAGTTGTGTCAAATTGCTAGGCCAGGCCAGGGGTGGCATAATACACTCTTCAGCCCCTGGTGGCCTTAGATACACCAATGCCCTGGGTACCTAGTGTACACTGGTACAGGGGCTCACAGGGTGATCTAGTTCCACTGGGTTATGCACCTAGGGTACATGGAGTCCATTTTAAAGAGAGAGCAGATAGGCTGAGATCCTGAATGGCAGGATCTCAGGCCAACTAAGTCGAAAAACCAGCTAGACACTAGGCAAAAAATTGGGGGTAACCATAGTCAGATATCCACCTTCCTACACATGGCAACACCTGTTTGTTGTGCTTAGAAAGCTGGGGTTTGGCCCAATTTTTGTAAGTGAGTGAGACTCCTCTATCAGGATCCGATGGCTCATGTAAGAGTTAACGATGTTTTGTCCAGACAATTCCATCTGCGAAGGGGCACGCGACAGGGGTGCCCTCTGTCTCCCTTATTATTTGCATTGGCATTGGAGCCCTTGGCTCATTGGATCAGGAGGGACCCTATGATATGGGGTATTGAGGCGCCGGGACGGTGGGAAGAGCGTATATTGTTGTATGCGGACGATATTTTATTGTATCTCGCGAGGCCCTACCACTCATTTGCCAGGGTGCTTCATCTCTTTGACTTGTTTGGGAGTTACTCAGGTTACACTAGCAACTGGGACAAGTCTCTGGTGTTTCCGCTGGCCGCCCCCCCCCCCGACTACCAGTGCGGTGTACAGCTCCAGTGGCTACAAAGGGTATTAAATATTTGGGGATTCAAGTGGTGCGGAACCAGAAATTGTTTTTGGAAAAGAACCTTGGCCCCCAGCTGGAGCGTCTTCATAGTGATATATTACATAGGCGAACCCTGCCGTTGTCTTTGGCAGGCAGGGCGGCCCTCTTTAAGATAATGGCCCTGCTGCGCTTGCTGTATATCCTGCAGAATACCCCCTATCCCGTCCTGCTGACGGTTTTTAAGAAGATCGCCCAAGCTACTCGGGAATTGCTGTGGCAAGCAGGTACACCTAGAAAAGCACTGCATAAGCTGCAGAGAGGAGTATATGATGGAAGAATGGCGGTGCCAGACTTACATCTCTACTATTGGGCATCGCAATTACTAGTAGTAAATGATTGGGTATACTCGGACAGAGATGAGACAGCATATAGAGTAGACCGAGATGCGATGCCTGTGGGGAACTGTCAGCCTTTGTTGTACTACCGAAAGAATGCTCCTAGCTGGCCCCCACATACGGCAGTTGTTGTGACGTGCTGGAGGGAGACACACTACTACCCTGCGACACTCCTGTATAAGATTGGCAGGGCTCCGTCAGCACAGTGTATCCGAGGCTGCCGGGGCGAGGGCACTTTTCTCCACATTCTATGGGAGGGTCCTAAAATCGCGCAGTTCACAACAATTATGGCCAGGGTGGTGGGTACTGGGGTGCCACTTGACGCAAAGTGCGGCTTACTTATCATCAAGGGGGAGACAGTTTGGCTCAAGTGTGTCACCATCTGGCTTATCCTGGCGGCCGGGGTCGTGAAACGCAATATTGCTAGGGGTTAGGGGGCGGCACTCCCCCTTTCGTTGAGTGACTGGAAAAAGACATGAACTGGTGCCAAAGAGCAGAGGAAACAGTCTATAAAAGTAGAGGGTGCATGAGGAAATGGGAGAAAGTGTGGGTGCCATGGAGGGCGTACAGGGGGCTATTGGAGGCCTCTGTAGAAGCCGGGAATGGTGCGATTGCCTCGGGAGTGCGGTGAGTTTTATTTGGACTCCTCCTTGTTTATGTGATGGTTCCTGCTTCACCCTCTCATTTGCGCTTCTACTCAATGTAAACGTAGACCCGGTGCGCATGCGGCGGCGAATGTTATTACACTGTCTATTGAGCCGCTCAATAAAAAGAGTTTAAAAAAAAGGGAAAGGAGAGCTGCATAAAGGTGTTCAGCATGTCTCAACCTGCCAGATATAGCATTTCAAGGCACGTTTTTGTTTCTCTTAAGTTTCTGTGATGTGTTAATGAGAATAAAACTGTGGAAAACATCAGTAATGGTGCTAGATTGCTAAACTCAGGTGTGATGTATTTCTGTTGTAAACAGCAAGTACAGAACAGGAGACTTTCTTTTATTCATGGCAACCACGCACAAAGTACTTTGTTATGAACTTATTTTCAGACATGGAGTGCTTTAATATGTAGACCCCTGCCATCCCGAGAATCTTGCGAGCCGCTGCAGTAATGCACCTATTAGCACACTCCAGGTTGTGGGGGAGAAAAGTTTATGTGAGCCACCGGAATTTGTCAAATTTTAGACGCTTTGTTGAAAAAGCGCTTTTTGAACACATGGGCACTTTATATCAGCTTCTGGATGTCTGAAAGGGGCGTCTATAAACCACTGAGGGGGTGGAAGCAAAAGCGAGTGAGTAAGAGCCAGGTCAAGGTGCCACAATTGTGGGTGGGCTGAAGAAGCGAGTTAAGGGTCATTCCCTTCTTCGGATGGGTCATGGGTAGGGTATTGGGAGGGGAAGGGTAGGGTAGAAGGGGGGGTTCTGCAGTTAAAAAAGAGGAAGGTAAGAGTAGGCTGTGGATGGGCATTGTATACGTGCATGAGGAGAATAGGGGGTGGTAAGAGTGGAAAACAGGGGTCAGGATCAAGTCCAGCAAACACATGGTGGTGAGGATACATTAAAGGGAAAACAATTTTTGAATGCACAAGTTGTGTGCACATGTCTAAAGGGAGGAATGGCGCACAGGATAAAGGGAATCTCTTGTAATGTACATGGCCTTTTAAATGCACCTACAAGTGGGCCGCTGCTAAAATGGTTGGGATCTTTCTTCCCCCAAGGTACTATTTTTACAGGAAGCGCATTTTAAATCTAAGCCTCCCAAACTGTCGCTGCCAAGGAAATATTCACAAGCATACTTTGCTTCGGCAAATGTGGCCGTTCCGGGAGTTGGTATCCTGCTTTCAAATACGTTGGACGGAGAGGTGACCAGGGATGGGGAGGCGAGATGGATCCGAATTGAGGTCAAAGTTGCAGGGGTCCTTCTTATTTTCTTGAATTATTATGGATCAATTTTTGATGATATTAAAGCTTCAGAGCAGATTTACAGTCTTTTATTAAACATGGAGGGTCCCATTGTTAAGGGGGAGATTTCAATTTTATACAAGATCTAAGATTAGATACTTCAAATAAGGCTAAATAACGATTAAAACCAAAGACCTTGAAATTGATTAAAATGATAAAGGATGATTTCACCCTAATAGATCCATGGCGAGTAGATCGCCCGGGCCTTTCCCAGTTTACGTGTTACTCTGCAAGGTTTAAACAGCTTTACGATTGGATTTTTATATGGTGGATAAGTTATTAGAAAGAGGAGGGTTGGAGATTATTACTGACTCTTTTTCGCATCACACTGTAGCCTCCTTAGTCATATTAGAAATACGTCAAAGAAGTAAGGCTAAATGGCAGTTTGATCAATCTTTGATTACGGAACAAATATGAATCGAATAAATGAGTAATTTTATACAGCTGTTTTTAAGGATAATATAAATACTGACCCTATTTTCATGGTGTGGGAAACCTTTAAGGCCTCCTTTCGGGCCAGGTTGTTTCTTATAAAGCTAGGACATACAAGGAGAGAGCACGGAAGATAGAAATCTTACAAAACACAGTAGAACGGTTTAGGAATGAACTTAATGGTGCAATTTTAAGAGATTATTGTGATAAGGCCCTACAGCAAGAATTGGTGAGGATGAAAGACCAGCTAAGACTTTTTTTGATTTTAGAAGATATTCCAGGGAGTAAGGCTAACCAACAGAAAGTGTGTGAAGAAAGCCAGCACACAGGCACATATCCAGCACGGGCTACTAAAACACAGCGGAGTAGGCAAATAATCCCACAAATGAGAGACCCTCGTACCGCAACAATGGTGGAAGAGAAAGACAGGACAGCAGAAATATTTGCCATTTTAAACAAATCTATGCCGAAGTACAGGTAATAGACCCACAAGATTTAGTAAATCTTTTCGGCACACTTCAGTTACCACAAACCACGAGGGATAATAGCGAAGCCTCGAAAAAGCCCACTGAGCCTATAGAACTGGCTCAAACACTGAAAAGTATGGCTAGTGCAAAGGCTAGTGGAAACGGCAGGATTCCTGTTTAAGTATATAAGATGTTTTTAGCTGATCTTTCCCCATTCTTAATATCTCTGTTTAATAAAATTATGGGTGCTATCCCTATCTCCAAAAGATTTAAGGGGACAGTTGTGATAAGTATTCTCTAAAAAGATAACGATCCTAGGGACCCCTACTCCTCAACTCATATCACCCAATAATCTTATTAAATTCGGATTACAAGCTATTTATGACAATCTGGGCGAACAGGATTGCTCCTAGTGCACAACATGTGGTCCATGCTGATCAAACAGGATTTTTACCAGGGAGATTAATGGCTATCAATACCTATTATTTGATGCCGGCTATCGATTACTTTTCAGTCAACAAGGATAAGGTTGCAATAGTAGTGAGGGACGTAGAAAAGGTGTTCGACCTTGTCGACCGGCAAGCTCTGTTTTTTTATTCTAGGGAAGTTTGGCTTCCAATCTCAATTGATAGCGATGCTAAAGGAATTATATCAGGGGGCCGAAGCAAAGATAATTATGAATCTGGAAGAGGTGGGAGAGGTTGAGATCAGGCATGGCAGGGAGGCCTATTATCCCCAATATTGTTCTCTCTTTTTATTGTGCCACTCGTTGTCAAAATCTGTTCGTACCCACTAATCCTGGCTCCCATAATGCGGATGGCAAAAATCAAACTTTTTGCTGATGACATAATCTTATATCTAAAGGCTGTAAGTGCAAATATACAGGAAGCGCTGGCGGAAATTCAGTCCTTTACAGGCCTAGGTGCATCCAAAGTTAATCAGTCCAAAACTGAGTTACTTAAGGAAGAGCTTTTAGAGGCTATAGAGCTCTTCTTCGAAAAGAATGTGGACTCAGTAGAAGACTACCAAATCGTCTGGGAAACCTTTAAGATATATATCCGGGGGATCACTATAGCAAAGCACTCGGGGGTTCTCATGTCCATACGCAACCGGTTGCATGACTTGGAGGGGAAGATCAAAGATCTAGAGAGCTGACTGCTGCAATGTTCTGACGAGGAGGTGGAAGGGGAACTTGTAGAGGTACCGGGAGACTACAATCAAACGGCAGATGATGAGATTAAACATCTGGGCAAAAATGCCGCTGCTAGGACGTATGGAGAGAGGGAAAGGCCAGGAGGGGTTTTGCCACAGCTGCTTAAGAATCGGCGGAAAATGACGCAGACTGTAGAGATTAAGTTTGCGGAGGGCTCAATATTGTCAAATGCCAAAGAGGTAGCGGATAGATTTGATCAATATTACACAGCTCTATATGCCTCCCGCACTGCCGCTGCAGATGCGGATATAATTGACTAATTGGCGCATATCAAACTGCCTTGGCTGTCTGACATGCACAGGGAATTTCTTATGAGACCTATAGAGAGGGGGACGAAATATTACTGGCTTAATCTTCCATGTGTGCAGGCAGTGTGCCGGGCTCTGATGGCCTCACAGTCACGTTCTATAGAACTTTTATCGATCTGCTACTCACGCAGCTCGCTACGCTTTTCGATGACATATATGTCGCAGGTACTATGCCGCCTACTATGTCGGAGGCTGTAATAATCGCGCTTCTCAAACCCGGCAAGGACTCGGACGACTGTGCCTCGTACCGTCCACTGTCCCTGCTCAATGTGGACGCTAAATTGTTTGCTAAAATCCTTGCTAACAGGTTAGTTCCGCTGGTCCCACTCTTAGTTGCCCCGGAGCAGGTGGGATTTGTCCCTGGTAGGAACCTCACCTATAACCTACGCACTGTGTTTGGTGCCCTGCAACATATTAACCCGGACACACCAGCTGCGGTGGTCTTTTTAGACATAGAAAAGGCGTTCGACTCCGTTGAATGGCCATTCATAACACATGTCTTATCCAGGATGGGAGTGGGCCCTGTCTTTCTCTAGTTGATGGACGCCTTGTACAGTAAACCTACGGCCCGAATAAAAATTGGCAACATCGTCACAGACCCAATACACATTACCAGGGGCACACGGCAACGTTGCCCCCTGTTGCCATTATTGTATGCCTTGGTGGCGGAACCTCTGGCGTGGGCATTAAGGGAATATCGCAAAAACCAAAGGAAATGATGGACGGAGTGTTGAACATTGCAAGCACTCACCCCCAGTCAACTGATCTGGGTTTAATCCATCACCATTCTTTAGCCCACTCTGCCACCCCAGTTCAGACATGGCCATATGCAAATCAGTCTGACCCTGTGCCTCATGGGAACAGTCCAGCCCGAACTGCCAAGCCATGTCTTCCCTGGACCGGAAACAAGCTTCCTAGGACCGGTTTCTGGCATTTCAGCCGTCTTCAGCCAGGCTTGCTTGAATCCAGTGGCAAAGTGAGCAAGGGACTCACGTCTGAGCATACCCTGCCAACTTATGGCGAACAAAGCAAAAACCAAAGGAAATGATGGACGGAGTGTTGAACATTGCAAGCACTCACCCCCAGTCAACTGATCTGGGTTTAATCCATCACCATTCTTTAGCCCACTCTGCCACCCCAGTTCAGACATGGCCATATGCAAATCAGTCTGACCCTGTGCCTCATGGGAACAGTCCAGCCCGAACTGCCAAGCCATGTCTTCCCTGGACCGGAAACAAGCTTCCTAGGACCGGTTTCTGGCATTTCAGCCGTCTTCAGCCAGGCTTGCTTGAATCCAGTGGCAAAGTGAGCAAGGGACTCACGTCTGAGCATACCCTGCCAACTTATGGCGAACAAAGCAAAAACCAAAGGAAATGATGGACGGAGTGTTGAACATTGCAAGCACTCACCCCCAGTCAACTGATCTGGGTTTAATCCATCACCATTCTTTAGCCCACTCTGCCACCCCAGTTCAGACATGGCCATATGCAAATCAGTCTGACCCTGTGCCTCATGGGAACAGTCCAGCCCGAACTGCCAAGCCATGTCTTCCCTGGACCGGAAACAAGCTTCCTAGGACCGGTTTCTGGCATTTCAGCCGTCTTCAGCCAGGCTTGCTTGAATCCAGTGGCAAAGTGAGCAAGGGACTCACGTCTGAGCATACCCTGCCAACTTATGGCGAACAAAGCAAAAACCAAAGGAAATGATGGACGGAGTGTTGAACATTGCAAGCACTCACCCCCAGTCAACTGATCTGGGTTTAATCCATCACCGTTCTTTAGCCCACTCTGCCACCCCAGTTCAGACATGGCCATATGCAAATCAGTCTGACCCTGTGCCTCATGGGAACAGTCCAGCCCGAACTGCCAAGCCATGTCTTCCCTGGACCGGAAACAAGCTTCCTAGGACCGGTTTCTGGCATTTCAGCCGTCTTCAGCCAGGCTTGCTTGAATCCAGTGGCAAAGTGAGCAAGCGACTCACGTCTGAGCATACCCTGCCAACTTATGGAGAACAAAGCAAAAACCAAAGGAAATGATGGACGGAGTGTTGAACATTGCAAGCACTCACCCCCAGTCAACTGATCTGGGTTTAATCCATCACCATTCTTTAGCCCACTCTGCCACCCCAGTTCAGACATGGCCATATGCAAATCAGTCTGACCCTGTGCCTCATGGGAACAGTTCAGCCCGAACTGCCAAGCCATGTCTTCCCTGGACCGGAAACAAGCTTCCTAGGACCGGTTTCTGGCATTTCAGCCGTCTTCAGCCAGGCTTGCTTGAATCCAGTGGCAAAGTGAGCCAGGGAAGCTTGATTCTGGTCCAGGGAAGACATGGCTTGGCAGTTCACTACGACTGCCTAGTCGCCAGCGGGGCTACAGACTCAACCACAATAGCCCATAAGATGCTTACGTAGGTGTATATGTAACAAATGATTATGCACAATGGTTTTATTTAAATGCTGGGAATACTCTCCTAAAGGTCAAAAGGTTATTAGAGAGGTGGACGCTATCACCCTTGTCTTTAGTGGGGCGAGTTTCATTAGTTAAAATCTCAATACCCCCCTTGTTTGTATTTTTGTTTCTGAACCTTCCTCTGAAAGTGCCCAACTCATATTTCAGAGAATTAGACAGAGCTATTCGTGAGTTTATACGGGCAAGAAAACAAGCTTGGGTAAAACGGTCTACCCTTCAACTACGCACAGAGCGCGGGGGGCGGTTAGCATTACCACATTTTCCAACATATTATCAGGCCTCTGCGGTTACTCAGACGGTCCAATCAGCAGCATCCTCAAAGTGTGATAATGTTATTTAAAATCTGATGCTAAAAGCAAGTGCCGTTAATCCGCTAGTTTTTCTTCGGTCGTTGAAATGATCTGAGAAAACGAGTTATAAGGTCATAACGACAATAGATCGCGCAGCCGGTTATTTTGTAAGGCATATAATACACTGGCATGTCACGCCCTTACTTCTCTCCAAGACTGAGTGATTTGAGGTTCACAGTTTTAACAAGGGGTCTTGCAGTCCTGGAGTGATCCAGGCTTTGTGAAACTAGATGACTTTTACAACTGTACTAACTTGATAACATGGGATTCGATACTACTGCACTTTGTTAGCCAAAATGCAACTGTACTGCTAAGCTTCAACCAAATAACCAGTTTTCTTTAAAATAATTATGATAATTAATGATTCTGCAAGCACAATAAGTAGTCAAAGTATTTATTATTTCTAAACTTGTATAGCGCTCAGCTACCCCCAACGGGGGTGTCCCGGCACTTGCGGACACGGTGAGAGGTGTTAATAGAGGTATCATTTGTCAGAGTGTGTGAGAGTTATCGGTCCCCGGTTTATAGCGGGAGGCTGAAGAGCCAGGTTTTTAAGGTCTTCCGAAAAATGAGTTCAGATTTGGCTTTTCTGATATGGTCGGGCATGGAGTTCCATAGGATTGCAGAGTAGCAATAAGAAGGCGAGTGGAACAGGAAACCGGTATTGCCTGTTACGCCAGAGTGCTAATAACAAACTTATGGAAGAGTGGCTTCCAAACATCTGGCAATAAAAAGGCTGCAGGTTTAAACTTAAAGAAAGGGAATTACTTGGAGGCACTGGGCACAGAGCCTTGAGAGCGGCAACCTTTAGCAGAATGGCTCTCTCATCTGGATGGATGGCATACTAAACGCCCCATAGACTACAGAAAATGTTCCCATAGCTCCGGATCCATTTTTCAGATGCAAGAGGAACATCCGTATCTTTTTTGCCTGCTCGAGCCTACAGCGCTTTTGGGAAGAGGTTTCAAGATTAGTCGTCATTGCATGTTGGTGGCAATTCTTCCATCAATGATGTTGGTTTTATTTGGCTTCTCACATGAGGGGCTTCAGATAACAAAACACCAGCAATATTTTACTTGTGTTGCAACAGCAGTAGCCCGGTCCTTGGTGCCGCAGAACTGGAAATCATCAGCAGGGCCTACTATAGGCCAGTGGCTTAACAAGTTGGCCAAGACCCATGAGTTGGAGGAGGCGTATGAGAAGAGGGTAGGGGTAATCTGTAGGTTTAAGGCCATGTGGCTGGATTCCTGCTCTGTGTTTCAATGCTCCATAAGGCCCTTTATGGAATCTGGATGAATACGGTGAGTGTTGAAGACTACGGCAACCTCCTGCTCTCAGGGGAATAATGGTAATGCGGACTATATAGATTTTAGTATTGGATTTTGCACATTCAATAGTTCTTTTAATAATTTACAATTGCACTGATATTCTAAAACAAAAAAAGATTATTGCTGCTGCTATTATGAGGAATTTGTGTTTAGGTTACTTGGATGAATTATACAAATATTTTGTAGGATGTTTTTACTTGCCTTGTACTGACATGTTTTGAAAATAAAATAATGTATAAAGTATTTGTATTGCCTGTCTCTTTTTTTCTTGCTCAAATAAAAAGTATTAACAAAATAAATAAAGGGGCAGGGAGTGAGCGGGGGAGGATTAAAGAGGCACAAGGTGCACTCAAGAGTAGACATCCTTGGTATTCATAAGATAAAGCGACAGGGAGTGTCTGGGGGTATTAAAGAGGCCTGAGGTGGAATAAAGAGTAGACATCCTTGGGATTCATGAGATAAAGGGGCATGAATGTCTGGGAGGATTAAAGAGGCACGAGGTGGACTCAACAGTAGACATCCTTGGGACTCATGAGTGAAAGAGGCTGGGAGTGTCTGGGGGATTTAAGTTGCATGCGGTGGACTCAAGTGTAGACATCCTTGGCATTCATGAGATAAAGGGGCAGGAAGTGTCTAGTGGTGGATGAAAGAGGCCTGAGGTGGACTCAAGTGTAGACATACTTGGGATTCATGATCTAAAGGGGCATGAATGTCTGGGGGGATTAAAGAGGCACGAGGTGGACTCAACAGTAGACATCCTTGGGACTCATGAGTGAAAGAGGCTGGGAGTGTCTGGGGGATTTAAGTTGCATGCGGTGGACTCAAGTGTAGACATCCTTGGCATTCATGAGATAAAGGGGCAGGGAGTGTCTGGCCGTGGATGGAAGAGGCATGAGGTGTACTCAAGAGTAGACATACTTGGGATTCATGATCTAAAGGGGCATGAGTGTCTGGGGGGATTAAAGAGGCACGAGGTGGACTCAACAGTAGACATCCTTGGGACTCATGAGTGAAAGAGGCTGGGAGTGTCTGGAGGATTTAAGTTGCATGCGGTGGACTCAAGTGTAGACATCCTTGGGATTCATGAGGTAAAGGGGCAGGAAGTGTTTGGTGGTGAATGAAAGAAGCATGAGGTGTACTCAAGAGTAGACATACTTGGGATTCATGAGATAAAGGGGCAGGAGTGTCTGGTGGTGGATTGTAGAGGCACGAGGCGGACTCTAGAGTAGGCTCCCTCGGGATTCATGAGATAAAGTGCCGGTGAGTGTCTAGTGGTGAATGAAAGAGGCATGAGGTGGACTCAAGTGTAGTCACCCTCGGGATTCATGAGATAAAGTGTCAGGGAGTGTCTTGTGGTGGATGAAATAGGCATGAGGTGGAATCAGGACTACGAGGCCCTGGTATTCAGCACCCTGAGCTTCAATAGCACCAGACACAGGCTTCTGAGCAAATCTTAGGGCCCTGGCACTTTTTGTTTACAAATCAACCCCTCGTTAGAGAAAGTATTATGCTTGGATTTAAACTGAGGGTTATAATTATGGTTTCCTAAACAACTAAATATGTTTAGAGTTGCAGTGATTTTTATGGCAAAGGGTAACAGCTGCAGTTGGCATAGGTCTAGAGAGGATGGGGATTTAGGGTGGAGGATGAGATTAGGGTCAAGGCAGGACTTAGGGTTATGGTGGGGTTGAGGTTAGGTTTAGGGCTGTGGCTGTGGCTCTGATTAGATTTCAGTTTGGGTTGGGTGGGGTTTGAGGTTAGGGTTAGCGTGGGGTTGGATTCAGGGTTAGTGCTGCTGTTTGGTTAAGAGTTGGGGTTAAAGTGGGGGTTGTGGCTAGAGCGAGCTGGAGGTTAGAGTTTAGGGTTAGGTTTGGGGCAGGGGTTAAAAATAGGGTTGGTTTTCATTTAGGCATGGGGCTGGCATTAGGACGGAGGTTGATATTGTGTTAGATTGGGGATTGGATTAGAGCTATGGTTAGGATTAGGGTTGGGGTTTCGGTTAGAGTGGGGACTGTGACTAGGGTGAGGTAGAGGTTAGGGTTTAGAGTTAGGTTTGCCACAGGGGTTAGAAATTGGGGTAGGGTTTGGGTTGGGGTTGTCATTAGGCTGGGGGTTTATTGTTGTTGGGGGT
This sequence comes from Triturus cristatus, assembly GCF_964204655.1. Taxonomy (NCBI): domain Eukaryota; kingdom Metazoa; phylum Chordata; class Amphibia; order Caudata; family Salamandridae; genus Triturus; species Triturus cristatus. Next base: position 1,223,957,320 of record NC_140593.1, read on the forward strand.
TGGGTTAGGGCTAGGGTTAGGATAAGGGTCAGTGTTAGAGTGGGGGTTGAGATTGGTGTTATGGGGGTTTAGTTTGAGTTTAGGATCAGGGCTGGGGTTAAGTTTAGGTGTAAGGTGATCGGCTTTGCCACAGATAGGGTAAAAGTGTCTCAGTACCCTGGGTGCCCATCACAAAGATAAGATTGCACATTTTACTAAGTCTGAAGGTCATGTACACTGACTACAGCCACTGCCCACTACATCAGCTCACCACAGGGGCATAATTGAGACTTCTGCAGCCCTGATGGAGGGAGGAGCCCTCCACACCATTCACCTCATAGGGTGCCCCCTTGGGCTGGCCAGCGGCAAACAAATAAAACACTCATAAGCAGCAAGGTAGTTAGGAATCGGTAATGAGGGCCCCATCACCTTACTTGCTGGGGCCCCCCATGAGGCTTTGTTATGTTACGGGCTGACCGCTGCATCACCGCCACTAGTTTGTGAGGCGTTATACCATCAAAGGCAAGTCTTTGCAAAATAGCAAAGGGTAACGCTTATTTTATGTAATTAAAATTAGGTTAAGGGAAATACAATTAAGTAAATAAAAAACTTAAGGGGCTCTTCTCAACCCAAGATGATGAAATGCTCACAGTGCAATGCCCCCTAAAGTGGACATACTGGGTGCTATCGGGACAGTCCCTCTGCAGAGTGCAGGGCAGCATTATGTTTTTTTTAATAACAGTTCCAGAAAGTGGGCTGTTTGAAGGCCTCGGGGTAAAGTCACTTTGAGCCCCTAGAGGGGCTTTCAAGTGAAACCGGCCAGCAGTAGGGTCGGGGACTTTAGAAGGCTTTTTAAAGGAACTGATAACTTCTGTGCAGTGGCGCCTTACCTGGTCTCGGGTGCTGTGTTTGCTATGAATCGTCTCGGTAGATAATCTTTCTTTGACAAGGCAACCCCGCCTGTATCTTTCTACCAAAGAACAAATGATGAATGTTGTATCCTTCATCCAGGAAGTCAGGGGGCGGGGCTTACAAATAGAACAGTTTTCAGTCTTGCTCTCCATATTATATGGCTACTCTTGCTAGCCCCCCACCAGGCCCACCAGACCCCTCCTCCCCTTCTGTGCACATAACATGTGTGTGATTGTGAGCGAGATGGCACCGGAGAGGGAAGTGTTCGAACACAGGGGCTTATTTACAAGTCCCTTGCGCCTCCGGTGCGTCACTTTTTGTGATGCACCGACGGCGCAGAGTGGTGCTTCATAGTTACAAGGACACGTAAAGTCACCCTGCGTGGCTTTTCATGTCCTTGTAAATACGGCCTCTTTTTATGCAGCACTTTGCATGAAAGGGGAGTTCCATGGCTGTTGCTGTGGGTGTTACCATGCAACACCCATGGATTCTGCCGCATTCCCAGATTTGGACCGTTCCATAAACCTGGGAATGCGTCAGAATCCTATGCCTACCCAGGGGAGGCGTAAGGAGGCGCAACGAGGAGAAATACTTTTATTTATCCTCTTTTTTTCCTTTTTCTATATGTGCTGCATTCTGCAGCACATATAGAAAGAGGAAAACAACTCTTGTGATTGTTTTTGTGCGGGAAGGTCTCTCTTCCTGCACAAAAACAATCACCCTGCAATGCAGGCACCCTTGCACCATGGGTGCCTATGTTGGTGCATGACATCCAAGTGTGCGCCAGTGCAGGGGAGAGCTCAGGGATATCTCATATTGTTGTAAATATGACACATCCCTTTGATTCCAAAGTAATGCAGCGCTGCACAGCCAAATGGCTTGCAGCACTGCACTGCACTGCATTACTTCCTTGCAAGTATGGCCCTCAGTCTTTATTTCTATCAAGTAGATAGACATCTCTCCAACTTCATGTCCTCAGAGTTCCATGAGTTTCAACTGCCTGCTCTCCTCTTGTCGTGTAGTCCCTAATAATACATAGGATCTGCACGCTAAGACAACATAAACTATGGGGATTGGTGTCTAGTCCGATCCCGAACATCCCCACAGGACATGTCGGCCTTTAGACCCGCTAGCTCACAGTGCCACAATAAAAAACCTCAAACCTTACCAAGGAGCGAATCGTTTCTGGCAATTATCGAAAATGACAACCCCGACCCCCTCAGGGATCGCGGAAACAGTCCAGTACTTTTCGCTCAGTCACTCGTGCTGACTCAGTCTCAGAGAGATACACAGAACAAATGATGGGAACGTTTTCAATAAGCATTTATTGCAGCAGCGTCATTCTAGTATAAAACATATGTGCTTCAACTGCCATTAGACAGAAACAGATGTATAAGATTACAAGCACCAACAGAGTAAACAAAAGGTAGGATTCTACCATGATGCTAACGCAGTGAATATATGCAGGCATACAGATTCATAGCAGCAATCAAGCGCACTCCTAAGATGCAAACCCTACCTAAGTGGACCTAAGTGCACCCAGCATGTATGTGGGTGTAAAGCCAAGAATCCCCTAAGAAAGAGCCAACCCCATGACCTGATGGGAGACGATGAAGGACCGCATCTTGGTCTCGAGTTGGACACCCCGCAAGGGATGTCAGACCACTGTGTGCTGGGGCTTCTGCAGGCCGCAACCTCAGTGTCTTGTGTCAACGTGATGCATCTCCTCCATCTATCTGGAGTTGGTATGCGTCTTCTATACCATAACGATAGCCTCAGGGTTCATTACATAATCGATGTGTTGTAAGTATGATTATGCAAATGAACCCAGAACAAAACCTGTGATTATGCAAAGTAGTTCTTTCGCCCTAGGATGAAGATGACCCTGACATTTTACACAGGATATGTTCATGCTGGTATGTATGTCATGTGCAGGAACTTTTCTAAGAATCCTCATGCATAATAAATGAGGTTATTTTCCAAGAAATTAATTACATTTATTCAGCACATAACTGGGTAAAAGGTCAGTCAGTGCTAGAACCGTTATGCAGAGCAAGTGAGGGAAAATGTAGGTAAATGTTGTGTAGCTACCTAGGCCTAGATTGGGGTACATTGGGGAACATAATACTCCCCTTCCATACAACCCCAAGCTCTCCTGTCTTGAAGACACCAACAGCTCACCCAGATACGTGCGCGCGTGCATGCACACACACAGACACACACTTGCACACACACACCATAATTCCACCTTCTCCAGCTGACAGTTGTATCTTATCTCCTTGGCTGATTTTGAATTTGTATTTCATAACTTTCAAATTCCTGTCACAACCACCCTTCCCCCACATAGCTCCTCGCTGGACAGAGATGAGTCACTGAGCGTAGCAAAAGCACTCTGTCCCTCGCCACCACAACTTGCCGATGCGCGGTGGTCAGTCAACATGGACTTCACTGTCTTTTCCACAGCTAACCAGAACAAAGTGCCCAGGGAGAGCTGCTTTTTATTGTATTTGTTCATTTCACAAGACCATTCACGATGGATGATATAGAAACATCCTTGTGAGCTTAATCCCACGTCTCTGCAGGAAACTCTACTTCAACTCCCAAGCAAGTTGCATTCTTTCTTCAGACCCTCGGTTGAAGAACTATCCTCTAAGAAAATAATAGCAAATGTCCCGACACACCCAGAACATTTAGGAAAGAACCCACCAATGCATGTTTTTTCTGCTGTAGCAGAGCAAATGGTCCTACAATATTAATGGTTACCTTCCCGGTGAGGGACATGTATGGTTTTGTATTTTAGTACTCGTTGTGTTCATCACACCCTTGAATTCTTATTCTGAGCTTATCTACGCTCGTCCGCCAAAACCTCTTGCACTCTCTAATCTATCTTATGACACTCCCTCATGACCTTCAACAAAACGTAGTTATAACGCGGCCATTCTATGCTGGGGTGGGATTTTTATTACACTGGCAAATTTGTGGAATTCCAGAATTTTGCATCAAACAAAATTTATGACATTTTTTGTAATTTTCCATTATGCAATTTTGCATAACTTTTCTTGAGCAAGCACTGAGAGACATTTCTGGAGGGATGCCGAGATTATTCCTAGACACAAAAAGGGAGACAAAGGGTCGGCCTGTAATTACAGGACAACCAGCCTTATAGATGTCTCCCCAAAAACATAAAGATAATAATATCCTGTCAGACCTGCAGGCGGGATTCAGGGCCTCCCCAAGTACCACTGACCAAGTTTTTAGATTCCTCCTATTAACCTGGAAGGAAGTGACCATCAGAGGTGGCCACCTGTATGTTGTATTTGTGGATGTTAAAACGTCAAGGAAGACCCCCCATGATTAGCAGGCAGTTCAGTTCCCTGTCTGCTTTTCGCTGACGACACTTTGCTCATTTCCGGAACAACCAAAGGGATCCAGAACCTTTTGAACAAATTTGATTAAGTATGTAGGGAGAAGGGGTTAGAAATAAATTGCTCCAAAACAAAACACATTACCTTTAATCCCGATAAAGCAAATAAGAGTAAACTCATGCTGGGCACGCAAGCGCTGGAGCAGGTCAAGTATTTTGACTACTTGGGTGTACGTATTAGTGATAGGTTGGTTTGGACACCTCAAATTGAGCAGAGCACTCTGACCCTCCAACATGCAAATTGTGCAATAGTTAGGTGGGCTAGGGCGTCCCCATACCGCCCAGTGTAGCCCATTTTGGAACTTCATAGGGCCAAAGGTCTAGGAGCAGCCCTCTATGGGGCTGAGTTATGGGGGCTGGATAACCTAAAAGACTTAACCCTAGCTGAAAACAAATTCATAAGGGCGATCCTGAACCTACCTATGAGCACCCCCCCTTCTGCCGCTAAGACTTGATCTTGGCTTAAAACCTATAGACCATTTTGCTATTCTCAGGGCACTCCTGTTCTGGACCAGAATCTGGACCAGTTACACACAGGTCCCGCTGAAGGAGGCTCTGTAAGAACTGATTGCTTTGCACAAACAATCAGGCCGCATTAAATGGTTTAATAAAATCAAGGAATGGTTTCTGGAATTAGGGCTGGGTGTATCTGGGAGGATCCGGGGTCCATATCAAATCGATGGTTCTTCTCCTCAAAAAAAGGTTCTGGGAGCATATGGATTACCAAAGTGTCGAAGGCATTGCACAAGGCACTTTAATTACTAGTTCTTTAAACTTTAAAGGAGGGTTTGGCTTCGAAACATTTATGGATGACATTGAACCCTCACAGGCAAAAGCTTTGTACATCCAATTTAGACATGGGGCTCTACCTCTACACTCAAGAAGCGCATGGGGGAATGTAGCCGTAACACCATTGTGTGCTACATGTCACACCCGATCAGAGACCCTCGATCATTTTCTCTTCTGTTGTCGCATCTCCTCCGACTACAGAAAAACCTGGATAACTCCAGTCTGTCATCTACTGTCGTTTACATGTCCCAGTGATGCATTACGTACACTTAGATCTGACACCACAAGGTGGCTCGTTTTTGCAATTTCGAGATTTCTGCTGAAGGCTTGGTGGAGAAGGTCAAAACACTCTACAAGTGTTCTTGAAAATACGACTGGTTAATACATTGATACAGTTCCTGGGAACAGAATCATGTAAATATATTCTCTTTTTGTGCTGCTATAGTCTGTCTTTTATATGACTTTTATGAAATATTGGTTTTTAACTTTTTTTTGTTCTTATGCTCACGAATTGTTTTCACTCTGTAAATGATCATATTTTTGATCGAATAAAGCATATGTATATATATATATATATATATATATATATATATATATATATATATATATATAACTTTTCTTGAGCAAGCACTGAGAGACATTTCTTGCTTATACCAGTCTGTCGTTGGTATCTCTCAAAACTTTTTGCTCGAGGTACGGCTTCTTGAAACAAAGCGGTGGAAGATACAGGCAAACTACATTTAATGTTAAAAACATATCAATGGAATTTCGTGAAATTTGCCAAGAAAAACCGACACCATTTTCTATCACAAGTTCATTGTAATCTTTGTCAATATATTGAAATCCCTAAACACTCTTACCTGGGGGACCACACATGGTCGAGACACTTGACGGACTTCTGGCCTCTATCCATGTCCACAAGTCATTCCTCTTCTTTATAGCTGTAATCAGTAAATCACTCCGTTCCATAATATGATCTTCTACTGTTGCCACTTTTTCTCCTAAATCGCAATCACCTGACGTGTGAAACACAAAATATTCCTGTACCTGACTCTTTCCATGAAATAGTCTGTTTCATCTCAAAATGATAACATTTTAGCAGCTCAACAGGATCATCATGTGGTGAAATTCAATCCTCCACCAGCTGATAACATTGGATTACAGCCGTAATCCATTCTTAACGTAATTCTGGTGCTCGCCAGGATCACGGTCCGCTGGTAGAAAAATTCCTTTCCACCGTTCTACGTGATGCAAACTCAATTCCACGTCCCTCGCCTTCCTTCCTCTGTGCAAAGGCTGCTGCAGTGTCTTCCTAAGCTCTACCTTTACAATACAGGTCCTTTCGTATTTTATGAGAATCAGTTCTTACAATTTCATTGGTGTTTGGACAAAATATCGAAGGACAAATATAGAGCGCAAACAAATATAGGGGCACATGCATCAAAGTAATCACTTGCGATTACCAAATAGAGAATTTTCAGGTTTTGGCGATTTGGTAATCACAGATGTCTATGCATGAAGGATTCGCAAATAATTTTGCGAAACCTTAACATTCCCGAATAGCGAATCGCAAATTGCAGTTCCCTATTAGGGAATGTGTTCTCATTCATTCCTATGAGCCAAATTGGTAATCGCAAATTGTGAATGCAATTGCAAGGGTGCTAGGGGGCCTAAGGTAAGTGTGCACATGTGGTGCAAACACATGCCATGCCCTAAGGGCATATGTGTGCGCCACATGGCACCTTGAAAAATGCACTTTGTGCATTTTTTACGGGATTCACAAATTACCATCAACTTGAAATTGATGGTAATTTGCGATTCCTAAATGCAAAGTCGCATTTTGGAAATGCTACATGCATTGCAGTTAGGAAATCGCAAATTCCTATTCCCTAAATGCATTTGCAAATTAGTTAATCGCAAAAATTGTGATTACCTATTTTGCAAATACAATGCGTTTAATTATTTGGAAAAGGCATTTTACCGGTCGAATCAGCCCGTTTGTGACCGGGCAAATACTTGATGCATGTCCCCCATAGTGATTGAAAAATTTTGTGGTAAAGAATATCGCTGTGAAGAATATTGGTTTTTTGGGGGGTAAATAATACTGTTTTCAAGAATATCGTTTTTAATACTTTCAGTAATATAGTTGTAGAAAATTTATTTTTTAATTATTTTAATGTATTTTAGTTAATATAATAATTTTAGATGTTAGTTTTGTTGATATAATTGTGATTAATTTTATAAAATGTAATCTATTCGTAATTTAAATTGTGGTAGCAGGTTGTTGGGTTTGTATGAGGATACGGTGGGATGTTATTTAAAATAGATATATTTTTTATTTAGTGAAATTGTTTTCAATATTGAATACATTTTCACTGATCATTAATTATGTAAATTATTTAATTGTCAGATTTTGAATTTGAAATTGCAATTTTACTGTTTATTTTAGTTTTAATATTACTAGTAGTAGGTTTTATTTTAATAGCCGGTTGTTGGGTTTTTCGGGGTACAACACCAGCATGGCAGTCCCATGTCTTCAGTGATCCCTGGTAGCAGCCGGACTGACTTGAAGCTCCGGTGGTCTCCAATGCGCTGAAGAGATGGGGCCATTGGAGGCTTGGAGTCCTTCCTTCGGGGTCTGCCGTAGACTTAACTCGGGGGGCTCCTGGCTCGGCTGTCACTCAGGGTCTACTGGAAGAACACATGACTTCAGTGACCCCTGGCAGCAGCTGGACTGACTTGAAGCTCATGGGGGTCTCTAACTCCATTGGAGGCTTGGAGTCCTTCCTGCGGGGTCTGCCGCAGTCTTTAACTCGGGGGCTCCTAGCTCGGCTGTCATATGGGGTCTACTGGAAGAACACATGCCTTCAGTGACCCCTGGCAGCAGCCGGACCGACTTGAAGCTCATGGTGGTCTCTAACTCCATTGGCGGCTTGGAGTCCTTCCTGCGCGGTCTGCGCAGTCTTTAACTCGGGGGGCTCCTGGCTCGGCTGTCACTCAGGGTCTACTGGAAGAACACATGCCTTCAGTGACCCCTGGCAGCAGCCGGACCGACTTGAAGCTCATGGTGGTCTCTAAGTCCCTTGGAGGCTTGGAGTCCTTCCTGCGGGGTCTGCCGCAGTCTTTAACTCGGGGGCTCCTGGCTCGGCTGTCATATGGGGTCTACTGGAAGAACACATGCCTTCAGTGACCCCTGGCAGCAGCCGGACCGACTGGAAGCTCATGGTGGTCTCTAACTCCATTGGCGGCTTGGAGTCCTTCCTGCGCGGTCTGCGCAGTCTTTAACTCGGGGGGCTCCTGGCTCGGCTGTCACTCAGGGTCTACTGGAAGAACACATGCCTTCAGTGACCCCTGGCAGCAGCCGGACCGACTTGAAGCTCATGGTGGTCTCTAAGTCCCTTGGAGGCTTGGAGTCCTTCCTGCGGGGTCTGCCGCAGTCTTTAACTCGGGGGCTCCTGGCTCGGCTGTCATATGGGGTCTACTGGAAGAACACATGCCTTCAGTGACCCCTGGCAGCAGCCGGACTGACTTGAAGCTCATGGTGGTCTCTAAGTCCATTGGAGGCTTGGAGTCCTTCCTGCGGGGTCTGCCGCAGTCTTTAACTCGGAAGCTCCTAGCTCGGCTGTCATATGGGGTCTACTGGAAGAACACATGCCTTCAGTGACCCCTGGCAGCAGCCGGACTGACTTGAAGCTCATGGTGGTCTCTAACTCCATTGGCGGCTTGGAGTCCTTCCTGCGGGGTCTGCGCAGTCTTTAACTCGGGGGCTCCTGGCTCGGCTGTCACTCAGGGTCTACTGGAAGAACACATGCCTTCAGAGACCCCTGGCAGCAGCCGGACTGACTTGAAGCTCATGGTGGTCTCTAAGTCCCTTGGAGGCTTGGAGTCCTTCCTGCGGGGTCTGCGGCAGTCTTTAACTCTGGGGCTCCTGGCTCGGCTGTCACTCAGGGTCTACTGGAAGAACACATGCCTTCAGTGACCCCTGGCAGCAGCCAGACTGACTTGAAGCTCATGGTGGTCTCTAAGTCCATTGGCGGCTTGGAGTCCTTCCTGCGGGGTCTGCCGCAGTCTTTAACTCGGAGGCCCCTAGCTTGGCTGTCACTCAGGGTCTACTGGAAGAACACATGCCTTCAGTGACCCCTGGCAGCAGCCGGACTGACTTGAAGCTCATGGTGGTCTCTAGGTCCATTGGAGGCTTGGAGTCCTTCCTGCGGGGTCTGCCGCAATCTTTAACTCGGAGGCTCCTAGCTCGGCTGTCACTCAGGGTCTACTGGAAGAACACATGCCTTCAGTGACCCCTGGCAGCAGCTGGACTGACTTGAAGCTCATGGTGGTCTCTAACTCCATTGGCGGCTTGGAGTCCTTCCTGCGGGGTCTGCGCAGTCTTTAACTTGGGGGGGCTCCTGGCTCGGCTGTCACTCAGGGTCTACCGGAAGAACACATGCCTTCAGTGAACCCTGGCAGCAGCCGGACTGACTTGAAGCTCATGGTGGTCTCTAAGTCCATTGGCGGCTTGGAGTCCTTCCTGCGGGGTCTGCCGCAGTCTTTAACTCGGGGGGCTCCTGGCTCGGCTGTCACTCAGCGTCTACCGGAAGAACACATGCCTTCAGTGAACCCTGGCAGCAGCCGGACTGACTTGAGGGTCTCTAAGTCCATTGGCGGCTTGGAGTCCTTCCTGAGGGGTCTGCGGCAATCTTTAACTCGGAGGCTCCTAGCTCGGCTGTCACTCAGGGTCTACTGGAAGAACACATGCCTTCAGTGACCCCTGGCAGCAGCTGGACTGACTTGAAGCTCATGGTGGTCTCTAACTCCATTGGCGGCTTGGAGTCCTTCCTGCGGGGTCTGCGCAGTCTTTAACTCGGGGGGCTCCTGGCTCGGCTGTCACTCAGGGTCTACCGGAAGAACACATGCCTTCAGTGAACCCTGGCAGCAGCCGGACTGACTTGAAGCTCATGGTGGTCTCTAAGTCCATTGGCGGCTTGGAGTCCTTCCTGCGGGGTCTGCCGCAGTCTTTAACTCAGGGGCTCCTGGCTCGGCTGTCACTCAGTGTCTACTGGAAGAACACATGCCTTCAGTGACCCCTGGCAGCAGCAAGACTAGCTTGGCAATCAAGGGAGGGACATGTGGTCTTCAGTGTCCTGAGTAGATGGACCCTTGAGACCTTGATTCCTTGCTGCACTGGTCTCAGCAGGGGGTCTGCCAGGCATCTGCTGTGGATTGGACAAAAACCCAAGGAAGCTCCCGCTCTCAGCAACAGGTTAATAATCACCAGCAAGAATCTACCTCTAAGAGGCAGAGAGTTGGGGAAGGAAATGTATCTCTGCGTTTACAAATGAACCAATCAGAGGGGCTCTTTCGCTTCTGCCTCAACAAACTTTAGGAAAGACCAGGAATAATCCTAAAAGCAAAAGGGGGGTAGGGGTCCTATTCTTCACCCCATCATAAGTCCCCTCTCGAGCCTTTTGTGAACAATGTGTTTTATCAAGCAAGACAACCATCAGATGACATTAGAATTAAACTGAAATACCACGAAAATAACAGATGTACCACTTGGAATGCATCATTAATAATTCAATGTACAAATTACCCACCGAAACGAGAATAAATTACTCATACGTCTCCGCTCTCTCTCTGATGTGTAAATTACTCTCCCGTGGATGAAAGCCTGGACATGTTATATATCAACTCTTTTACTTGCAATTACCGAGTAAATTTGCGAGTAAATTTGCGATCGCTCGTGAAAAGTCACCTGGCAGCTCCCGGAATGTTCTCGACTCATGGACATTTTTTGACGAGCTTTCTTTCAACATAATTAGCCGCGAGTTTCCTTTCAAGGGCTGCCTGGCCATGGACTGGTGGTGATTAGCACTTGCTCGCCCTGAGCTTAATCTCTGCTGCCATGAAACGCCTTTTACCCAGAGGGAGGCGCGAGACCGGAAGCCAGGACTGTTCCTGCAGGTGGTCCCCTGGTGCAGGGATTAATTATACACACTCATTGGGGGGCACCGGCCCCTGCACCCCCATACCAGAGGCTGCGAACTACAAAGAATGGAACTCTGAGTGTGGCTGGGGGAGGGGCGCAGGATGAAATGGGCGGAGTCTATGATCCAGTGGGTCGCAGATATCAGGAATCCACCTCCTCTACCTCCTTCGGGCAGTAACAGATGTGAACAAGGGACGGGCCAGCTGCTGGGCCTCCCTTCACCAACAGGCCTTCTGTGAACACATACCCCGGCCATGATGAGGGAGGAAAGACACATCTACAGCCTCAAAGGAACAAGATATAAATCTTGCCACCTGTTCCTTAGGCAATGTCATCCAACACCTGGAGGGGGCATCAACCAGAGTGTCTCTCACACCTCGTCTCCTGCAGGAGTATCACCCAAACCGTCCCTACTACCTCTTCTTCAGATGTATCACGCAGACCGTCCCGTGCACCTCTCATCCTGCAGGAGTATCACCCAGTCAGTCCCTCACACCTCTCCTCATGCAGGAGTATCACACAGACCATCCCTCCCACGTCTCCTCCTGCAGAAGTATCACCCAGACCGTCCCTCGCACCTCTCCTCCTGCAGGAGTATCACCCAGACCGTCCCTCACACCTCTCCTCCTGCAGGGGTATCACCCAGACTGTCCCTCCTACCTCTCCTCATGCAGGAGTATCACCCAGACCGTCCCTCGCACCTCTCCTCCCGCAGGAGTATTACCCAGACCGTCCCTCGCACCTCTCCTCCTGCAGGAGTATCACCCAGACCGTCCCCCGCACCTCTCCTCATGCAGGAGTATCACACAGGCCATCCCTCACCTCTTGCCTCCTGCAGGGTTATTATGGAGACCATCTCTCTCACCTCATCTCCTGCAGGGGTATGACCTAAACTGTCCCTCACACCTCTTGTCCTGCAGGAGTATCACCGAGTCAGTCCCTCACACCTCTCGTCCTGCAGGGTGTCACTCAGACCACGCCTGACAGCTCACCTCTTGCAAGGGTATTATGGAGACCAACCCTCGCACCTTGTCTCCTGCAGAGGTATTATCCAGAACATCCCTCACACCTCACCTTCTGCAGGAGTATCACCCAGACTGCCCCTCACACCTCACCTCCTTCAAGGGTATTATGGAGACAGTCCCTCGCACCTTGGCTCCTGCAGGCGTATTACCAGACCGTCCCTTGTGCCTCGTCTCCTGCAGGGTATCACCCAGACTGTCCCTCGCACCTCTCCTCCTGCAGGAGTATCACCCGACTGTCCCTCGCACCTCACCTCCTTCAAGGGTATTATGGAGACAGTCCCTCGCACCTTGTCTCCTGCAGGCGTATTACCAGACCGTCCCTTGTGCCTTGTCTCCTGCAGGGTATCACCCAGACTGTACCTTGCACCTCTCCTTCAGGAGTATCACCCAGACTGTCCCTCACACCTCTCCTCCTACAGGAGTATCACCCAGACTGTCCGTCGCATCTCTCCTCCTGCAGGAGTATCACCCAGACTGTACCTCGCACCTCTCCTCTTGCAGGAGTATCACCCAGACTGTCCCTTGCACCTCTCCTCTTGCAGGAGTATCACCCATACTGTCCCTTGCACCTCTCCTCTTGCAGGAGTATCACCCAGACTGTCCCTCGCACCTCTCCTTCAGAAGTATCACCCAGACTGTCCCTTGCACCTATCCTCTTGCAGGGGTATCACCCAGACTGTCCCTTGCACCTCTCCTCTTGCATGAGTATCACCCAGATTGTCCCTCGCGCCTCTCCTTCAGCAGTATCACCCAGACTGTCCCTCGCACCTCTCCTTCAGCAGTATCACCCAGACTGTCCCTCGCGCCTCTCCTTCAGCAGTATCACCCAGACTGTCCCTCGCACCTCTCCTTCAGCAGTATCACCCAGACTGTCCCTCGCACCTCTCCTCCTTAAGGAGTGTCACCCAGACTATCCCTCACACCTCTCCTCCTACAGGAGTATCACCCAGACTGTCCGTCGCAACTCTCCTCCTGCAGGAGTATCACCCAGACTGTACCTCGCACCTCTCCTTCAGGAGTATCACCCAGACTGTCCCTTGCACCTCTCCTCTTGCAGGAGTATCACCCAGACTGTCCCTTGCACCTCTGCTTCAGCAGTATCACCCAGACTGTCCCTCGCACCTCTCCTCCTTCAGGAGTATCACCCAGACCGTCCCTTGCACCTCTCCTCCTACAGGAGCATCACCCAGACTGACCCTCGCACCTCTCCTCCTACAGGAGTATCACCCAGACTGTCCGTCACACCTCTCCTCCTGCAGGAGTATCACCCAGACTGTACCTCGCACCTCTCCTTCATGAGTATCACCCAGACCATCCCTCACACCTCTCCTCCTACAGGAGTATCACCCAGACCATCCCTTGCACCTCTCCTCCTACAGGAATATCACCCAGACTGTCACTCGCACCTCTCCTCCTACAGGAGTATCACCCAGACTGTCCCTCGCACCTCTCCTCCTACAGGAGTATCACCCAGACTGTCCCTCGCACCTCTCCTCCTACAGGAGTATCACCCAGACTGTCCCTCGCACCTCTCCTCCTACAGGAATATCACCCAGACTGTCACTCGCACCTCTCCTCCTACAGGAGTATCACCCAGACTGTCCCTCGCACCTCTCCTCCTACAGGAGTATCACCCAGACTGTCCCTCACACCTCTCCTCCTACAGGAGTATCACACAGACTGTCCCTCGCACCTCTCCTCCTGCAGGAGTATCACCCAGACTGTACCTCGCACCTCTCCTTCAGGAGTATCACCCAGACTGTCCCTCGCACCTCTCCTCCTTCAGGAGTGTCACCCAGACCATCCCTCACACCGCTCCTCCTACAGGAGTATCACCCAGACCGTCCCTTGCACCTCTCCTCCTACAGGAGCATCACCCAGACTGACCCTCGCACCTCTCCTCCTACAGGAGTATCACCCAGACTGTCCGTCACACCTCTCCTCCTGCAGGAGTATCACCCAGACTGTACCTCGCACCTCTCCTTCGTGAGTATCACCCAGACCATCCCTCACACCTCTCCTCCTACAGGAGTATCACCCAGACCATCCCTTGCACCTCTCCTCCTACAGGAATATCACCCAGACTGTCACTCGCACCTCTCCTCCTACAGGAGTATCACCCAGACTGTCCCTCGCACCTCTCCTCCTACAGGAGTATCACCCAGACTGTCCCTCGCACCTCTCCTCCTACAGGAATATCACCCAGACTGTCACTCGCACCTCTCCTCCTACAGGAGTATCACCCAGACTGTCCCTCGCACCTCTCCTCCTACAGGAGTATCACCCAGACTGTCCCTCACACCTCTCCTCCTACAGGAGTATCACCCAGACTGTCCCTCGCACCTCTCCTCCTGCAGGAGTATCACCCAGACTGTACCTCGCACCTCTCCTTCAGGAGTATCACCCGGACCATCCCTCACACCTCTCCTCCTACAGGAGTATCACCCAGACCGTCCCTTGCACCTCTCCTCCTACAGGAGCATCTCCCAGACTGTCCCTCGCACCTCTCCTCCTACAGGAGTATCACCCAGACTGTCTGTCGCACCTCTCCTCCTGCAGGAGTATCACCCAGACTGTCCCTCGCACCTCTCCTCCTGCAGGAGTATCACCCAGACTGTCCCTCGCACCTCTCCTTCAGCAGTATCACCCAGGCCATCCCCCACACCTCTCCTCCTGCAGGAGTATCACCCAGACTGTCCCTCGCGCCTCTCCTCCTGCAGGGATATTATCCAGACTGTCCCTCACACCTCTCCTCCTGCAGGAGTATCACCCAGACTGTCCCTCGCACTTCTCCTCCTTCAGGAGTGTCACCCAGACCATCCCTCACACCTCTCCTCCTACAGGGGTATCACCCAGACTGTTCGCTGCACCTCTCCTCCTGCAGGAGTATCACCCAGACTGTCCCTTGCACCTCTCCTCTTGCAGGAGTATCACCCAGACTGTCCCTTGCACCTCTCCTTCAGCAGTATCACCCAGACTGTCCCTCGCACCTCTCCTCCTTCAGGAGTGTCACCCAGACCATCCCTCACACCTCTCCTCCTACAGGAGTATCACCCAGACCGTCCCTTGCACCTCTCCTCCTACAGGAGCATCACCCAGACTGTCCCTCGCACCTCTCCTCCTACAGGAGTATCACCCAGACTGTCCGTCGCACCTCTCCTCCTGCAGGAGTATCACCCAGACTGTGCCTCGCACCTCTCCTTCAGGAGTATCACCCAGACTGTCCCTTGCACCTCTCCTCTTGCAGGAGTATCACCCAGACTGTCCCTCACACCTCTCCTTCAGGAGTATCACCCAGACTGTGCCTCGCACCTCTCCTCCTGCAAGAGTATCACCCAGACTGTCCCTTGCACCTCTCCTCTTGCAGGAGTATCACCCAGACTGTCCCTTGCACCTCTCCTTCAGCAGTATCACCCAGACTGACCCTCGCACCTCTCCTCCTTCAGGAGTGTCACCCAGACCATCCCTCACACCTCTCCTCCTACAGGAGTATCACCCAGACTGTCCCTCGCACCTCTCCTCCTACAGGAGTATCACCCAGACTGTCCGTCGCACCTCTCCTCCTGCAGGAGTATCACCCAGACTGTGCCTCGCACCTCTCCTTCAGGAGTATCACCCAGACTGTCCCTTGCACCTCTCCTCTTGCAGGAGTATCACCCAGACTGTCCCTTGCACCTCTCCTCTTGCAGGAGTATCACCCAGACTGTCCCTCACACCTCTCCTTCAGGAGTATCACCCAGACTGTCCCTCGCACCTCTCCTCCTGCAAGAGTATCACACAGACTGTACCTCGCACCTCTCCTTCAGGAGTATCACCTAGACCGTCCCTCGCACCTTTCCTCCTGCAGAAGTAAGATCGTCCCTCGCACCTCTCCTTCAGAAGCATCACCCAGACCGTCCCTTGCACCTCTCCTCCTACAGGAGCATCACCCAGACTGTCCCTCCCACCTCTCCTCCTGCAGGAGTATCACCCAGACTGTCCCTCACACCTCTCCTCTTGCAGGAGTATCACCCAGACTGTCCCTCGCACCTCTCCTTCAGGAGTATGACCCACATGTTGGTTCTGAATTTCATCCTTTTTTCACCCCGGAAATGATCAGAGATTTACTCCAGCCAAATACTGCTATAACGGACCTTTCAAGGTGAGAAGCGGGGCAGACACCCCCCCCCCCCCTCCAGATTTGGGAGTGTGCAGGACTAACATGTACCCACGTGTCTGTTGTGTGTGTGGCTGCTCTTTCCGCCATGTAGTGTCGTGCGCTGTCCACAATTCTGCACGAGGGGAAGTCACCCTAAAAAGAAGTCACGTGACACTGTAATAGTGCACGTGCACACCGGCATCTGGGGTGGCTTTACAGCCGTAATATTACACCTGCTTTGTGGAGTGGAAATGTATAAAAGTGCATTTTGGCAGTGTCATATTGGGGGTTTACGGTCCCAGGGGCAAGAAATATTTTTGGGCCCCTGTTCGGACAACTTTGAATTTTATTACCCATTTTCTGCTAATTCACGTCCCTTGATGCCAAATAATGTTGAATTATATGGCAAAGGTCGAAATAGAGAGGTGGGGAGACGTAAGATAAAGAACAGGTTGACCTGCCCAGGTGCCCCCTGGACGGTGGGGGTCCTGGGCACGTGCCCCCTCTGCCCATGCCTTCACACTTCTCTGCGTAAGTGTACTCATAGAAGGCCAAGCAAACTTCAAAACATTTCTAAATGACTTCTCTAAATGAATTGTCTTTTATTGATGCCCGTGTGACCGAGGGGGCGCCCGCCGCTGTGCCAGGGGGACCAGGTGAGCTTCCTACCGAAAATAAAACCTTTTCTCCCCTGCAAGCTCGCCTGCTCTCCCACTCTGGGTGCAGTGTCACCCCAGAGTCCACGCTCCTCTCTCGGATGGCTGCCCTCTGCACCCCCCTTATCAGCAGTCACAGAAGATGTGGCCAGCCCCCACACCCTCACAGGTCTGCCCTGGCGCCCCTGCCACCTACCATTAAAATAAATACAAACTCCGCAACCCACCGAGCCTTCAGAAGCAGTGACGTGGACTATCTGTCACACGCTTGGGGGGTCGGGGGTCAAAGGGCAGCCAATGAGGGAAGGGCTCAGTCTGTTAACTGTGTGCTCTCCA
Source organism: Triturus cristatus (assembly GCF_964204655.1). Classification (NCBI taxonomy): domain Eukaryota; kingdom Metazoa; phylum Chordata; class Amphibia; order Caudata; family Salamandridae; genus Triturus; species Triturus cristatus. The sequence goes on from NC_140593.1 coordinate 1,223,974,562, forward strand.
CTTCTGAAAGCATTCGGTATCCACACCAGACATTCCATCGCTCCTCCGCCCATCAAAGATGTAAAAACACCCCTCTCATGGAAATGTCTGCTCCCCCTGAGGACCCCATCAGTTTACCCCCCCCCCCCCCTCCTCCTCTCACATCGACCTATCGGCGAACACTGATTGACTGACAAGTGAAATGTCAATCCTGTAGCCATGGACAGGTCATGTGACCCCGGTGACCCTCGGCAATTGACATGCTGAGTAATTGAATTCTACATCCCGGGGGGAGAGGTGAGGGGGGGGCACGTACACACCTAGGCCTGGCCCCTGTATGATACTGTATCAATATGTATTCTACATACAGCGCGAGGTGCTCCTTGCAGTAATAACTCGAATAACAAACGACAGGAACTCCTCGTCCACGCCCACCGGCGCAGCGCGCTGTTCCTGATACGTCCCACAGGCAGCTCAGGGGGTTAATGCCCATGCCCGGCACCTTGAAGATGAGAGATCACAGAGGAAGAAGAGGTGGCCGACTCCGCCCACCCCGCCCCCTCCACGTGAGGTTAGACGGAGGCCTACAAAGATTGCGGTGTGGGGGGCGGCGTGTAGGGGTGCCTCCCTGGCACAGCTCTCGTACTGTTTGCCTGGGAGGTGAGGGTCTGTGCTATTGGATGGCCTGAGGCTGTGGGTTCTCACGTGTAAAGGCGCCATGTTACGATGGGGCTGTCCTTTCTCGGGGGAGGGGGAGAGGGCGCACCAAACATGCAGGTGGTGCACGGAATCTGTATTTGTAATTTACATTCCGAAAGAAGTATGTGTCCTTTCAGTGCATCCCCCCTGTGCAGCCGTTATTACAACGCTCACATCTTCTTTGTTGCACTTGAAAGGTGAATCAGCGCCTGGATACCCTCAGGGGTGACAAGTAGCGCTATACAAATCGATTGATTGATTGAAAGACTCAAGCATGCCACCCTGCTGACCATAGGCATTTTCCTCCGCGGGTCACAGGACTCCATCCTAGACTGAAGCTCTGCTATGCTGTAAGTAGAGGTTACACGCACCTCTGCAGCTGGTGCATTAACCCTCCAGGCTGTCCTACTCATAGTGGAGTCTGTAACATTGATGTTACTTGCAGTTCTCCTCCACAGACACACAGGCCCATGAACCATCCTGCCGGAAGTTAACCCTTAACCTGTAGTCTGAGCAGTGCTCCGCAACATGTGCACAGCTCACTGTGCTACACGCATCTTCCCCTGGACTTCAGTGCTGTGATATCAGTGCACAGTGCAGGTCAAGCACTGGGATTATCTCTCTACTGGCAGGTCAATCAATCAATCAGTATTTGTAAAGCTCTGCTAATCCCCCATGTGGGAATCCAGGCGCTAGGTTTTCTGGGGTCAGTCAAAAAGCCAGGTCTTGAGTCTCTTCCTGAATCGGCTAGCGAGGGTGGGGTCCAGAGGTGGAGGGGAAGGCCATTCCAGGACTTGGCGGCGAGGTAGGAGAAGGAGCGGCCTCTGCTGTGGCTGCGGCAGATACGCAGCATCAGAGCAGCGGCGTGGAAGGCGGAGCAAAGATCCCTGGATGGTTGGTGGAAGTCCAAGGGGTGTTTGATACATGCTGGTCCAGGCCGTGGAGGGCTTTGTAGGAGTGTCAGAATCTTGAACTGGCATCTTTTCCGGATGGGGGGTCAGTGGAGGTTCCGAAGGTGTGGGCTGAAGGGGGTCTGTTGGAGCAGGTTGAGGATGAGCCTGGCCGCTGAGTTCTGTACCGTCTGGAGTCTTCTCATGAGGTTGGTGGTGATGCCTGCATACAGTGCATTGTCGTAGTCCAGTATGATGGTGCTTAGGCTTTGAGCGATGATGTGTCGCATGCTGATAGAGAGCCATTTGAAGATTTTTTGGAGCAGTCAGAGCAGGCGGAGGAGACTGTTTTGATCTGTTGTTACAGATGTCTCAAAACTCAGTGTGAGCACGTGGTGTAAGTCAAACGTGGGCCACCAGGAGGGCTTCGTCGGATGCCCTGGTACCAGGATGTCAGTATAGAGAGGACTCGTGAGAGCCCTGTCGACCTCTCAGCACTAGGGTAGAACAGAGGTTCTTTTCTGGTGCTCCACGGATGTCTCAGTAGAGGTTCACGTGACATACAGAGGTGCATCATGGGAGCTCAGTCGGTGCCTCAGTAGATGGTTCACAGTGCAGAGGAGCATATGTGTCAGTATAGAGGGCACTCCTGAGAGCCCTGCCAGGCTCTGAGCACAAGGGCAGAACAGAGGTGCTTCTAGGAGCTCCACGGATGTCTCAGTAGAGGGTTCACAGTGCACACAGAGGTGCATCATGGGAGCTCAGTCGGTGCCTCAGTAGAGGGTTCACAGTGCACACAGAGGTGCATTATAAAAACGGGCTGGAGGTTCATTACTTGAAGCCTTGTGCAGTTAAGGCCAGAATAGAGGGACTTTGACGGAGCTCAATGGATCTTGTAGTGCTTGCACTAGTGCCTGGCGCACATCACAACTAATGCACATTATGAGGCATCAGAGAATATAGAAGCCTTGTGGATGATGGCGCTTTGTGGATGACAAAACAGAGGGGCTTTGTGGCTAGTAGTGCATTGCGGTGCCAGGTGCTAGGGAAAAAAAACATGGGAAGTGTGCCAAACATAAACAGGGTGTATAATTTCCTGTTGTTGGGTTTCTGAATGATGTCTAGGTAGCTTTCCTGGGATCTAACCAGTTTTAAATCCATAACCTCGAAGGCTAGCCTTCCCCACAATGTATGACAAACTTTAGTCTGTGCTACGTAATCCCAGTACTGTGATTTCACACTGTGGTGTCAGAGTACCTTGAGGGATAGCGGTGGCATTAAATATAATGTCTGGACTGTGTGCTTCCGAGGCAGACCCCCCTGCCATGTACAGTGCCATGAAACCACCACTGTGATAAGCCAGCACTTTATAAACTCTCAGTACATAACAAAATAACGCTAACACACAAGATGATGGACGGAGCGCTGAAACTTTTCAGACACTCACCCCCAGTCACAGATCTGGGTTGAATCCATCATCGTTCTTTAGCCCACTCTGCCACCCCAGTTCAGACTCAGCTATATGCAAATCAGTCTTGACCCTGTGCCTCATGGGAACAGTCTAAACCGAACTGCCAAGCCAAACCCGGAAACAAGCATCCTGGGACTGGTTTTGGGGTAACACACCTCATCAGTCAGGATAGCTTGAATCCTGTGGCAAAGTGAGCAAGGGACCCACGTCTGGTCATTCAAGCTAGCCTGGCTGATGAGGGCAGTTCAGGCTGGAATGTTCCCATGAGGCACAGGGTCAAGACTGATTTTCATATAGCTGTGTCTGAAATGGGGTCGCGAAGTGAGCTAAAGAAAGATGATGGATTCAACCCAGATCAGTGACTGGGGATGAGTGTCTGAAAAGATTCAGTGCTCCGTCCATCATCTTGTGTTTGCTTTGCTTGCCCTAAGTTGGCAGGGTATGCCCAGACGTGGGACCCTTGCTTACTTTGCCATTGGATTCAAGCTAGCCTTGCTGATGAGGGATGTTACCCTGAAACCGGTCCTAGTTCGGGCTGGGCTGTTCCATGAGGCACAGGGTCAAGACTGATTTGCACGTAGCTGGGTCTGACCTGGAGTGGGGATCTGTGACTGGGGGTGAGTGTCTGAAAAGATTCAGCGCTCCGTCCATCATCTCCTTGTGTTTGCTTCACAACAATATAATGCCTTTTTCGCCCTTGTTTTTCCTGTTCACTCTATCCCTCTCTCGCCTTCTCTCTCTCTCTCTTTGTAGCTAGCTCTCTCTGAGGTCCCTGGTTCTCCCGCTCTCCTATTCTCTGTCCCTCCCGCTCTCAATTAACGCTCTCTCGCCTTGTCTCTATCGGTGTATCTAGTGCTCTCGGAGTCCCTGGTTCTCCTTTTCTCTCTCTCTCTCTCTCTCTCTTTCAACTCTTTCTGCCCCTTTTTTCCTGCCTCTCTCCCTTTGTCCCCGTCAGTCTCTGTGCGGCTCTGTCTCTTTTACCCTCCTAATGATGTGCCTGCCGTCACACCCGGGGCCCTCTCTCGTCACAGCTGCCGTCGCCTGTCTCTGCATGCCTTAGTGTCAGCTGCATGTCAGCCGAGGCCTCCCTGTCATCTCTGCAGCATGTGCTGAGGCGTCTGTCTCTCCACTAACACCTGTCAGTCCCCGCGGCCCAATTATAGCCCGGGCTCTCTGTCACAAGCCGCGCCTGTCACCTGATGTATGTATATAAAGGTGTGTGTTTACCTCGGATTCAGACCCGTCTATCATACAACAACCCCCTCCCCCCCCCCCGCCTCCGTCTCTATCGATCGATCTCTGTGACTGGGAGTGAGGTGGGGGCCTCGGCGGGGGCACTGTACGACTGAGCGCTTCGAAACATTCATAACACATGTTGTGAAGTCAAAGCGGAAAGACCCGTCGCGCTGACGTCATTAGGTTTCATTAAAACATATTGGGCTTACAGCCAAGACCCCCCTCCCCCAAACCCCGGCGCAGCAAGTGAAGCAAAATACAGCAACACTCAGGGTTCAGTGGGCCGCTCACCCCGCTGGGCCTCGGTGCCACTGCACCTGCTGCGCCATTGATAGCCACGCCCTGTGCTGCCGGTCCCAACACCAGTATTTTAGGGAAGATCCGAACAACGCAGAGAACGTGGTGTAAATCAACTAATAAGGCAGGGCCGTCCCTCGTAGCTGGGTGTGGTTCGGCAGCTGACTTTTGACCTCTGACCCCTGACCTGGTCGCACCCACTTGGTGCAAACGCACCTGGAGCAACAATGGATTCGGAATTGCTATTTTTCTCACAGGTGAATACTGTTGCCATGGGAATAAAAAGTTGGCCGCGGCAACTCTGTAATTACGGTTCCTTTGAAAATCCGTTTTTAGTTTTTCCAATAACCTTGACACGGTTCTAAAATAAATCTGCACAAATCTAAAACGCTTGATCTGCTAAGGTTTGGCAGACAATATCCACCCAGAGGCATCTGGCGGCGGTGGAGAAAGGTAGGGACCAAAATGTAGGATTTTCCATTTTCACTCCCCTTGAAATCCTTGCTATAGAAACAAGCATTGGCATAGCCAATAGGTCTCGCCTTCGGGACCTTATAAGTGTTTAGCCATGCAACAGTTGATGTTGTTGCACCAAGGATATTGTGCTGTATAACTAAACACTTATAAGGTCCTAAAGGCGAGACCTATTGGCTATGCCAATGCTTGTTTTTGTAAGATTTTGAAATTTCTTTGAGTGAGATGGGATTCTGCTCTTTTTCTCACACTGCTGGGTAGAAGGGTGTAGGTGCGTTTTTGTTACTACTGTAGTCAGGTGAGGACTAACCAGGGCTCCATCATCCTAAACCTCCAGGTGGTTGTGGGTGGCTGATGGCTCGTGTCCTTGCCGGCGGTGAGCTGCAGACCTCAAGGGCTCAGACTTACAATGAAGCCCGTGGTTTTCTTCTAGCAGTGTGGGGTGAATAGTCGAAGACCTGATCTCGGGCCCGGCGTCCTTTTCTGAGAGCATCTCTTGAACGTCGTGCAAAGGAAAGCTGGACAATTTCCACATCATTTATTGTATGTGACGCGGAGTGAAAGGCTTTACAAAGGAGATCTTGTAGCAACAGGAAACCATCGAAAGGCTTTCGGGACAGGACAGGTGCGGTCCCTTTACCTACAGAAGTTGTCTTGTCGCTGTGTTTTGATTTATTTGATCTCATCTCAACCTTATTAGAGGTGTTTACATGCCCCTGACAGTAGAGGTACAGTGCGGAGGCACGAGGGGCACAAGAGAGAGAAAATATATCTCAGGAGAAGCAAAAGAGAAGCATTCTTAAGGGTAAGAACTGTAAAGGAGAGAGAACGACATTACTGGCCCAGGGATGTAAGTACATTGAAGCAGGGGGCGTGGCTTACATTAGAGCTAAGGCCTTGCGAGACACCCTGCGGCAGTGACTTGTCTGTCATGACTCATGTTTCATTACCATGCGTATCTCTGTGAAAAAGCTGTCATCTCCACTGTCCAGCAGAGGGCACTGCTGCTCCATCCTACTGCAGACTGCATGCTTTGGGCATTACAGACATGGGCGCACACGCAAGTCCCCGCATTGCTATGCAGATGCAAAGCGGCTTAACTCTGATTCAACATGTGCACGCATACGGAGGGACAAAAAATGCACGCGCATGTGGACGGCCGAACGCGGCATTTGCATTGCTATGACAACAAGATGGCGTCTGACTGTCCACAGTCCGTACGGACACACGCATGCTGTTTGCTTTGGACAAATAGCGAGAGCAGCCATCTTTGTCCATGCCGACGCGTGCATGTATGCCTTTGGTAGAATTGATTGCAAAAGGTACTCACATGGCGAGGGCAGCGCATGCGCTGCTATCGCCAGGCGTGACCTAAAAACAGCTAATTTCATGAGTCTTGGCATCAAACTTGAGTAGAACTTTACTCAGGGGAGCGCCATTCCTTTGTTTGGTGTAAATCTATGGAGTAGCTTTAGGGAAATGTCCATTACAGAAATGTGTTAGGTAGGCTTTGAATATTTAAAGGAGAAGTCGGTGCCATTAGAAACAGAAATTTACCAAAAGAACACAGTTAACCTAAAGTTACAGTCCAGATTGTTTATCAAACCTTTAGATGTGTTTAAAAAACGTCTGAAATTCACTTTGAAAAACACAGTTAATGCACAGTGAAGGCTACAATATAAAATCAAAAACCACTTAAATTCAGCAGCTATGATAACGACCACAAACCATAAGCCACACAGAAGCGATGCAAACCATAACTCGCACCCCAAATGCAACGCCAATCACCTCAGAACTATTTACAAATAAATAACACCTCAAAGCAAAACATAATTAAGGCCCTGATATATATGATGGCGGCATCAGCAGCGGAGCACCCTCTCGCCAACCTGAGGGTCCCTATGTCTCAGTCAGAGTCAGGTGGACTTTCAGTGTGTGGACGGCAGAGACTACTTAATCTCCACCGCCTACATACACCTCTAATGTCCTGACGGGGTGGAGACCACTTCACCTCCACTGCCCACCACCTACATAAACCTCTGAGGGCACGAAGGGGTGGAGACCAATCCATCTTTACCACCTACATACACCTCTGATGGCACGACGGGGTGGAGACCAATCGATCTTTACCACCCACATACACCTCTGATGGCATGACGGGGTGGAGACCAATCCATCTTTACCGCCCACATACACATCTGATGGCACGACAGGGTGGAGACCAATCCATCTTTACCGCCTACATACACCTCTGATGGCCCAATGGGGTGGAGCAAATGGCATCTCCACCTCCAACTTAAATCTCTGATAGCCCGACCGGGTGGAGACCAATCCATTTTCACTGCCCACATACACCTCTGATGGCCCAATGGGGTGGAGACAATGGCATCTCCACCACCTACTTAAACCTCTGATGGCCCGACCAGGTGGAGACCAATCCATCTTTACCACCCACATACACCTCTGATGACACAACGGGGTGGAGACCAATCCATCTTTATCACCTTCATACACCTCTGATGGCCCAATGGGGTGGAGACAATGGCATCTCCACCACCTACTTAAACCTCTGATGGCCCGATCGGGTGGAGACCAATCCATCTTTACCACCCACATACACCTCTGATGGCACGACGGGGTGGAGACCAATCCATCTTTACCACCTACATACACCTCTGATGGCCCAATGGGGTGGAGACAACGGCATCTCCACCACCTACTTAAACCTCTGAAGGCCCAACCGGGTGGAGACCAATCCATCTTTCCCACCCACATACACCTCTGATGGCACGACGGGGTGGAGACCAATCCATCTTTACTGCCTACATAAACCTCTGATGGCCCAATCTGGTGGAGACAACGGCATCTCCACCACCTACTTAAACCTCTGATGGCCCGACCAGGTGGAGACCAATCCATCTTTACCACCCACATACACCTCTGATGGCACTATGGGGTGGAGACCACTCCATCTCCTACATACACCACTGATATCCCAACAGGGTGGAGACCACTTCATCTCCACTGCCCACCACCTACATAAACCTCCGATGGCATGACGGGGTGGAGACCAATACACCTTTACCACCAAGATACACCTCTGATGGCCCAATGGGGTGGAGACAATGGAATCTCCACCACCTACTTAAAACTTTGATAGCCCGACCGGGTGGAGACCAATCCATCTTTACTGCCCCCATACACCTCTGATGGCACTACGGGGTGGAGACCACTCCATCTTTACTGCCTACATGCACCTCTAATGGCCCAATTGGTACGGAGAAGACTCCATCTTCACTGCCTACATAAACCTCCGATGTACCAACGGGGTGGAAATCACTCCAATCTCCACTGCCTACATACACCTCTAATGGCCCACCAGGGTGGAGTCCTCCCATCTTCACCTCCCACATACACCTCTGATGGCCCGACAGGGTGGAGACCACTCCATCTCCACTGCCTTCATACACCTCTGATGTCCCGATGGGGTAGAGATTACTCAATCTCCACTGCCCACATACACCTCTGATGGCCCAAGAGGGTGGAGGTCACTCCATCTCCACCATCTACATTCATATCTGATGTCCCAACAGGGTGGAGACCACACCATCTACATCTGCCTCTGATGGCCCAACAGGGTGGAGACCAATCTACCACTCTATTTCCACCAACTACATACACCTCTGATGGCCCGACGGATACGGAGATCACTCCAATCTCCACTGCCTACATACACCGCTTATGACCTGATGGCGTGAAGACCACTGCATCTCCACCGCCTCCATACACCTCTGATGGCCCGACCGGGTTAGGACCACTCTATCTCCACTACCTTCCTAAACCTCTGATGGCCCGAAGCGGTGGAGACTACTCCATCTCCACCACCTCCATACACCTCTTATGTCTCAACAGGGTGGAGACCCCCCCATCTCCACCGCCTCCATACACCTCTTATGTCTCTTTTGCCACTGGTGACTCAACAGGTGTGGAACAGAACCACCCTTGGGAAGGTGTGTTTGTCTCACAATAGCTGAGAGGACCCTCTACTGGGAGAGAACTATATGAATTGGGGACTGCACAGACCACAGTCACTTTCAAGCACCCAACCAGGAGTGTGTCCATGGTGACGCCCCAAGGACAGAACCTCTGCAAGGGGTCAGGATAATGCAAGGAGGGCATTCATCCCTGATGCACCACTAGGGGAGAGGCCATAGAGGTGTTTCCATGGTGACATCTCAGGAACAGAACCTCTGCAAGAGGAGGGCACTCGTCTCTGCTGCACCCATTGTTTAATTTGTCAAAGTGATAAGTTCTAGGGTTCTCGTCAGGAGCCGCTGCAGCTTGCACCACACACTGCCCCTGCCAATGACAGTACCTACACAACTGTTAACCATCACACTTCTACCAGTGGGACAATTCAGACTATTCAACGCCCCCAAAACAATGAGAATGGCTTGGGTGGAAAGTAATAGCCATTTTTAAAGTTTATTGAATTAATATTTGACTGCTGTTATGATCCTCTCTAAATTAGACGGCAGCACCACCTTGTGGCAGACTATCCCAAGCGCTGGTGTTGACAATTACGTGCTGGTGACTAAACACCGGCTCAAATTAAGCACTGGCTGCACCACTTGAGAAGAGGCCATAGAGGTGCCTGTGCTTTCACAGGAGGGCCTCGTACAGGCTCAGGCGGTCACAGCCTGACCTTACGAAAGCTGGTCTAGGAGGGAGTCAGGGAAAGCTCCCTCCCCGGGAGTCTAAGCCCGGGACCAGGCGCAATCTGAGGGATGCATCCTTGGAGACCCTAAGGGCTCCCGTGAGGCTGGAGCCAGCCGAGGGCCATTGTGCCTCAGTAACTCACTTGTCAGACCTTCTGGCCCCATGAGAAATCCATGCACCCCCCCCCCCCACCCATAAGGTGCACACTTTTGTCACTCACTTCTGATTTAGAAGGAACATGGTCCTGTTGCTTAATTGTTGAGATAAATAATAACATTTCATTTGATTTACTTTTGGGATTATATAAAAGCCTTTTAGTAATCAATTACTATGAACATCATGAATTCAGTTTAGTGATTGGTACATTCTGCAGCATGGTATAGGTTTTCAATCCATATTACTATTTGGTTATAAATCAAGATATTGACAGCAAGAATATCATGGCACCAGAATATTGTGTTAAAAGTATAGAGAATCAAAGTATGGAGAAGGTGAGTATATATCGGGAAGTATAGATTTACAATTCTTCACTCCATATCTATGTACCTTGAAGATATATAATGTAGATCATCAGGCCCAGGCCCAGCTCTCCCCACGCTGCTGCTTTGCTCTGCGTCCTCCCCGTTTTTCTGAGCCCTTCCTCCTACTTTTCCTTAATTGTTTTTACTGCTTTCTCCTCATTTCCCCCTTTTTCTGAGTGTTTTCTCTTGCTTTTGCCTCGTTTTTACTGCTTTCTCTGTCCTTTCCTCCGTTTTTTTCTAAGTGCTTTCTCCTGCTTTTGCCTCGTTTTTCATTGTTTCCTCTGCAAAGCAGCCAGCAACTCCAGTGCCTTGAGACCCTCACGGGTGATTTTCTGTGCTTTATAAATCCTAACTAATCAAGGTACATATATGTGGAGTTTATATGAAGTAAACCTATACTTCCCTATATCTACTCACCTTCCCAAGATTTTGGTCCTCTAGAGTTTTGAGATGACTTTGTGGTTCCACGTCACTTGGAGTCAATATTATTATGCAATACCCACTTTTTGGGGGGTTCCAGGTTTGGGTACATTATAGTGATTTGGGCCCCTCTCCCACATCCCCCCTTTAGTAATCGAGGGGGTCTCTCTTTCATTTCATAGATTAACCTGTTGATTAATGTTCCAATTAAACAGAGCAGGGGGGCTGCAAATCTTGCCTTGGTGCCAGTTGATAACCACTTCCACCTCCCCCAGCACAGAGCAGCCACCAGCTGGATCTCTCTGTAAAGTGTGGAAATATCCCTTCTTTTTTGTCGGTCAACACTTGGCTGCAGTCCAGGCCAGCGCATGGAAGCTGAAAACTAGGCCTGGGCAGTGAACTTCACTCCATTCGCAGGGTTTTCTGAGTTTTCTGTACTCTGCGTTCCGCAGAGCTCGCAGAGTGTAGAAAACTCCACTCCAGAGTTTTCCCCGTTCGCGTTTGCCAACTGTAAGTTGGCGAGCGCGAGCTACCGCTCGGGTAGAGTTTCTACCTGAGCGGCAGGAAGATCAGCGTGAACTGCAGTTCGCACCGCACTCCGCCACTTGCGGAACTCCGCTCAGTTTTTTTATCACTTCGCGGAGTTCTCCGCAAACTCCGCCCAGGCCTACAGTGCAAACCAACTCTTGCACCTGATTGGCTGTGTGCTGAAAGTGATCACATGGATCCCTTGCAGACTGAATCTATCCTTCTTCCCTGTAAGCCCGGGCTGCACTGTCCCATTGAGCAGGTACCCCAGAGCCCCTTGCAGCATTGAGGCTGGCCCTGTGTTGCCCTTGATGTGGTGGTGATGTCAGCTGTCCGTCTCCTCTGGTCCCAGCCAATCCTGGAGACGTCCACCGAGCCCTGTTGCTCTGCCCGCCTCCCACTATTGCCTGTTTAATACACCGTTAACCCTAACAGCCAAAGAAAACCACGGGTCCCCAAAAGACCATTTCTGCAGCCTCTCTACCCAGGCTGCGAGAGGCCTGCCAGACACTGGGGTGATCAGCAGAGGAGGGTGAGAGAGGATTAGTGGTGACCCCGCCTCTGCTGATACCAGCAGAACAGGCCTCCCCGTGCCTGCGAGCTGCTCGGGCAGCTCCTGAGCTGCCCACTGTGTTAAACGCAGCTCCTGAGCTGTCCAGGGTGCTGAACACAGCTGCTGAGCTGTCCACGATGCTGAACGCAGCTCCTGAGCTGTCCACGGTGCTGAATGCACCACTCCTCAGCTGTCCACGGTGCTGAACGCAGCTCTTGAGGTGTCTACGGTGTTGAACGCACAGCTCCTGAGCTATCAACGGTGCTGAACACAGCTCCTGAGCTGTCCACGGTGCTGAACGCAGCTCCTGTGCTTTCCACGGGCCAGAACACACCGCTCCTGAGCTGTCCACGATGCTAAAACAGCTCCTGAGCTGTCCACGATGCTGAAACAGCTCCTGAGCTGTCCACGGTGCTGAACTCACCACTCCTGGGCTGTCCACGGTGCTGAACGCACCACTTCTGGACTGTCCACGATACTGAACACTGCTGCTGAGCTGTCCACGGTGCTAAACGCACCGTACCTGAGCTGTCCACGGTGCTGAAAACTGCTCCTGAGCTGTCAACTGTGTTGAACGCAGCTCCTGAGCTGTCCAGGGCACTGAACACAGCTGCTGAGCTGTCCACGGTGCTGAACGCACCACTCCTGAGCTGTCTACGGTGCTGAACACAGCTCTTGAGCTGACTACGGTGTTGAACGCACCGCTCCTGAGTTGTCCACGGTACTGAACACAGCTTCTTAGCTGTCCATGGTGCTGAACTCTCAGCTCCTGTGCTGTCCACGGTGCTGAAAGCAGCTCCTGAGCTGTCGAGGGTGCTGGACACCTCTTTTGAGCTGTCCACGTTGCTGAACACCTCTTCTGTGCTGTCCACGGTGCTAAAAGCGGCCCCTGGGCTGTCCACGGTGCTGAACGCAGCCTGAGAGCTGTGCGAGACAACTCTAGAGCTGTCTATGCACCTCCTGTGCTCTCCACGGTGCTGAGCGCTCATAGCAGCCTGTTGGTCCACCAGCATTTAGGAGGGCTGCCCTGGCCAATGGAAGGACGGCCCAGTCAGCGCCACGGGGCCCGTGAAATATCTAGCAAGCAGTGAAAACTTTCGCTTTTTTTTCTTCATTTTACCGTCCTTTCATTCTCGCGAGATTATCTGTATCTGGTGCGGGGTCGATCGTCTCTCACACACTACTCTCTTTATATCAAAGTCTCGCTGTCCTGCCCTGGCTGTCCCTGCACCTCACAGCCCGTCTCCTGCCCTGGCTGTCCCAGCACCTCACAACTCGTTTCCTGGCCCGGTTGCCCTTACACCTCTCAACCCTTGTATCCTTCCCTGGTTGTCCCTACACCGCACAACCCTTGTATCCTGCCCTGGTTGTCCCTGCACCGCACAACCCTTGTATCCTTCCCTGGTTGTCCCTGCACCGCACAACCCTTGAATCCTGCCCTGGCTGGCCCTGCACCGCACAACCCTTGTATCCTTCCCTGGTTGTCCCTGCACCTCTCAACCCTTGAATCCTGCCCTGGTTGTCCCTGCACCTCACAAACCTTGTATCCTGCCCTGGCTGTCCCTGCACCTCACAACCCTTGTATCCTGCCCAAGTTGTCCCTGCACCTCACAACCCTTGCACCCTGCCCTGATTGCCCCTGTACCTCACAACCCTTGTATCCTGCCCTGGTTGTCCCTGCACCGCACAACCCTTGTATCCTTCCCTGGTTGTCCCTGCACCTCACGGCCCCTCTATCTTGGCCTGGCTGTCCCTGCACCTCACGGCCCCTGTCTCCTGCCTGGCTGCCCCTCTGTCGCTCACCTTCTGTATCCAGCCCTGGCTGCTTCTATATCTCACACCCTCTCTGTACTGTCCTGGCTGTCCCTGTGTCCTGCCTGTCCCTCACACCTTCTGTATTCTGACCTGGTTATCCCTGAGACTCACACCTTCTGTATCCTTCCCGGGCTGCCCCTGTATCTCACACCTTCTGTATCCTTCCCGGTCTGCCCCTGTATCTCACATCTTTTGTATCCTTCCTGGGCTGCCCCTGTATCTCACACCTTCTGTATCCTTCCCAGAATGCCCCTGCATCTCACACCTTCTGTATCCTTCCCGGGTTGCCCCTGTATCTCACAACTTCCGTATCCTGCCCTGCCTGTCCCTGAGGCTCACACTTTATGTATCCTGCCCAACTACTGTATTCGGACCTGTCTATCCCTGAGCCTGACACTGTCTGTGTTCTGATCTGGCTGTCCCTGTATCTCACACCTTCTGTATCCTGACCTGGCTGTCCCTGAGTCTCACACCTTTTGTATCATGACCTGGCTGTCCCTGAGTCTCACACCTTCTGTATCCTTCCTGGGCTGCCCCTGTATCTCACACCTTCTGTATCCTTCACGGGCTGCCCCTGCATCTCACACCTTCTGTATCCTTCCCGGGCTGCCCCTGCATCTCACACCTTCTGTATCCTTCCCGGGCTGCCCCTGCATCTCACACCTTCTGTATCCTTCCCGGGTTGCCCCTGTATCTCACAACTTCCGTATCCTGCCCTGCCTGTCCCTGAGGCTCACACTTTATGTATCCTGCCCAACTACTGTATGCGGACCTGTCTATCCCTGAGCCTGACACTGTCTGTGTTCTGATCTGGCAGACCCTGTATCTCACACCTTCTGTATCCTGACCTGGCTGTCCCTGAGTCTCACACCTTTTGTAACATGACCTGGCTGTCCCTGAGCCTCACACCTTCTGTATGCTGCAATGGCAGCTTCTATATCTCACATCCTCTCTGTTCTGTCCTGGCTGTACCTGTGTTATGGCTCTCCCTGAATCTCACACCTTCTGAATCCTGACCTGACTGTCCCTGAGTCTCACACCTTCTGTATCGTGACTTGTCTATCTGAGTCTCACACCGCCTGTGTCCTGACCTGGCTGTCCCTATGTCTCACACCTTCTGTATCCTGCCCGGGCTGCCTCTGTATCTCACACCTTCTGTATCCTAACCTGTCTGTCCTTGACTCTCACACTTTCTATATCCTGCCATGGCAGCTTCAATAGCATTTTTAGAGGGCCCTAAGAGGGATCAAATTGGTAGGGGCATCGCGACTAGGCGCACTGGAGAGGTCTGCAGCGCCTGGACACTGGGATATATGCAGACAGTCTCACTCTCAAGGGGAGGTTCAAACCTGACCCAACTGGAAAGGGGACGGTAGTGGAGCTCAGACCGGCATAAAGATATAGAGTAGGCCTGTTGATGCTCATGGGTGCGTTCATGTCCATCCGTCCTCAGGTTACAACTCATGCATGGTTGGTACGTAGCATATTGTGGACTACCTATCGCAGCTTGGGGATCTAGTCAGTTACACAAAACAGAATTGCGGCTGTGACATGCGCAGCGGACTGCATATTTCGCCGGACCGGATTAATGTAGTATGTCTTCCAAAGTTGTGTGGGTGCTGGGTCACTTGTTCGTGCGATGGGGCACTTACCGTTGGCAGCAGCTGCGTAAGTTGATGCTGGTGGACTTTGAGAGTGTCCTCCCTTTTGTTTGATTGTCGACGGGCCTTCAGATCGCACACATTCGCCAGCTGGTGGAAGACTCTGTGTGCCATGGGGGACTGCAGTTCCCAGACTTGGTTATCCTACATTTAGGAGGTATTGATATGTTTGGGCTGGGACACAGGGCCGCCAAGGACGCTCTGTTGTCAGGACTCGCCCAGTTGGGTATGAGGTTACCAAGATAACGTGGTCTCATAGTGCCATGGGGGCCAGGACTATGGTCAAGGGACTTTTTTAATGTTTCAGGTCAAGTGCCTTGAATGCCGGAATGGCCTAGCTGTGCCAGGGCAACATGGGGGTCGTAGGTCCCACTGCAGTGGTGTGCACATGTCTGTCTTGGACTCAGACTTGTGGATTCAGGGAGTGAAGTCACTTCCTGCCGGGGCCGGCAATGGAGGGCCTATTTAGGGCACCTTGCCCAGGCCCTCGTCCTCTCGTCTCTGCAGCGCCGGCCCCGTCTACAGTGGACTCCTGTGAATCTTCCACCCCCCCCCCCCCCATCCCTTAGAGTTAGAGCTTGGGAAGGTGTAGGAAGTTGAACTAAGGGTGGCGGTAAGGAGGCCACATAAATTGCCTTACATTGTTAAGGGGAGTCCTCCTGCATACTCCCTAGGCCAGCAGTGAGGGGGACAGATGGTAAGCTCACCCAAGAGAGAATGGAGACACCAGCTGGGGGCAAGGGCACCGGGTTCCAAGCTAGGGCATGGGGCTGCGGCCCCGGTTTATACCCTACGAGCCCCCTTGGGCAGCCTGGTGGTGGAGGGGTGAGCCCCTAGGGTGGTGGACAAGGACCAGAGGGCTGGGGCTCACCTCTCAAAGACGCAGGTGGGTTGCACCTTGCATGGTTCTCAGTTGGGGGGCGCGAGCCAGATGGCCCCCTAGTGCTGGAGCGATAGAGAACATTTTTTGTATATTAATGAAGTTATGTCATTTCTGCTTATGTGTTGGACCTGGCCCTTTTTGCAGGGTCATCCCTAAACTTTTTGCCTTCCTCCTGTATTTTTTCTGACCTGGTGTTGGCTGTTTTATGACTCTGGGCACCTTACCACTGCTGATCAGTGCTAAGGTGCATATGCTCTCCCTATGGTAAAATGTTAATGTTGATTGGTGTCCATGATTGGTTCATTTGGTTTACTGTCAGCCCCTAGTAAAGTGCACCAGGAGTGCCAGGGCTTGTAAATACAAATACCGCTGGTGGGCTTGCAGCACTGGTTGTGCCACCCACAGAAGCGGCCTAGTAAAATGTGTCTAGGATCTGCCACTGCAGAACCTGCGTGCAGTCTGGTACTGTCGCGCTGCCTGCGCAAGTGCACCCACTTGCCAGTCCCTAAACCTTCCCTTAACTACATATTAGTCACCCCTGTGGTAGGCCCAAGGGCAGGGTGCATTGTAGGCATAAGGTAGGACATGCCCTGATGTGTGTGGTATGTCCTAATAGTGAATTACAGCCATTTTCGTTTTTCACTATTGAAGGCTACCTGCTCTCCATAGGCCAGAATGGGCTGCTGGAATTACTACACGCTGTAATCCCAGTGGACTCATAGAGCATGGTAGAAAGTCATGTTTAGTACGCCTGAACTCAGAATAATAAAATACTTATTTTAGTAAAGTTTATTTTAATATCCTGCGTTTGTAAATACTACTTTTAGAAAGTTAGTATTTACTGACCTGGCCATTTCAGTCCGCCTCTGCTGTGTGTGTGTGTTCTGCCTAGTAACAGTAAAGGAGCAGGGCTGGAGAATTCCAGGAGACAGGCTGGCTGCCAGGTGGTGGGTAGAGAGATTACACCAGGATGGGTGCGAGGAGTACACCTTTGACTCTGAATAGACCTGTGCTCTGCCTCCACAATGCCGGCTCCGCCCCCTGTGGAGCGGCTGATGTCTCTGCCCTGCTGCTGAAAGGAAAGAGCAGAGTCACCACAACAAAGTGCTCCAAAACCAGACTGAGCCAGGCCCAGGCCCCCGGCGACAAAGAACAAAAGAATTGTGCTTTAAAAGAAGGAGCCTGGCTCCTAAGAAATCAGATCTTGTTTACGCCAAGACAAACCTCTGCCTGAAGGAGAAGGACCTGGAGAAGCTGAAGGAGGAATACTGTCTCTCTGCCTGAGAGACTGGCCTGCGGTGGGTGCCTGTCTGCGGGAAGGAGAGGAAAAGACTACAGAAAAAGACTTTGAATCAAGTTGTGCTGAACAATCTCCAAGGGCTTGCTTGTGAACTTGCCCCCTGATCTGCACCCCAGGAACAGTGGGCGCAACCTATCCCCCAGAAGAGGAGAAGTAGCTGGACGCAATCCTGTGACGCTGATCCCCAGAGAACCTGTGTGCCTCTCCCCCTTTCTCTACACCGCGACCTCTGCCACCTGGGACTACCACGAGCACCGCAAGGACCTGCCTACCTGGTCCAAGCACCGCAAGTACCAGCCCCTCCGAGCCGTAGCTCGCAACGCGGAGAAAGGCACCTGAAGGCCTGCGCACCGAGCCTTGGCGACCCTGTGCCGTCGAGATCACCGCCAGGCCCTGTGCACCCTTGTGATCAACTGAGAAGCCGATCGCGCTGCAACGCACTGAGAATTGCCCCGGGGCTGCTCTCCCCTCCTCTGCCCTTGGTCATGTGGCTAAGACCTTCTTCGGGTCCCCCACGAAGCACCGCCGCCCTCTGACAGCGAGGGACGACACCGCGACGTGGGACACCGCTCCGTGGAAACCCGAGGCCGCCGTGACCATCCCCGTGCAGAAAAAAAGGTATTTGTGGCTTTGCGCGCTAAAGTACGGCCAGTACTAACCTTCGTACGAGCCGTAACTGCCTTTCAACTACTTGTGCCTGGTGCGTGGTTCGAACCGTACTGCCTCTGAAGCCTCCCAGTTTAAGCTGTACCTGCCTTTCAACTGCTTGTGTCTGGTGCGTAGTTTGACTCGTACTGCCATTGCTCGCACCGTACGGGTGCTGCCGCCTGTGTACGGCGCGTCTCCTTCACTGTACGGACCGTACAGTATTGAAAAGCCTTGCCGGCGCTCACGCGGGAAGCGTGGGACTTGGCAAGCGAAGCTTGTTCGACGCGGACCTACGTAGGTACGGCCCGTCTGGTTCGAGGCCGGTAGACGCGTACCTCACGCGAGAAGCGTGAGAAACGGCACGACGTACTAGAAAAGCGGTACGAAACGTATCGGAAGCGCTACGGAGCGCACAAACCCCACAAAGAACTTATTTCAACTAGAACTGTGCCATTTTAAGAACTGTGGACTGCCTTTAAGCCTGTAAAGAGTAACTGGAGTAATATTCACCAAGAGAACTGTATTTGTGCAACCTGCCTGAAAGAAACCTTTTATATAAAGACTTCAATTTTTGCTAAATACAGCCTTGTGTCTTTATGTGGTGGGGTGGTGATTATTGTGTGGGACAACTTGAACGCTTAACCTAATGCCCTCTGGAATCTAGCCTGACTGCGCGCGCCACGTTACCTAGAGGGTGAGCAGGGGTTATTTTTAAAGAGGTGATCCTACGCCCTGACTTAGAGGAAAGGGTCCCTGCTTGTCGCAAGTGCATACCTGCGCCAACCAGAGACCCCGGATTCTAACATTATGGATTATGATGTTATGAACAACTTATACGTAAATATTATTTAGTGACCAAATTTGATAAATCCATATCGTAAGGAGTTTGAATCTTACTAATTATATACTGTCATGTTTATGTGTGATGGTTTGTAATAAACATGGCCTCTTATACCCGCAGCTCTTGTCATCATCTTGATTTGTGGGTTCTGATGGGGGCGGGCCGGGAATAACCTGGGGGGTCCGGGTCCTATACCTTTCCGGAGGAGGCCCAGAGTTCTGCCGCAGCTCAGTGATGCGCCGGGATCTGCAGCTGGGTTCAAACCTCTGCTCTGCAGCTTGCATGCTCATCACTGCAGCAGGTGCACTGTCCCATTGAGCTACCTAACTGGGCCTAGAACCTGTGCATTCAGGATGCTTGCAGATCTCTGCACTATTGGCATATCAGCCTCGGTACTGGACGGTTCAGACATTTCTGGAGCAGGCGCATTAATCCACTGAGCTCTCTTACTGGGACCCCTGTGTAATCCAGCGTTGAGTCAGATCTCTGCGGCAGTCGCGTTCACCCCTCACATGCATTGCAGGGAGTCCAGCCTATGAGCTGCATGGTACCCCCGGCTCTCCGCAGCAGGCGCGTTAGCCTTGAGGGCTACCCTGCTGCCTGATACAGATGTTAGGCCCCGCCCCCTCTCATTAGTGTGCTGGCAGCCCCCACGGCCAGGCAGGAGAGGCGCTGGCTGGCGCTGTTCAACAGATTGGCGGAAGGTACTGCACTCTGCCATCAATATTCAGCCCCCCCCCCCCCACCTCCCGGGCCCCTCCCCCCCGCCCTCCACCGTCGCTGAGGCAGCGGAGAGCCCGTACCGCGCCTCCGCAGTGCTGATCTGTGGCGCGCATCCACCGAGGGAGGCAGCACCCCTTTTTATTCCGCACCTCCCCCACCCGTGTCAGTCCTCCACCCCCCAGGACCCCCCCTTCCCAGGCTTGGATTTACGTGTCTGGCTGGAGCCCCCATCCCCGGTATCCCTTGGGTACCATCTGCGTCTGTATCGGAATTGGAGGGGAACATTGAAAAG
This sequence comes from Triturus cristatus, assembly GCF_964204655.1. Lineage (NCBI taxonomy): Eukaryota > Metazoa > Chordata > Amphibia > Caudata > Salamandridae > Triturus > Triturus cristatus. Next base: position 1,223,994,512 of record NC_140593.1, read on the forward strand.
GGGGTGGGCTGATTTGCGTGCCAGCAGGCATCGACCCCCACCTGTCCGATCCGTACAGCCACCTCCATCGGCCTTTAACATCGGCGGCACCGTCTCCAGATCCCGCCCCTCGCTGGCGGCAGGATGGTGATTGGCGTGAAGTGGGGGGTCCCGAGCATGCTCGGACCCCGGCAGCCGGACCCCACCCAGCTGGGGTGAGCGGATGGATAACTGAGGCGAGCGTTGAGGATTATTTTTGGGGCCCCCCACCCTCAGGCGTAGAGTTGGGGGGCCAAGTGCAGAGTTAGTGGGATTGCGGAGCCCCCTTGAGGGGTCACCCCCTCTGGAGCCCCTGGCACCCCACCGCCGCCATGGGATGCAATATGTGCGTCATGCAGAAGCCGGAGGAACAGTACAAGGTGATGCTGCAGGTAAGAGCGCGGGAGGGGGCGGGGAGCCGTCGTCCTTGGTTACAGCACCCCCCCCCCCCCCTGGTGCGGTGGGGTTGGCGGCTCCGTGGGACGGAGCTGTGCAAATGGAAGATTATATTATATTACATTACATGAAGGCCACGCGGGGCAGGGTCGCGAGCCTTGCACCGGCTGCGTGTAGATTGGCACAGCCTGGTTACCCCAGGCGCCCACACCGCCCCCCCGCATTGTCCCAGGGACTGCACCCACAATGCCCTGTCAGCAGTTTGGAGAGCACACCTGCACCTGTGTTTACAGAGGGCAGCGGCGCCTCCAGGGAGGTGCTGCGACAGAGCCTCTGTCCCCCATACCTGGGGAGGGAGGGGGCGTGCCAAGGTGCGCAGCCGGTGCGTGCCGGCATGGGTGCGAGGGGAGACCCCCCTGGCGGGCACATGCATGTACGTATAGAGAGAGGTCTTCAGGGGTTGCGTGGCACCGGTCCCGGGCACTTCAAGGTTTGGTGCCTTTTATTGAACTAACTGAAAATAAAAAAGACGAGAGAGAGAACAGCAGGGAGGGGAGGAAAGAGCGGTGTCCGTAGCAATAGAGAGACACGGAAGGGATGGGGGGGGGGGGGTGAAAGAAAAACATGCAGAAGGGATGGGGGGGGTGATAGAAAAACATGCAGAGAGGAAGGGATGGGATGAAGGAAAAACATGCAGAGAGGAAGGGATGGGGGGGGTGATAGAAAAACATGCAGAGAGGAAGGGATGGGATGAAGGAAAAACATGCAGAGAGGAAGGGATGGGATGAAGGAAAAACATGCAGAGAGGAAGGGATGGGGGTCTGAGATATATATATATATATATATATATATATATATATATATATATATATATATATATAGAGAGAGAGAGAGAGAGAGATAGAGAATACCTGTGTGTGTGAGGTTTATTGTGGGTGTGTGAGGGTGATTGTGGAGTTTGAGATGTACACAGGAGTGGACAGGCAGGACGCAGAGTGGGGGGGGAGAGGGGTCGACAGAAAGAATATGTATATATAGAGAGAGTGAACGGGGTCTTGACGTTTGAGATCTATAGATAGACACAGGCATCGGCAGACAGACAGAGGTGGAGACACAGGATGGTGGAGAGAGGGAACAGAGGAAACAACAGGAGAGAAGGCGGTGGAGAGAGCCGTGAAGAACAATAGAAAGAGAACTGGGAACAGATGGACAGACAGAGCGTGGCCTGGATTAAGAGATCAACAAATGCAGGGCGAACAAGGGAGGTGGGGAGAGAGCAAAGGGGTCGAGAGAGGCACAGATGCACATGTTTATACACACACATACATATATATATATATATATACGCACATATATAAGAACTCACGTTTGCTTTGTGCAGAACACAATACAAACTACACTACCTGTGTTGCTCATGGTTCTTTATTGAGGCAGCCCTCCTCACAGCATGGCTCCACACAGCCGCAATCCACCCGCACGTAAGAGTGGACACAGGCGGGTGGACACCTCACAAATGGCTGCATGATGTGTGAGCTGGGACTGGTGAGGCATTTAAAACACATAACCACACACACAGCAGCCTCGCTGTTCTCATTCCGAGACCGGGAGGGGGGGTTGTGGAGGTTTGCATTATACGATGTGTGTGTGTGTGCGCGCACACGTGTGTGTGTGTGTGTGACTATGCAGATGCTGGGAGTGTATTATGCGACTTCTTACCAGCATTGAGGGTACTCACAAGTCATGAGTCACGAGAAGTGAAGTCTCGAGTGCCCCAGAGTGAGTCTGACGCCCCTGCCCTCCCTCTACAAGGGTTGTACATGCCCGATTGCCCTTCATAGATACCCAGGTATGTTTAATGCCAGGCTGGTTTTGCCTATGCAGCAAAGGTATTTACATTTACCAGAACACAAGGGGTTAAACCTGGGCAGTGAGATACCATCGCAATAACTAGGCCTTGTGAGTTCCACATCTGGCTGTTCTGTTCTGTAAACATGAAGCCAACATGCAAACTACGAGGCATGAAGCCGTGTTTCCTGACGTCAGTAGCCATGAACTGCAGTCATAACATGGGATTTGACGTCACACTGTAGTAATAAATGTGTAAGTTTGTTTTATTACTGAACACTCGTTCCGAACTGCATGTGTATATGGGCTATTTGGGACACATTTATTTTCACTGGCATGGTGCACGCTGAACACAGTCTCATGCACACACACACACACACACACACATATTCTCTCTCACATACACACGCACGCACGCACACAAAAACACACACACATATGCTCTCTCACATACACTATCATGAATGCACGTACACAAACACTCACACACACATATTCCCGCTCTCCTCCACACGCACACAAGAGCACACACACATAAACACACACACACACACACACATATTCTCTCTCTCCTCCACACGCACACAAGAGCACACACACATAAACACACACTCACACACACACACACACACACATATTCTCTCTCACATACGCACACACAAACACACACACATATGCTCTCTCACATACACTCTCATGAATGCACGTACACAAACACTCACACACACACATATTCCCGCTCTCCTCCACACGCACACACTCACACACACACATAAACACACACTCACACACACACATATTCTCTCTCTCTCTGACACACACACACTATATTTGTGAGCGCTTTTCTTGTACACATAGCAGTGAAATAAAGGCCGACCTTTAATAGGAAGGAGTTGTTACTTCATGACTATGACATCATTCACGTGATATATGGATTATTCCACCTGGCCAATATTTGACCTGCTCCCCCTCCCTCTGGGGAATGAGTCTGTGAGGACCACAGTGCGGTCAGATAATGACCGCCCCAAACCATTCTACAGGGCGCAAGCAATGCCCATTGTTTAATTAGAAACCTCTGCATCAAAGGGAACCACAACCTGCACATTGTTATTGCAATCGGGGCCTATTGTTAGCTGAACAATGCAAGGACAGCTTCAAAATGTGGGATTTCCACAGACCTAATGTGCGTTTTAGTAAAGCAAAGGTTCGTTCCTAAACCCTGCATTCTTAACTGAGTAAATCTTGTTCTCTCCTTTCTCCTCCAGCCAATCAAATGGCGAAACACAGCATTTCACTAACCTTTCCTTTTCACTAAGCATTTCCCTCTTGGAAAAACACATTTATTGTGCTAAGTGCATGATAATAAACGTAAAATACAAACTCAACAGGTGATGTGTAGTTATGATCCGCAACTACCGTTTCGTTAGATTTTAACATTTACCAACCACTCGGCCTTCAGCCGAGAGGTCCATGAGGTGTGTTAGAGCCCTTCCACGGGAAGATAGCTCCCTATAAGTCAGCTGTTACGTATCCTATAGACGACGGATGATGGATGGATAGGGTTGCACACATGGAGATGGTCACATGATTTTAAAAGATAGATAGACAGACAGACAGACAGACAGACAGACAGACAGACAGACAGACAGACAGACAGACAGATAGATAGATAGATAGATAGATAGATAGATAGATAGATAGATAGATAGATAGTTAGATAGATAGATAGATAGATAGATAGATAGATAGATAGATAGATAGATAGATAGATAGATAGATAGATAGATAGATAGATAGATAGATAGATAGATAGATAGATAGATAGATAGATAGATAGATAGATAGACATAGACACTGAGTTACGAAAACCAGAGTTCGATAAGAGACTTGCCGAGGGGCGTGGCTGGGAAGAGACAGCAGCATGCTATGTGACGGTGAGAGTTGGGTCGAGCATCAGAAGGTAACCAGGGAGAGTCTGAGCACTGAACACATGAACAAATAGCTTCAGCCTGGCTCGTGAAAGCCCGTAGTAAGGTCAAGGTAGAGGCTTACAACATGTAACAGCTGACCCCTGGCCAGTCCTTTCCTGACATGGAGCATTGTCTGAGGCTAGAAGATGAAGGAGCCATGCTCTTCAAAGATCACGTATGCCCAGTGTGAGGGACAGGAAAGTGCACTGCTATGACCTGCCCTCACCCTGTGGTTCACAAGCATCTTCCCACCCAAGGGCCTTGACTCACCACAGACCACAGACCATAGACCACGAACCTCAACCAACGGGTAAAGGCGATTAGCGTGTCTGGAGGGAAGTGGTACAACTCGAGGTGACCTTGTGTACTTTGTGCTTCTTGCCAGGCCCCAGAAGTGGTCTCAGGGTGGAACTCTGCTGCTGGAACCCTTACAGTCAATGGAGTGTGTTGGCCAACCAGTGTTGGCCAACCGTATTTTGAGTGTCCCTCAATGTATGTAGAGTGGACAAGTGTAACTCGGTGAACAGGTTTTGGATCAGGACTCCTGACGGCCTGCCATATGATGGAAGGGAAGCCCACAAGGGGACTTCGGATCACCTGTCCCATGCCTGACTGTCGCCTCCAGGACTTGGGGCGTTGCGGCGGCCAAGAAGATAACTGGGCAGATCGTAAGGAGGTCTCATGTTCCAAGCTTTGGAGCAGCAGCAGTCTTATTTTCCTCAAACACAAAGCGCAGGGTGGCTCCTGAAACTGTCTGTGTCAATCCTTTCTATAGATCGGGCTAGTGAAATAGGGCTGTAGGAAATAGGGTGATTTATCACTTTAAATTTTGCAAAATGTAATGTCTTTTTCAGAGGGACCTGACCTGGCCGTTTGGACTGGTTAGTTCCTTGTGGAGTAGGACTTAGTCTGGTTGGCATATGGTTGGTCCCTATCGGGACACGCACCCAATGAAACTACGAACGCCAGTAACTTTGATCAATCAAGAACTCTTAGTATAGAGTAATTTTTAAATTTTTATGTGGACCTTATAACTAAGGCTCCCACTTCTCCATTTTTACTGATTTTTACAGATAAATGCAGTCCAAAAATAGTGCATTTCCCACCTGTGTTTATTTTTAAAAGCAGACAAATGCAGATCATTGGGTCCCCTTTGGGTCCCTCCACGCTGCCAGTCATGAATTCCAGGCCAACAGCTGCGCAGATTGTCAACAGAGAGAGTTTAAAAAACAGGACGAGTCTCTTTAAATACCTGCATGCCTCAATTTATACTTGTTGAATAATGCTTACACATTTTCATGTGGGTGCATTGTTTTATAATATTTGGCTTTGTAATGTTCTCAAACCAACCAGGCATGGAAATATGAGTGTGCATTTATCAGTTCAGTTCAGTTCAGTTCAGTTCATAAACTTTATTCGGGTAGCTTAGTACCCATAAAAGCACAGCATCATAGCAAATTAAGTGACAAGCGGAGAGTTTAGAAATACATGGCAATGAGAAAATTTACAATGATATAACCATAGCATTTTGGTGAAGTAGATTACAAGTTAAAAAGAACTTCATTGGTAATAAATAAATGAATGACTATCATATAAAACATTATGTCATCCTACAGTTGTGCAAAGATAATCAGTCATAATAAAATCTCAGGGGTCGGACATGGTCTTACGTGTTCTGGTAGCGATTCTCAAAAATGTACTTGTACGAAAAATCAACTCTTGGTCAGCCAGAGAGACTAAACATGAGTAAGCATTATCCAAGCTAATGGGCTTTCTCTTTTAAAAAAATGGATATAAAAGCCACTTTATGTATTTTATATAATGCTTACGGAAAAATAAAAAGTGTAAAATTGATTGGCCACTCACCCCATCACAAGGGCATGGTACGTGATCGAGGTTAGGGTGGTAGCCAAGGGGAAACACAGTGCAAATCTGACAGTTCCTGCTCTTAAGCGGAATAGTGGGCTTCTTTCCCAATGACTCATGCGTAGGGTGAGATCTATAGGTAGGGGATGCTGATACTGTTCAATAGACACGTAGCTAAGAACAGAAGATTTCTTAGCTTCCAATCCAATCCTTTCTATGTTATATACAGAGTAGAGGGCATCTCTTAACTCCTTTTTAGACACAGTTTCATCTGTGCTTGGGTTTAAAAAGATACATTCTTTGTTGACACTGCGCAAGCTTTGGTGCACTCCACTCAACCAAGGAATATTCATCCCTTTCTCACACATAACGCTGTCATTAATAATCTCTCTGGTAGGGGAGGCGGCCTGGTTCTTCCATACTGATAACCAAAAAAGAGCAGGTCGAGCACGTATAAAGTCCGATATAAAATTAAGATTAAGTTCTCTGTGGCAAATTTATTGTGGGGTAGAGATTGGGATACCCAGCAGTTTCCTGCATAACCTATGTTCTTCCTGCTGAATGCAGGAACTGTTTGCAATACCCCAAATCTCAGCCCCATAAGTGGCCACAGGGAAGCACTGTAATGTAAAAAAAATTTGGATGGCTAAAATGGCGCCAGTGGTCTTTGGGCGGGGGAGGCTAAGGATTGAATTGGTGGCCTTTGAGAACTTGCTCCTGGAGTGAGCAAGATGCTCAGTCCAGGAGCCGTTGGCAGCAAAGACCAACCCAAGATAAGGAAATGTGCGGGTGCTTGTCAATTTCTGGCTACCCACTGCAATAGAACTTAGCTATCGCTTCCCAGGACCACAGGACATTAAAAATGATTTTTTAAAATTAACACATAGATCCAGGCTATCCATATACCTGACAAAAGTCTGTACTAAAATACGCAGGGATTTCGGAGTGCGGCCTATGAGGACTGCATCGTCTGCGTAAAGTAACTCGGGAAGAGTTTTCACATTGATTATGGGAACATCATGAGTCGAGGTTTTTAGCGAGTTATTCAGCCCATTAATGTAGATAATGAAAAGGAGGGGGGCCAAGACACAACCCTGTCTGACCCCCATTCCTACCTTAATGGCTCCCAAAACCTCTCCTCCCATGCCGATCCTCACCTGCACCTGGAGGTCTTTATGAAGGTACGCTAGAAAGTGTACCAAAGGCTCATCCAGCCCATATACCAAAAGGATTGTCCAAAGCTTTGACCTATTAACAAGGTCAAATGCTGAGGACAAATCCATGAAGGCCAGATAGACCGGGGACTTCCGTGCGATGGTATGTTTCCCAATAACCAAATTGAGGTTGAGACGTTGTTCATTTGTGCCCACCTTGCTACGGAAGCCTAACTGACAGGGCTCTAAGATACCATTTCCCTCTGTCCAGGTTAAGATCTTATTATACACAACTCTTCCCAATATTTTTAGAGGATTGTTGATTAGCGAGATCAGCCTATAATTACTAGGCTGGGACCGATCCCCTTTTTTAAAAATTGGAACTATGATATTCTTGGCCCACGTATCAGGTAGCATAGCGTGGGTTAGACTATTAAAAACATTCAGAAGAAACGGGGCCCAGGAGTCTGGTTTCCATTTTATTAAATCGATTGGCAGCCCATCTGGGTATTTGCTTTGTTCCCAATGCTCTGAAGGATGGCCTCTTCGACTTCAGAGATGGTTAGCTCTATGGTGGTAAGTGGGCCATGGTCATATTGATCTGTCTCTGATTGAGGGGTAGCATACATTTTTGAAGAAATGATTTTCCCCAGACTCACTAGAGATATTGCAGCTGATGGGGTTTAATAACTGGCCCATCGATCGAAGGTCCCTTACTTACATTTTCATGTGGGTGCATTGTTTTATAATATTTGGCTTTGTAATGTTCTCAAACCAACCAGGCATGGAAGTATGAGTGTGCATTTATCAGTTAAATAAATGTGGGAAAATATTTGTTTACAAAACTCAAAATAAATATAGGTAAATACTAATAAGAGGGCCCAAAAACAAATGTGGATAAATACAGATTGAAATGTTAAAACATACATAAATATAACCGGGAGCCCTTTTTTAATAACAAATTGATATGCTGGATCAACTGAACAAGCCTTAAAAAGAGGTGAACAGAATCCATTTGAGCTATTCGAAAGAAAGGTGACAAGCTACCTGTATCTGTACACTTTTAGGTTACTTACTAGTAATCAGATTTGAATGATATACAACTATTATCGATTTCTCATGCATGCCCAAACTGTAGAGAACGGAACAGGGAATAAAAACAGAAAGAAAAGGAGAGCTTTTATATTTAGAAATTAAAAACAGTTGGGGCAGGTCTTAAACAGATAAAGAATTTCATGCCAAGCTTCAAATTGCATCTCCACATAAGCAGGTGAAGTCTGAATCTAGGGGAACCAGTTAAATACACATACCCTAAGTTGCTGTACTGTGGCCTGTAGAAAACTTATCACCTCCTAAAAATATTTGAGCTAATTGAACCCTCCTACCCTGATAAACCACAGGATTGGAATTTAAAAATCTATTCTAGTACCCCAAGTGTTATAATACCAAGAGAATACGCCTGGAAACTCTCCTTTGTTTACCTTGTCAATGAGTATAGGGTGACCTTTGATCTAGTGACTATATCCTTGAACATGCTGTGCCCTCTTTGTTGCTTCTGAATGAAGAATCAATTTGGTCCCGGTGTCTCTGTCTCTTGTCTATTACGATAATATTAAACACAAGAAAACTGTACCACAGGCAATGAGTGAAGGCTCTTGGTGCATTGAATCAAGACTTCATTACCTGACTTTGAAAAACATTGGTTTAAATTATCAGGTACACCCAGGCACAGGAGTAAAACTATCCCTTATTCCTCTTGTCAATTGGTGACGATATAAATGTTTGACCTGTTGGTCATATCCTTGCAAATATAATGCAATATTTGCTGCTTCTGAATGAGCATTTACATTGGCATCTCACTACTGTATCATATGAAAAAATATTTTTTATATTACTTGTAAATTTATATTAAATTCACGCGCGACTAATTGAGCACAACTAAAACCCTGTCCTTAACTAAAGACGAACATGGTGGTTCTGATCTTTGCAGAGGTTAATACTTGGGTGGGTACTCTGGAATACAAAATATGCCTTTTATAACTTAAGAATTTGGTTTGTATCAAGTAAACATTTAAGTTGGTTTAATAATTTATTTAACCATACCCGTGTTGAAAATACGTTTTAAAGAGCTTTTGAAATAATTCAGAACGCAATCCAGCAAATTACAGATTGTGTAGAAGATGTCATGTGAGTACACACCAATCCCCGGGGCCTATAATGAGAATGTTAAGATCTGATATATATTTTCTAAAATAATTACCATTTTCCAAAATAATGAAAATAGTTTTTCTTGCCTTATAATTTACAACTGCCTTCTCATGGGCTACAAGAACAAGCCAGGGATGGCATAGTAAACATTCATTGTATCTGTCTGTGAAGATTCTGGTTAATAATGTATGTAATTGCTCCAGTACAAAATGAATTGATATAAGTAAATGTTGTTCTGCTAAGAGAGCTGTGTAGTTTTTGTAAAATTTAAATTCCACAGATTTGAGGCACGGCACACTGAAGTTTGCTTAGGTACAGCAGTTGTTAAATGTAATAGGAACACCCCATTGAAAGAATAGTTGTTCCCAAAGTGGTCACACCCATAAAGAGGATTTGGGACTTCTTAGCAAAGCTTTTGCTTTTATTTGCAATATGAAGGTAGTTAATATCTTATCTTATTTGATTGAACAAGTGTTCACCCATTGAATTTTAATTTTAGATGCCTGTTAAACAATTTGCAACCATAGTCTGACTTGTATTTATATATTATTTATCTGCCGTCATAACTTAAAGACATTATTTATTTTTTTTAAAAAAAGCTTGATGTAGTGTTAATCTTGAGCACTAGAATTAATTGAAAGTGAATGCCGGTAAACATCTCAAACATCGGTACTATCTGCCTTACGCGCTTGGGATGATTGAGTATTTGGTATATTTAGACTGACTCCCATTCATACTCTTTATCAAATATATGGCATAGAAGGGAATATATGGGTGGAAACCATTAACCTTATAAAACTACACAAGAGGTTATGAGCCAGACTGATTGGCAGGCCCCTCCCACAATGAATTGGTTTCAGATCTACATGTGCCATATGTATGTAAAGAATGACTTGGTTTCAGATCTACATGTGCCGTATGTATGTAAAGAATGACTTGGTTTCAGATCTACATGTGCAGCATGTATGTAAAGAATTAATTGGTTTCATATCTATATGTGGTGTATGTAAAGAATGACTTGGTTTCAGATCTACATGTGGCGTATGTATTAAAGAATGACTTGGTTTCAGATCTACATGTGCAGCATGTATGTAAAGAATTAATTGGTTTCAGATCTATATGTAAAGAATGATTTGGTTTCAGAGCTACATGTGCTGCATGTATGTAAAGAATGACTTGGTTTCAGATCTACATGTGCCGTATGTATGTAAAGAATGACTTGGTTTCAGATCTACATGTGCAGCATGTATGTAAAGAATTAATTGGTTTCAGATCTATATGTGGTGTATGTAAAGAATTATTTGATTTCAGATCTACATGTGCTGCATGTATGTTAATAATGAATTGGTTTCAGATCTACATGTACCGTATGTATGTAAAGAATGACTTGGGTTCAAATCTACATGTGATGTGTGTATAGAAATAATGACTTGGTTTCAGATCTACATGTGCAGCATGTATGTAAAGAATTACTTGGTTTCAGATCTATATGTGGTGTATGTAAAGAATGACTTGGTTTCAGATCTACATGTGGCGTATGTATTAAAGAATGACTTGGTTTCAGATCTACATGTGCAGCATGTATGTAAAGAATTAATTGGTTTCAGATCTATATGTGGTGTATGTAAAGAATGATTTGGTTTAAGATATACATGTGCTGCATGTATGTAAAGAATGACTTAGTTTCAGATCTACATGTGCCGTATGTATGTAAAGAATGACTTGGTTTCAGATCTACATGTGCAGCATGTATGTAAAGAATTAATCGGTTTCAGATCTATATGTGGTGTATGTAAAGAATGCGGTACAAAAGGGGGTGGTGATGGACGGAGCCTCAGAACCAATCAAACACTCACACCCAGTCAACAGATCTGGGTTTGATCCATCACCGTTCTTTAGCCCACTCTGCCACCCCAGTTCAGACATGGCCATATGCAAATCAGTCTGACCCTGTGCCTAATGGGAACAGTCCAGCCCGAACTGCCAAGCCATGCCATCCCTGGACCGGAAACAAGCTTCCTAGGACCGGTTTCTGGCATTTCAGCCGTCTTCAGCCAGGCTTGCTTGAATCCAGTGGCAAAGTGAGCAAGGGACTCACGTCTGAGCATACCCTGCCAACTTATGGCGAACAAAGCGGTACAAAAGGGGGTGGTGATGGACGGAGCATCAGAACCAATCAAACACTCACACCCAGTCAACAGATCTGGGTTTGATCCATCACCGTTCTTTAGCCCACTCTGCCACCCCAGTTCAGACATGGCCATATGCAAATCAGTCTGACCCTGTGCCTTGGTTTCAGATCTACATGTTCCGTATGTATGTAAAGAATGACTTGGTTTCAGATCTACATGTGCAGCATGTATGTAAAGAATTAGTTGGTTTTAGATCTATATGTGGTGTATGTAAAGAATGACTTGGTTTCAGATCTACATGTGGCGTATGTATTAAAGAATGACTTGGTTTCAGATCTACATGTGCAGCATGTATGTAAAGAATTAATTGGTTTCAGATCTATATGTAAAGAATGATTTGGTTTCAGATCTACATGTGCTGCATGTAGGTAAAGAATGACTTAGTTTCAGATCTACATGTGCCGTATGTATGTAAAGAATGACTTGGTTTCAGATCTACATGTGCAGCATGTATGTAAATAATGAATTGGTTTCAGATCTACATGTACCGTATGTATGTAAAGAATGACTTGGGTTCAAATCTACATGTGATGTGTGTATGTAAAGAATGACTTGGTTTCAGATCTACATGTGCAGCATGTATGTAAAGAATTAATTGGTTTCAGATCTATATGTGGTGTATGTAAAGAATGACTTGGTTTCAGATCTACATGTGGCGTATGTATTAAAGAATGACTTGGTTTCAGATCTACATGTGCAGCATGTATGTAAAGAATTAATTGGTTTCAGATCTATATGTGGTGCATGTAAAGAATGATTTGGTTTAAGATCTACATGTGCTGCATGTATGTAAAGAATGACTTGGTTTCAGATCTACATGTGCCGTATGTATGTAAAGAATGACTTGGTTTCAGATCTACATGTGCAGCATGTATGTAAAGAATTAATTGGTTTCAGATCTATATTTGGTGTATGTAAAGAATGATTTGGTTTCAGATCTACATGTGCTGCATGTATGTAAAGAATGACTTGGTTTCAGATCTACATGGGCCGTATGTATATAAAGAATGACTTGGTTTCACATCTATATGTGTAAAGAATGAATTGGTTTCATATCTATATGTGATGTATGTAAAGAACGAATTGGTTTCAGATCTATATGTGATGTATGTAAAGAATGAATTGGTTTCAGATCTATATGTGATGTATGTAAAGAACGAATTGGTTTCAGATCTATATGTGATGTATGTAAAGAATGAATTGGTTTCAGATCTATATGTGATGTATGTAAAGAATGAATTGGTTTCATATCTACACGTGCCATGTATGTAAAGAATGAATTGGTTTCAGGTCTACATGTGCTGCATGTATGTAAAGAATGAATTGGTTTCAGATCTATATGTGATGTATGTAAAGAGTGAATTGGTTTCAGATCTATATGTGATGTATGTAAAGAACGAATTGGTTTCAGATCTATATGTGATGTATGTAAAGAGTGAATTGGTTTCAGATCTATATGTGATGTATGTAAAGAATGACTTGGTTTCAGATCTATCTGTGCTGTATGTATATAAAGAATACATTGGTTTCAGATCTATATGTGCTGTATATATGTAAAGAGCTGGATTTGAAAACACGAAAACGTACTTGTACGGGACTAGTGAAGCTGTCTGTACGTGATGACAAGGTCACTCAGTGCTTCAGATGCCCTCCACTGAATGTCGCTTGGGGTTGTCCATGCCCTCTTCTGAGGGTCACCCAGAGTTGTTGATGCCCTCCTCCGAGGGTCCCTCTGTGTTGACAATGCCCTCCTCTGAGGCTTACTCAGTGTTGTCAGTGCCCCTCCCCAATGGTCATTCAGCGTTGTCAATGCCCGCCTCTCAGGGTCGCTGCCTGTTCTTTATGTGCTTGTCCACGGGTCGCTCAGTGTTGTCCATGCTCTTTTCTGAGGGTCACTCAGTGTTGTCATTGCCCTCCTCCGAGTGTTGCTAGCTGATGTTGATGCCCCCTCTGAGGGGCACTCGATGCTGTTGATATCCTCCTATGAGGGTTGCTACCTGGTGTTGATGTCCACCTCCAGGGGTCACTCAGTTTTGTCTGTGCCCTTCTTTGAGGGGCACTTGTTGTTGTTGATTTCCTCCTCCAAGCCTCATTTGGGGTTGTCAATGCACTCCTCTGAAAGTCGCTCAGTGTTGTTGAGGCCCTCCTCTGAAAGTCGCTCAGTGTTGTTGAGGCCCTCCTCTGAGGGTTGCTCAGTGTTGTTGAGGCCCTCCTCAGAGGGTCGCTCAGTGTTGTCGATGCCCTCCTCGGAGGGTTGTTCAGTGTTTTTGAAGACCTCCTCCAAGGGTCAGTCGAGGGTCGCTCAGTGTTGTTGAGGCCCTCCTCAGAGGGTCGCTCAGTGTTGTCGATGCCCTCCTCTGAGGGTCATTCAGTGTTCTTGAGGACCTCCTCTGAGGGTTGCTCAGTGTTCTTGAGTCCCTCCACTGAGGATTTTTCAGTGTTCCTGTGGCTGTCCTTCAAGGGTCAGTCGTTGACATCAATGCCCTCCCCTGAGAGGCACTTGATGTTGTTGAGGTCTTCCTCTGAGGGTCGCTCAGTGTTATTGAGGCCCTCCTCTGAGGGTCGCTCAGTGTTGCCGATGCCCTCCTCTGAAGGTCACTCAGTGTTGTTGAGGCCATCCTCGGAGGGTCACTCAGTGTTGTTGAGGCCATGCTGTGAATGTCGCTCATTATTGTCGATGCCCTCCTCCGAGGGTCACTCAGTGTTGTTAAGGCCATCCTCCGAGGGTCGCTCAGTGTTGTCACTGCCCTTGTACGAGGGTTGCTCAGTGTTGTTGAGGCCCTCCTCTGAGGGTCGCTCAGTGTTATTGATGCCCTCCTCCGAGTGTCGCTCAGTGTTGTCAATGCTGTCCTCTGAAGGTCACTCGGTGTTGTTGAGGCCATTCTCTTAATGTCGCTCAGTGTTGTCGATGCCCTCCTCCCAGGATCGCTCAGTTTTGTTGAGGTGCTCCTCTAAGGGTCGCTCAGTGTTGTTGAGGCCCTCATTCAAGTGTCGGTTGGTGACGTCAATGCCCTCCTCTGAGGGGCACTTGATGTTGTTGAGGCCCTCCTTTTAATGTCGCTCAGTGTTGTCGATGCCCTTCTCTGAATGTCGCTCAGTGTTGTCGAGGCCCTCCTCCGAGGGTCACTCAGTGTTGTTGAGGCCCTCCTCTGAGGGTCGCTCAGTGTTGTTGAGGCCCTCCCCTGAGGGTTGCTCGCTGTTGTTGAGGCCCTCCTCTGAGTGTCACTCAGTGTTGTCACTGCCCTCCTCCGAGGGTCGCTCACAGCATCGGATTGGTAACACAGGCACTCGGGCAATGCCCGAGGGTCCAGTGTCCAAGCTCCAGCTGTGGGCTGCTTTTTCAGCAGCCTGGGGGGCCAATTTGGGTGGTTTCTGCGTTGTCCGATGCCAGCAGCAGCCCAGTGGGTGCTTGAGAGGCCTTTCTGGAGGCAGATGAGCGTCCATTACCTCCCTTTCATCAACGGTAGAGGTGTCACTCCCTTTCACTCGCTGGGCTGGCCAATTAATATATGCATATTGAGTGGGGGCAGCGGGCCTGAGCAAAAGTGGCCTCACTTGTTTTCAGTTTTGTTTCACCAGTGTAAACTAATCCGTGCATTTTATTAACCCCCCCCCCACACCTTTTTTTATAAAATTTCGCCAAAGCAGTGTTTTGCGGCAAGGCAATATGCAAATGTGGGCCACTTTTTTTGTGTGTGCCGGGCCAATTTGTAATCCCAATCCAACCCTGGTCGCTCAGTGTTGTTGAGGCCCTCCTCTGAGGGTCGCTCAGTGTTGTTGAGGCCCTCCTTTGAGTGTCGCTCAGTGTTGTCAATGCCGTCCTCTGAAGGGCACTCAGTGTTGTTGAGGCCATTCTCTGAATGTCTCTCAGTGCTGTCGATGCCCTCCTCTGAGGATTACTCAGTTTTGTTGAGTTGCTCCTCTGAGGGTACCTCAGTGTTGTTGAGGCCCTCATTCAAGTGTTGGCAATGCTCTCCTCTTAGGGGCACTTAATATTGTTGAGGCCCTCCTCTGAAGGTTGCTCACTGTTGTTGAGGCCCTGCACTGAATATCGCTCAGTGTTGTCAATGTCCTCCTCTGAAGATCGCTCAGTGTTGTTGAGGTCCTCCTCTGATGGTCAATCAGTGTTCTTGAGGTCATTCACTGAGGGTCGCTCAGTGTTGTCAATGCCCTCCTCTAAGGGTCGCTCAGTGTTGTTGAGGCCCTCTTCTGAGGGTCGGTCAGTGTTGTCGAGGATCTCCTCCGAGGGTCGGTCAGTGACATCAATGCCCTCCTCTGAGTGTCACTCAGTGTTGTCGAGGCCCTCCTCCGAGATTCGCTCAGTGTTGTTGAGGCCCTCCTCTGAGGGTTGCTCAGTGTTGTTGAGGCCCTCCACTGAGGGTCGCTCAGTGTTGTCGAGGATCTCCTCCGAGGGTCGGTCAGTGACATCAATGCCCTCCTCTCAGGGTCGCTCAGTGTTGTCAAGGATCTCCTCTGAGGGTCCGTCTGTGACATCAATGCTCTCCTCTGAGTGTCGCTCAGTGTTGTCGAGGCCCTCCTCTGAGGGTCGCTCAGTGTTGTTGAGGCCCTCCTCTGAGGGTCGCTCAGTGTTGTTGAGGCCCTCCTCTGAGGGTCGCTCAGTGTTGTTGAGGCCCTCCTCTGAGTGTCACTCAGTGTTGTCGAGGCCCTCATCCGAGATTCGCCCAGTGTTGTTGAGGCCCTCCTCTGAGGGTTGCTCAGTGTTGTTGAGGCCCTCCACTGAGGGTCGCTCAGTGTTGTCGAGGATCTCCTCCGAGGGTCGGTCAGTGACATCAATGCCCTCCTCTGAGTGTCACTCAGTGTTGTCGAGGCCCTCCTCCGAGATCCGCCCAGTGTTGTTGAGGCCCTCCTCTGAGGGTTGCTCAGTGTTGTTGAGGCCCTCCTCTCAGGGTCGCTCAGTGTTGTCAAGGATCTCCTCTGAGGGTCCGTCTGTGACATCAATGCCCTTCTCTGAGTGTCACTCAGTGTTGTCGAGGCCCTCCTCCGAGGGTCGCTCAGTGTTGTTGAGGCCCTCCTCTGAGGGTTGCTCAGTGTTGTTGAGGCCCTCCTACGAGATTCGCTCATTGTTGTCGAGGCCCTCCTCTGAGGGTTGCTCAGTGTTGTTGAGACTCTCCTCTGAGGGTTGCTTAGTGTTGTCAAGGATCTCCTCCGAGGGTCGGTCTAAGACATCAATGCCCCCTCTGAGTTTCGCTCAGTGTTGTCGAGACCCTCCACTGAGGGTCGCTCAGTGTTGTCAAGGATCTCCTCCGAGGGTCGGTCTGTGACATCAATGCCCTTCTCTGAGTGTCACTCAGTGTTGTCGAGGCCCTCCTCCGAGGGTCGCTCAGTGTTGTTGAGGCCCTCCCCTGAGGGTTGCTCATTGTTGTCGAGGCCCTCCTCTGAGGGTTGCTCAGTGTTGTTGAGACTCTCCTCTGAGGGTCGCTTAGTGTTGTCAAGGATCTCCTCCGAGGGTCGGTCTAAGACATCAACGCCCCCTCTGAGTTTCGCTCAGTGTTGTCGAGACCCTCCACTGAGGGTCGCTCAGTGTTGTCAAGGATCTCCTCCAAGGGTCGGTCTGTGACATCAATGCCCTTCTCTGAGTATCACTCAGTGTTGTCGAGGCCCTCCTCCGAGGGTCGCTCAGTGTTGTTGAGGCCCTCCCCGGAGAGTTGCTCAGTGTTGTTGCGGCCCTCCTCTGAGGGTTGCTCAGTGTTGTCGAGGCACTCCTCCGAGGCTTGCTCAGTGTTGTTGAGACTCTCCACTGAGGGTCGCTCACTGTTGTCAAGGATCTCCTCCGAGGGTCGGTCTGTGACATCAATGCCCTTCTCTGAGTGTCACTCAGTGTTGTCGAGGCCCTCCTCCGAGGGTCGCTCAGTGTTGTTGAGGCCCTCCCCTGAGGGCTGCTCATTGTTGTCGAGGCCCTCCTCTGAGGGTTGCTCAGTGTTGTTGAGACTCTCCTCTGAGGGTCGCTTAGTGTTGTCAAGGATCTCCTCCGAGGGTCGGTCTAAGACATCAACGCACCCTCTGAGTTTCGCTCAGTGTTGTCGAGAACCTCCACTGAGGGTCGCTCAGTGTTGTCAAGGATCTCCTCCAAGGGTCGGTCTGTGACATCAATGCCCTTCTCTGAGTGTCACTCAGTGTTGTCGAGGCCCTCCTCCGAGGGTCGCTCAGTGTTGTTGAGGCCCTCTCCTGAGGGTTGCTCAGTGTTGTTGAGGCCCTCCTCTGAGGGTTGCTCAGTGTTGTCGAGGCACTCCTCCGAGGCTTGCTCAGTGTTGTTGAGACTCTCCACTGAGGGTCGCACAGTGTTGTCAAGGATCTCCTCCGAGGGTCGGTCTGTGACATCAATGCCCTTCTCCGAGGGTCGCTCAGTGTTGTTGAGGCCCTCCTCCAAGATTCGCTCAGTGTTGTCGAGACCCTCCTCTGAGGGTCGCTCAGTGTTGTCGTCCTCCGAGGGTCGGTCTGTGACATCATTGCCCTCCTCTGAGGGTTGCTCAGTGTTGTTGAGGACCTCTTCCGACGGTCAGTCGGTGATGTCAGTGTCCTTTTCTGGGGAGTGCTTGGGGTTGTTGATTCTCAGTTGCTTTGAGAGTCTACATCAGGGAAGACAATGCTTCAACAGACTAGACGGACTAGAGCTTGGACAAGCCAGGCTTGCGTCTTAGCCCACTCTCTGTTGTGGCTGGCCCACCACAAAGGTTCAGGCATGACACTCAAGCCGCGTTTAAGACGAGAAAGAGACACGAAGTCCCAAAGGTAAGGAGAGAGTTCCCATGGCTTGCACAAAAATCGAAAAGTGTATGGAAACCTGCAACTCTGCACACGCATATCATGTGTAAGCTGAGATATGTGGTCTACTGGGGTCGCATGACCACCATCTCTGTGACTGTGATCACCGTTAAGTCAAGTCAAGAAAACTCCAAAGTCAACTTTTATTTTCTTTTTAAATCGAGCCCGTGTCCACTGGCTACGCCCTAAAAAACTCTACATATTAATTCACAAACGGCAAGGGGTGCCAAGGGGATCCCTTTCCTTGTGGGAATGGCTCAGTTACCACACCAACTCGGGAGTCAGAGCATTTCCCAAGTTTGCCCCCAGATTACATTTGCACCGCATTGCTTGAACCCCGGAAGAGATCCTGTCTGCAGAGGACTCTTACAACACTGTCCAAGCAGCCCTTCCTTGTACACCTGGTTCAGGCGTCTGTAATCATTCTGCTAAAACTGAGTTTGTTCATAGAGTAAAATAAACGAAAGGACGAGAACGAAGGGATAGAAAGAAAGACACGATATTTGAAAAAACAGACGAGGGTGGGGGGCAGAAATAGAACAGTAATGGGGGAGCAGGAAATGGCGGGAGCAGAAATAGAGCAGAGAGACAAGGAAGCCTGTGGACAAAAATAGAACTTCTTGAGAGAGGCTGCGAGACTCAGCGCAGACATATTTCGAGAACCGCGTCCACGTACGTAGGCTCTGCGCTCACCTGGGGCGCGCGCGCGTCCACGCACACACACAGACCCTGCGATCCGGGGGGGGTGGGGGGGGGCGTCCACGCACGCAGAAGCCTGGCACACGCCTCAGCACTGGCATGGACTGGCGTCAGAGTGACTCACGCCGCCTGTCCACACACGCAGGACCTGCTCTTCCGCGGGGGCGCGGGCGCGTCCACACACGCAGTCTGTGCTCCCTCGCGGGCGCGCGTCCACACACGCAGACCCTGCGCTCCCGGGGGGCGCGCGTCCACGCACGCAGAAGCCTGGCACACGCCTCAACACTGGCATGGACTGGCGTCAGAGTGACTCACGCCGCCTGTCCACACACGCAGGACCTGCTCTTCCGCGGGGGCGCGGGCGCGTCCACACACGCAGTCTGTGCTCCCTCGCGGGCGCGCGTCCACACTCGCAGGCCCTGCGCTCCCCTGGGGCTCGTCCACGCACGCAGAAGCCTGGCACACGTCTCAGCACTGGCATGGACTGGCGACAGAGTGACTCACGCCGCCTGCGGGGGAGGTAGGTGCCCTCTGCTTCTGGGCACATGCTGGTGACGGCAGCGGGACTCACGGGGGTGGTGAGATGTTCCCCCCTCTCCCTTCTCCTGTGTCCGCTTCTCTCCCCGCAGGAGTGTAGAGAACAGCCCACAACTGGTTAAATATGAGACCTCCCTCTTCACAGCCTGGCACCGGAGCGGCTTCTTGAGATCTTTGGGGGCAGCGCCCCCACAATGTGAATAAGATGAGTGACGTGCATGGGAGGCGTCGAAGAATGGGGGACAGAAGCGAACTGAACCACTTCATGGCACAGCCGGACTGTGGAAGAGACAGGCCTGAATGTGAGCTCGAGACGGGACGCGTGACAGGCGCAGAAAGGCTGCAGCCAGGGCATGGCACCGTGCGTACCCCTGGGTGTGGCCAGCAGTTGTGCCCTTGGCCACGTGCCCTTCCCTGGTAGTATGACAATGTGAATGAGCTCAAAGGGTCCACCCTGGCCGGGTGTCAAGTGAATGCGGGCACCGGGGGCGCGCCTGGGTCATTGCACCGCACCCTGCTCTGAAATCAGTCCCGAGCAAGCGGCCCACCGCGGAGGTGTCGGGTGCAGAATGGCCAGTCCGGCCCGGCACAGCTCCCAGAAGCCCTGGCGCTTGGCGCTAGTGCCTACTGGACGAGAAGGCCCCCGGCAGGATGGCGCCTGTCTCGGTCTCCTGCACGTCAGCTCTCTGCGGCAGCCTTGGGGTGGCTAACTCTGAGTGCACGCCCAGCACAGCTCAAATGTGGCATGAACTGGCTATTAGGGCACCCAGCAGGGCTGCCAGCGTATTCATTGACAGGGAGTTAAAGGGCTGCAAACACCACGAAACCAACCCGAGGAAATACATAAGCAACTTGGAACAACTCTCCGGACTTCACCAAAAAGAGTAACTAACAACAGGACACGCCCACCCTACTGGCCACACCCCCCCAAACGGAACCAGACTCGGGTCTAGGAAGGGATGTACACCAGCCTCACACTGTGCGCTGCACAAGCGCAGGTAGCAATTACAATCTGGGCTTCTGGAATTATACGGCAGGAGAGGGGCAAATTATGTGGCACGGTTGGCTCAATTATGCCACAAGAAAAGGCAAATACGCCGCTTAATCCGGCACATTTTCTGATAGTATTACTACATTATTATGTCATTTTTACCCTTGTTAACACTGTATGGGCATAGATTGCACCTCATGGTACCAGCTTAACACCCAAACATTGCAATAACCAACAGAAAGGTGACCCGACAACCTTTGGAAAGCGCCTTGAACTGCGCCGCAATACGTGTTTCTGAGTTTTTAGTAACTTTGGAACTGGTCGAGCTAGAAACAATTTTTTTTTGTTAAAATCTGCAGATTATGCAGTAGATGGAGGATTAAGTGGTCAATGCAGCAGATCCATAATTGTGCGAAAAGCTCAGCGGCCGCCCAATCGCATGATTCCAGTGGCCCTGATAATAATGAGAGTAAAGTGCTGTACTAGGAGCCAGTACAGAGGAGGGTCTTTTTCCCACCTCGCCGCTAAGACCTGGAACACCCCGCCCCTCCACCTCAGGAAATCCGCGTCGCTGACCCAATTCAGGAAGGGCCTCGAAACCTGGCTCTTCGAGTCATTCTCCACTGAGTTTGACCAGCAGATCCCCTCCCCCAGAGCCTTGAGACACTCTCAGATGAGGAGTCGAGCTATACAAGACCCTGATTGATTGAGTGATTGATTGACTGATTGAACATACAGTAGCATCACTCTCTGCCAGTCCTGCAAGTAAAATGCACTAACAAGGGCCACAGCCGGACTGGGAGCCGAAACCGGCCCAGGGATGGGGGGAGGGGTGCTAGTTGGAAGCGGCACTCCCGTCTCACCCCTGCCGCTTTTGTTACAGGGAGTTGATATTGCAGCTATGCTTCAAAACTGTCCCCGGTAACAAAAACGGCTCCCCAGGGGTCCAAAACCGGCCCCAACCTGGTGCCCCATAGGGGAAATGCCCGGTACCCGCTATGGCCAGGCGGGCCCTGACAAGGGCCCCAGAAGGGACACACAAGGCACAGCTGTGGCTAATCATTTGTAGAAAGAGGTACTGACCCAAGGCTCTTCCTGGACCCAACTGTGGAGTAGCCACAGGGGGCGGTCTTCACCTCCATCACCTTAAACAACTGGGTGACCAAGTGGTGGGACACCCTGGGGTATCTGAAGGAAAAGCACAGAACCTTATCGAATGATATACTCCTAAGGGGCAGCCTAGCCAATCACAGCACAGCAAGGAAGGGTCTTCTTCAACCATTGCAACATGCAGTCCAGGAAAATTGTACCACAAAGTTATTTCAGCATGCAAGAGTGACCATCCTTCTGTAAGAAAGAAGGATGGTATGAAGAAACAAAGACTCTATGAACCCGGCATAGAGGGAACTGCTCTAGACTGGATCGCGTCCTACCTTAGAAACAGAACTAATGTCATCCATACCCCGCCTTTCTCGTCCAAACCGACTCCACAAAAGCAGGGGTCCCTCAAGGCTCTATCATCTCTCCCATGCTTTTCAACATCTACATGAAGTCATTACCAGAACTGATCAATACATTTCACCTCACGTGCTATAACTATGCAGATGACACGCAAATACTCCTTCAACTGGAATGCCCCAAAGACATTGGAAAATCCCCAATTTTCAGTTGTCTCGGAGCCGTGGATCAATGGATGATGTGGAGTCATCTCAAATTGAATGCTTCCAAAACAGAAATACTCATATGTGGCGATTGGAAACATTACAACCCGCTTGCCGCCTGGCCTGATGAACTGGGATCACCGCCTAAAGTATCGAAGGAAGTAAGAAACCTCGGAATGACCATGGACTCCAAGCTGTCGATGAATGCCCAAGTGGACAAACTAGCAAGATCAAGCTTTGTCACTATGAAAACTCTGCGACGAGTTTTCCCTCATTTGGGATTTCCACACAAAGTCCAAGCTACCATCTCCCTTATTCTGTCCAAACATAATTACGCCAATAGCCTCTACCACGGATCACCTTTAACGACCATGAAAAGACTACAACGGATTCAGAACTCGGCTGCCAGACTACTCTTGCATATCAAACCGCGAGACCACATCTCACCTGCCTTGAAAGCCCGGCATTGGTTACCGGTTGCCAGAAGATCAACGTTCAAGCTGCTTTGTATCACCCACAAAGCAATACATGGAATGGGGACCGCTCTTCATCAGGAATAAAATCACCAAACACATTCAATAAAGGAACCTACGCTCTAAAGGGGCATCTCGCCTCAAAATCCCAAGATACAAGAAAAAAAACATGGGTGGCACATCCTTCTCTGTCCAAGAAGCCAAACTATGGAACTCTTTACCCCCAACATAAGATCCATGGACAGCCACCTTATCTTCAGAAAACTACTCAAGAATTGGCTGTTCCCCTCATAAGCACCGTACGCAAACAGACATTTACAGCATATCCCTCTGTATATTAGCATTTATTTTCACTATAGTTATGTACCTATATTTGTGTATTGGTTTGTGTAAACATGTAGAATAATTATATTGTTGAGAGAAAAAATAAATAATAATAATAATAAATAAATAAATAAATAAAAATCTTCTTTGGTCTACATGTACTTGCTTCCATTGTGCATCTATGTACCTTCCATGTACTTGGATCTGTGTGTCTGTTACTTTCCTCCTGAAAAGCATATCCAATGCACTACCCTATTTCTCATCCTGCGCCTCTCTCAATATCTTTAATCTTCATATACTTACCTCCTTTGTGCATCTATATACATTTAACCCCTTCGCTGCTGCGGACATTCCGCTGCAGCGCTGGGGGGGCAGGGGGGCAGCGCGGCGGGCCTGTGCTCATGACGGAGCCGCTCCGTCATGAGCCACAGTTGAGCTGTGCTCATGACGGAACGGTTCCGTCATGACTCCGCCCATTTGCGTTGTCGCCCCGCACAGGCGGGGAAACAGCGCCGCGCAGGCGGAGCGGCCGCCGACAGGATTGTCATGACGGAACCGTTCCGTCATGAGCACACGGCAACCGTGGCTCATGACGGAACGGTTCCGTCATGAGCAGGGAAGGGGTTAATGTGCTTATGGATCTATATATTTATCACTTTCTTCTAATTTGGCATTTCCAATGCACTACCCTAGTTCTCACCCTATACCTCTATCATTATATCCTCTACACCCACTCTCTCATTTATCCCAAACCCCATACCACTACTATGAGCCCCAAAATAACCCTTTCAAGACTCTCTCCTACTCTACCCCTCCGTGCATCATCTGACACCTCTTTTACTAAACCGATCCCCCAAAACAAATCTTTCTAAACTCTTCCCTCTGACTCTTTCCCCTTCCACAACCCCTTTTTACTCATCCAAAAACCTCCTCCTACTGCTAAGACCTAAAAACAAAAAAAAATCCTTCACTCTTTTATCCCTCCACTATCCTTTTCAATAAAAATTAACAGACTAACATGTTCACTTGTCAAATTCCATATTCCACTATACTAGCTCACCACTAATCCTTTATGGGTTCCAGAGTAGCGTGCTACTCGCCAATAAAGCGTCTCAATACCCCATCAGGGTTACAAACGCTATATGAATGCAAACCTTTTCCCTTTTCTGCCCCTCCCCAATCCTTCTCAATCCAAATAACTGACTAAAATATCCACCACTCAAATTACTTTCATGTTTCGCCCTACTAATTCAACACTAATCCTTATGGGTTCCAGAGTAGCGGGCTACTTGCGCTTCAAAACCCCATCAAGGCGTAGCAAGCGCTATATAAATACAAACCTCTTTCCCTCTTCTATCCCGCCGCCTACCCTTCTCTATCCAAATAACTGAATAACATATCCACCACTCAAATTACTTCATATTTTACTATACTAATTTTCAACACTAATCCTTTATGGGTTCCGGAGTAGCCTGCTACTCGCCAGAAAAGTGCTTCAACACCCATCAGGGGTAACAGGAGCTATACGAATGCAAAACTTTCTCTCCCCTTCTATCCCTCCGCTATCCTTCTCACTCCAAATAACTGACTAATATCCACTACTCAAATTACTTTCATATTTCACCATACTAATTCACCACTAATCCTTTATGGGCTTCCTGAATAGCGTGCTTCAACACCCCATCAGGGGTAACAAGCGCTATATAAATACAAACCTTTTTTCCTCTTCTATCCTTCTGAATCAAAATAACAGACTAACCTATCCACCACTTAAAATTCACTTGCATGTTTCACTATACTAATCCAACACTAATCCTCTATGGGTCCCGGAGTAGCGTGCTACTCGCCGAAAAAGCGCTTCAACGCCTCGTCAGGGGTAGTAAGAGCTATATAAATGCAATTACAATACAATATGTAGCAGCAGCTGATGCACAATTTAAGAAGCACAATCTTCCACAGTTACCCATGAAAATAAAGGTAAACTGAAAAGCATTTTCCTAAAAGATAATTTAACACAGAAAACTGGTCTTACCTGGAAAAGGGAAGGTGTTCCTGCTGCTTCTAAGATTAAAATAACACATGGAAGGACACAGTGTCACAGCAGAAATTCACAATTTAAAATACACAATCCTTACCATTTACACAAGATAATTAATTTAAACTAAAAAATAAATTTTCCTTTAACAAATGAACAATTTTACACAGAAAATCTAACTTCAAAAGGAAATTTCTGCCTGCTGCTTTTAAGATGGAACAGAGGAAGTGTTCATGTTTACTAAGACAGAGCAAGAGGGGGTGAGGATAAGAGCTGACAACAGAACCGTTCAATTGAGACAAAGATGTACACATGTGAAACCAGAACTGTTGGGCTTGGCCCTGTCTGCGGGGTCATCCCCAGATATTTTGCCTTTCTCCTCCTTTTTTCGCTGGCTTCGTTTTTGTTGGCCTTAGGACTCCATGCACTTTACCACTACTAACCAATGCAAAAGTGCTTGTGTGCTCTCCTTAAAACATGTTGGGTTGGCTCATACCCAAGTGGTATCATCAATTTACTTGTAGGTCCCTAATAAATAGACACTACATGCGCCCAGGAATGCACATTAAATGCTACTTCTGGGCCTGAATCACCGATTATGCCAACCATGTAAGTAGAACTTTAAACATGTCTGCAGAGCCTGCGTGTGCAGTTTAACCTGCCATTTCGACCCCTAGGGTAGGCCCTGGACAATCCAGAGGGCAGGATGCAATGTATGTAAAAGGCAGGATACATATGTTTAAGTTTCACATGTCCTGGTTGTGGAAAACCCTTCAATTTGTTTTTCCCTACTACAAGGCCTATCTCTTCTATAGAATAACAAGAGAGCTGCCTTATTACGTTTTAAAAGTGTAATTTCCAAATGGGAAGAGATAACCAGTTCCTGTTTGGTGTCTCTGGAATCGCAATTTGAAATCCTAACTTATGGTGAAGTTGGATTTTAAATTTAAATTCTGAAAATACCACTTTAAAAAGTTGCCATTTTCTTTCCTTAGTCGTTTGGTACCTGCAGCCTGACTCTGGTCATGTGACTGGGTGTAGTTGACAGTTAAGCATTGTGTATTCCTCCTAGACCGCCACACACAATGGAAGCTTAGGTGTGACTGGATGGGCCATAACTGGCATGATGGGTAGGAGGAGCTAGGCACAGCTCTACGTTGACTTGAATAGGCTGTTTCCTATCTCCACACAAAGGGCTGCATACCTCTTGTAGTTAGTCTGGAGTCAGGAAGGCAGGACTCCTGTGCACTTCAAAGGCATGCCTCGAGAGGTTTCTCCCCACTTCAAAGGCACAACTGTGTATAAAAAGAGGACCTCATAGACCAATTCTCCAGCACGCTTTTGGACCTGTGGATACTCTGCCAGGAAGAAGGACTGCTATGCTGCTAGGACTGCCACTCTGCTGGACTGCTGCTCTAAAGGAACTGCTGCCCTGCTGCCCTCTTGCCCGGGGATGAAGTACTGAGCCTGCAACTTCATCTTGAACCCAGGACCCCAGAGTGTCTCAGAGAGCTAGTCTGCTGGCCTCCTGACCTGAGCCTCAAGGGCATAAAAGACTCCCCAACAGCTCCTGGACCCGTCTTCAGCGAGCTCCTGGCCTCCAAGTGGTGCCTCACAGGTCCTGGATCCTTGGTGTGGTTCACGGGCTCTTGAAATCACGTTTTAAGGTCTTCATAACAGTAAATGGGCCTGTTCACACTGGACCCACGCCACTTGCTCTGAAATTCAGTGCAAGCCGCCGCCAACCCATCTCTTCCCACAGCAAGCATTGAGCGCCCGCAGACAACCGCCACCACGAAGCTCAAACCTGGCTATCCACAATGCCTGGGCTGCTCTTCGTGCCAAACTGACCCTCAACCATGACACACTCCTTGCTCCCTGTGGGCTGCTCTTCGTGCCACACCGACCCTCAACCATGCCACTCTCCTTGCTCCCTGTGGGCTGCTCTTCGTGCCACACCGACCCTCAACCATGCCACTCTCCTTGCACCCTGTGGGCCGCTCTTCGTGCCACACCGACCCTCAACCATGACACTCTCCTTGCACCCTGTGGGCCGTTCTTCGTGCCACACCGACCCTCAACCATGCCACTCTCCTTGCACCCTGTGGGCTGCTCTTCGTGCCACACCGACCCTCAACCATGCCACTCTCCTTGCTCCCTGCGGGCTGCTCTTCGTGCCACACCGACCCTCAACCATGCCACTCTCCTTGCTCCCTGTGGGCTGCTCTTCGTGCCACACCGACCCTCAACCATGACACTCTCCTTGCTCCCTGTGGGCTGCTCTTCGTGCCACACCGACCCTCAACCATGCCACTCTCCTTGCTCCCTGTGGGCTGCTCTTCGTGCCACACCGACCCTCAACCATGACACTCTCCTTGCACCCTGTGGGCTGCTCTTCGTGCCACACCGACCCTCAACCATGACACTCTCCTTGCTCCCTGTGGGCTGCTCTTTGTGCCACACCGACCCTCAACCATGACACTCTCCTTGCTACCTGAGGGCTGCGCTTCGTGGCACACCGACCCTCAACCATGACACTCTCCTTGCTCCCGGTAGGCTGCTCTTCGTGCCACACCGACCCTCAACCATGACACTCTCCTTGATACCTGTGGGCTGCACTTCGTGCCACACCGACCCTCAACCATGACACTCTCCTTGCTCCCTGTGGGCTGCTATTCGTGCCACACCGGCCCTCAACCATGACACTCTCCTTGCACCCTGTGGGCTGCTCTTCGTGCCACACCGACCCTCAACCATGACACTCTCCTTGCTCCCTGTGGGCTGCACTTCATGCCACACCGACCCTCAACCATGACACTCTCCTTGCTCCCGGTAGGCTGCTCTTCGTGCCACACCGACCCTCAACCATGACACTCTCCTTGCACCCTGTGGGCTGCTCTTCATGCCACACCCACCATCTACCTTAACATCTCCTTGCTTCCTGTGGGCCGTTCTTCGTGCCACACCGACCCTCAACCATGACACTCTCCTTGCTCCCTGTGGTCTGCTCTTCGCGCCACACCGACCCTCAACCATGACCCTCTCCTTGCACCCTGTGGGCCGCTCTTCGTGCCACACCGACCCTCAACCATGACACTCTCCTTGCTCCCAGTGGGCCGCTCGTCGTGCCACACCGACCCTCAACCATGACACTCTCCTTGCTCCCTGTGGGCCGTTCTTCGTGCCACACCGACCCTCAACCATGACACTCTCCTTGCTCCCTGTGGTCTGCTCTTCGCGCCACACCGACCCTCAACCATGACCCTCTCCTTGCACCCTGTGGGCCGCTCTTCGTGCCACACCGACCCTCAACCATGACACTCTCCTTGCACCCTGTGGGCTGCTCTTCGTGCCACACCGACCCTCAACCATGACACTATCCTTGCACCCTGTGGGCTGCTCTTCGTGCCACACCGACCCTCAACCATGACACTCTCCTTGCTCCCTGTGGGCTGCTGTTCGCGCCACACCGACCCTCAACCATGCCACTCTCCTTGCACCCTGTGGGCTGCTCTTCGTGCCACACCGACCCTCAATCATGACACTTTCCTTGCTCCCTGTGGGCCGCTCTTCGCGCCACACCCACCTTCAACCATGACACTCTCCTTGCTCCCTGTGGGCCGCTCTTCGTGCCACACCGACCCTCAACCATGACACTCTCCTTGCTCCCTGTGGGCCGCTCTTCGTGCCACACCCACCTTCAACCATGACACTCTCCTTGCTCACTGTGGGCCGCTCTTCGTGCCACACCGACCCTCAACCATGACACTCTCCTTGCTCCCTGTGGGCCGCTCTTCGTGCCACACCGACCCTCAACCATGACACTCTCCTTGCACCCTGTGGGCCGCTCTTCGTGCCACACCGACCCTCAACCATGACCCTCTCCTTGCACCCTGTGGGCCGCTCTTCGTGCCACACCGACCCTCAACCATGACACTCTCCTTGCTCCCTGTGGGCCGCTCTTCGTGCCACACCGACCCTCAACCATGACACTCTCCTTGCTCCCTGTGGGCCGCTCTTCGTGCCACACCGACCCTCAACCATGACACTCTCCTTGCTCCCTGTGGGCCGCTCTTCGTGCCACACCGACCCTCAACCATGACACCCTCCTTCTCCCTGTGGGCCGCTCTTCGTGCACACCGACCCTCAACCATGACACTCTCCTTGCTCCCTGTGGGCCGCTCTTCGTGCCACTCCGACCCTCAACCATGACACTCTCCTTGCACCCTGTGGGCCGCTCTTCATGCCACACCGACCCTCAACCATGACACTCTCCTTGCTCCCTGTGGGCTGCTCTTCGTGCCACACCGGCCCTCAACCATGACACTCTCCTTGCTACCTGAGGGCTGCTCTTCGTGCCACACCGACCCTCAACCATGACACTCTCCTTGCTCCCTGTGGGCTGCTTTTCGTGCCACACCGACCCTCAACCATGACACTCTCCTTGCACCCTGTGGGCTGCTCTTCGTGCCACACCGACCCTCAACCATGACACTCTCCTTGCTCCCTGTGGGCCGCTCTTCGTGCCACACCGACCCTCAACCATGCCACTCTCCTTGCTCCCTGTGAGCCGCTCTTCGTGCCACACCGACCCTCAACCATGACACTCTCCTTGCACCCTGTGACCCTTTCCAACTCAAACAGGACTCTTGGCACAAAACTTTAGAGGGAAAAACGTTAGCCGGACTAACCTGGGACTGTGTCCGACCCACGCTCCATTGCAGTTGTCATGTACTTTTGACTTTGACCCGGTCCAGCGCGCTCAGATGGCTGCAACTGGCGCTTTGTGCTTTTAGGTGCTATTTTTAATGTTAATTCTTAAAAAAATCACAATTCCAGTTCTGCTGATTGGAATTTTGTTGTTTTGGTCTTGTTTTAATTTTAAAATTGTGCTCTATCATTCTAACCTGGTGCGGGATCGTTTGTGTAGTGTTTTCGCTGTTTTACTGTTGGAAGTGTTGCACGAATACTTTACACATTACCTCTAATTCAAGCCTGACTTCTCTGTGCCAACCGAGCAGGGGGGTGAGCACAGGTTAATGTGGGGTTTGCTTGTGCCTCCCCCTGACTAGGATTATGGTGTCTGCTTGATGAGGGCTCACACTCCACTCAACCAGCAACCCAATTTCTTACAAGAACATATACCTACCTTACTGCTATGTTTCATTTTCCTGGTACTTTCAGGACCTTCATTAAATGGAGTCTAAAACGAAAACTAAATGTATTGAAACGCCCACAAAGGAGATGTTGCACCCAGATAATTGGTCAAAGTCATAATGTCTTTTAAATCCTTCTACCCAATGTTTACGATAAATGTGTGTTCATAGAAATGCATACATACCGGCAGTGTCCCTCCTGCTCGGATCCGCCTTGAGCACAAACACAGGCATTTCAGCATTCATTTTCAGAGGGTGCAAAGAGAGGTACCTGTGGGTCCACTTAGGAGAAGACGTGTTATTTACAGTGCTTCAAAATAAGAGTCTTCTGTAGGAAGCACTGCATGCAACACACATGACTATTATTGTAAATATCACTATGCTACATATTTTTGTCGAAAAGCATCTGAAATTCTATATGTGATTAACTTTAGATGACATTTTCTCAGTTGTCCTACCTCATGTATCCCTTAAGTCTGTTTGTGGCTAAGGAGAGCTGGGTAACCACACAGTCGTCCCATATAAATATGTGTTCCTGCTCGAGTGCACATGAATACAGTATGTATTTTCATGAATAAATATGACTTCTTTTAGAGTCTGCTCACTTCTTACTTTTTTTTTCCACGTGAATGTGATTTGTGCAGCATCTGGGCAAACACGAGCTTCTGAGAATGTGCAAGCGTTGACCTAAATCTGTATTTTCTGGGACGATTCTACATATGCTGAATGTAGAGAAATCTGGTGACAAATATGTATATGAGGTGGAACACATCTGTATCCTTTTGTCTGCTGCAGATTTGCTAGTCTCTATTCCACATGTTCCATATAGTCAGTAAAGTCACTATATTCTGGACGGAATGCCCAAAGCCGCAGCGCTAGCATTGCTGATGTCGCCGTGAAATACCGCGACAAGTCATGCTTGTCAGATAGTAACTGGGCGTGACTTTGCTCTCTCTGTGCATTCCCAAACTATACCTAAGCGTTGAAGAGATATAGAAATGATATTCACTGAAAAAGCCAAGGGTTAAGGTGATTATGTGTAGATTCCATCATAACTACTTAACGTATGTCTAACAAAATGCTTCAAAAATTAATTCCAATAATAAACACATTTAAAGAGCAGCTATGGATGGGAATTAAAACTGGAAAAACATTGACATTCGCAAGACATAGTTTGTTTCACAATCCATGGGAAATATCACTCTTGCACCGAATACCGCGCTCGTGATCTCACCCTTCATGTGACGGACGCAGTTACAAACGTTGTAAAGAATCCTGCAGATGAGATTAAATATCACATCACCCGTCACACCATGAAAGACGACCGTGAATACAGTGTTATTCAGTACTTTTAGCGTGTGTTGTCATTTAATTACACTCTGCTTCAGGTGTTGTTGCTTATTGGTATAAATATTGTGATTTCATAAGCTCTGTATCGGTCATACGAGCTACGGCTCGCATGGGCCATTGTGCAAGTTGTTGACTGTGTCGCTAACCGACCTTGCACATTTATCAATCAATCAATCAATCAATCATAGCATTTGTAAAGCGCACTACATACCCGTGAGGGTCTCAAGGCGGCGGGGGGTGGGGGTGCTGCTTTATTTTCTATGATTTATGTATTTTCTTGTTTTAATTCAAAACCATAACTGCACTTTAACTGTGGATTTTTAAGTAAATTGCACAGCTATTTTTAAGGATACGTTTAGGGTAGGTGATGTGGTGTTAATGCAGGAGCTGTGGACTTGGGAATTGGGGAACCAGCTTCGAGCCTCGGCATTGGTTCAATCTCCTATGATTCTGGGAAAATCACTAAATCGCCCCGTGCCTGATAACATTGAATGTGATCTCGTACAATGTAACTTGTGCTCTTGCAAAGTGCTCCGATCCCTTCAGGTTGAGTTTATACTATATACAACCGAAAAAAAAGCTAACCATAACTTCACTTTACCCTTTATTTTGACAGTGAAGATGTGTTTTGCTTTCAAATACCACATGCCACAGTTCCACGAGCCAACCAGCACTGCACAAGGCCTTTTGCTGTTCATCAAAGGGCGGAGTGACCATAGGGTCTAACCTGTGGCCAGACCCTTTACCCAACCCACTTGGGCATTCAACCTGCAGACACTACCTGCAGGGCTTGGTTTATTAACAGTCTCTGTGTTTTTGAAGGGTCCAAGCCTCTTGTGTCAGGTGTGCAAACCAGGCAGGTGGTCCAACAAATGTCAAAGTCCCTTTATGAGGGGTCCATGGACCCTCAACAACGACTCAGAGGCATTTGGCTGCTTCATGGCCAACCTAGCTTTCTTCATCATCATCCAGGCATGATTCATTATGACCCACCCATGCTTTTTCAAGAGCCACGTATGCGTCTTCATGACACACCCATGCTGCGTCATGGCAACGCATGCCTCCTCATGCTTCTTCATGGCCCAGTCATACTCCCGGTCTGGTACTACTGCTCCGGTGCTTCTCATCACTGAGGAAGTCAACACCTCACAATAACCCATCAATATTTCCACCTCCACTGCTCCAGTGCTTCTCGTCACTGAGGAAGTCAACACCTCTCAATGGACCCGCAGGGTTCTCACCTCCACTGCTCCAGTGCTTCTCGTCACTGAGGAAGTCAACACCTCTCAATGGACCCGCACGGTTCTCACCTCCACTGCTCCAGTGCTTCTCTTCACTGAGGAAGTCAACACCTCTCAATGGACCCGCAATGTTCTCACCTCCACTGCTCCAGTGCTTCTCGTCACTGAGGAAGTCAACACCTCTCAATGGACCCGCAAGGTTCTCACCTCCACTACTCCAGTGCTTCTCGTCACTGAGGAAGTCAACACCTCTCAATGGACCCGCAGGGTTCTCACCTCCACTGCTCCCGTGCTTCTCGTCACTGAGGAAGTCAACACCTCACAATAACCCCTCAGTGTTCTCACCTCCACTGCTCCGGTGCTTCTCGTCACTGAGGAGTTAAACACCTCACAATAACCCCTCAGTGTTCTCACCTCCAGTGCTCCGCTGCTTCTCGTCACTGAGAAGTTGAACATCTCACAATAACCCCTCAGGGTTCTCACCTCCACTGCTCCGGTGCTTCTCGTCACTGAGGAGTTAAACACCTCTCAATAACCCCTCAGTGTTCTCACCTCCACTGCTCCGCTGCTTCTCGTCACTGAGGAGTTGAACATCTCACAATAACCCCTCAGTGTTCTCACCTCCACTGCTCAAGTGCTTCTCATCCCTGAGGAAGTCAACACCTCTCAATGGACCCGCGGGGTTCTCACCTCCACTGCTCCGGTGCTTCTCGTCACTGAGGAGTTGAACACCTCACAATAACCCCTCAGTGTTCTCACCTCCACTGCTCCAGTGCTTCTCGTCACTGATGACATAAACACCTCTCAATAACCCCTCAGTGTTCTCACCTCCACTGCTCCGGTACTTCTCATCACTGAGGAAGTCAACACCTCACAATAACCCCTCAGGGTTCTCACCTCCACTGCTCCAGTGCTTCTAGTCACTGAGGACATAAACACCTCTCAACAAACCCTCAAGGTTCTCAAGACCACTGCTCCAGTGCTTCTTGTCACTGTGGAGTTAAACACTCCTCAATAAGCCCTCAGCGTTCTCACCTCCACTGCTCCGGTGCTTCTCGTCACTGAGGAGTTAAACACTCCTCAATAGCCCCTCACGGTTCTCACCTCCACTGCTCCAGTGCTTCTCGTCACTGAGGAGTTAAATACCTCTCAGTCAACCCTCAGTGTTCTCACCTCCACTGCTCCGCTGCTTCTCTTCACTGAGGAGTTGAACACCTCTCAATAACCCCTAGTGTTCTCACCTCCACTGCTCCAGTGCTTCTCGTCACTGAGGAGTTAAACACCTCTCAATAACCCCTCAGTGTTCTCACCTCCACTGCTCCGGTACTTCTCATCACTGAGGAAGTCAACACCTCACAATAACCCCTCAGGGTTCTCACCTCCACTGCTCCGCTGCTTTTCGTCACTGAGAAGTTGAACACCTCACAATAACCCCTCAGGGTTCTCACCTCCACTGCTCCAGTGCTTCTCATCCCTGAGGAAGTCAACACCTCTCAATGGACCCGCAGGGTTCTCACCTGCACTGCTCCGGTGCTTCTAGTCACTGAGGACATAAACACCTCTCAACAAACCCTCAGGGTTCTCAAGACCACTGCTCCAGTGCTTCTTGTCACTGTGGAGTTAAACACTCCTCAATAACCCCTCAGGGTTCTCACTTCCACTGCTCCAGTGCTTCTCGTCACTGGGGAGTTAAATACCTCTTAGTCAACCCTCAGGGTTCTCACCTCCACTACTCCGGTGCTTCTCGTCACTGAGGAAGCCAACACCTCACAATAAACCCTAGCATCCTCACCTCCACTGCTCCAGTGCTTCTCATCACTGAGGAGTTAAACACCTCTCAATAACCCCTCAGTGTCCTCACCTCCACTGCTCCAGTGCCTCTCGTCACTGAGGAAGTAAACACTTCTCAATGGACCCGCATTGGCTCTCACCTCTACTTCTCCGGTGCTTCTCATCACTGAGGAAGTCAACACCTCACAATAAACCCTCAGTGTCCTCACCTCCACTGCTCCAGTGCCTCTCGTCACTGAGGAAGTAAACACTTCTCAATGGACCCGCAGGGCTCTCACCCCTACTTCTCCGGTGCTTCTCATCACTGAGGAAGTCAACACCTCACAATAAAACCTCAGTGTCCTCACCTCCACTGCGCTTTTGCTTCTCATCACTGAGGAAGTCAACACCTCACAATGAAACCCTCAGCGTCCTCACCTCCACTGCGCTTGTGCTTCCCGTCACTGAGGAAGTCAACACCTCACAATAAACCCTCAGAGTCCTCACCTCCACTGCTCCCTTGCTTCTCGGCACTGAGGAGTTAAACACCTCTCAATAAACCCTCAGCGCCCTCACCTCCACTTCTCCGGTGCTTCTCGGCACTGAGGCGTTAAACTCCTCTCAATAACCCCTCAAGGTCCTCACCTCCACTGTGCTGTTTATTCTCGTCACTGAGGAAGTCAACACCTCACAATGAAACCCTCAGTGTCCTCACCTCCACTGCGCTTGTGCTTCCCGTCACTGAGGACGTCAACACCTCACAATAAACCCTCAGCGTTCTCACCTCCACTGCTCCAGTGCTTCTCGTCACTAAGGAGTTAAACACCTCTCAATAAACCCTCAACGTCCTCACCTCCACTGTGCTGGTTATTCTCGTCACCGAGGAAGTCAACACCTCTCAATAAACCCTCAGCGTCCTCACCTCCACTGCTCCGCTGCTTCTCGTCACTGAGGATTTGAACACCTCTCAATAGACCCTCAGCGTCCTCACCTCCAGTGCTTCTCATCACTGAGGAGGTAAACACCTCTCAATAAACCCTCAGCGTCCTCACCTCCACTGCTCCGCTGCTTCTCGTCACTGAGGATTTGAACACCTCTCAATAACCCCTCAGCATTCTAATGTAAAGAATGTTCAACCCTTGAGCTGATGGTTACCACAACATAAGCTGTGTATGTTCTCTCCTCTTTGTCATCAATCCATGATGGGACCCTGGGCGTCTATTGCAGCAGCTGATAAAGATGTGTGGATTCGGCTTCTGAAGACCCGAATAATCGCAGAACTTTCTTTTGGCTGAGGGCCGGCTCTCTTCTCCTGGAGGTATCTTTACCTGATAAAAGTTCTGATAAGGCCTCGCTCTTCACATCCTGCTGAGTATTAATGCCGCAGTACCAGGGTAAGGGGCTTTGTTTGGACAAGAAACTGTTGTCTGCGGATCGGAGTACGTAGCCTCAAAACTGCACAGGTGTTATCCTTAACAACCAGACAAGCTTATGGTATGTGTTGTGATGTTATTTTTTATAGCACACAACTCATCCAGGAAGGTATCCTGGCACTGACGCAGGAGCTGTGTGGGCCGCGCCACCGTCGGGGCGAGGTGACGAGCGAGGTCCTCAGTTTCTTGTGGAATTCAAGAATTGAGAAGGCGGCTCTGATGTGCAGGGGCCGGTCGTTCCGGGCTTTAGGAGCGAGGAAGGAGAAGGTACAACTGCTAGATCTGGTCCTGCATATGCAGTGGGCGGAGCGTGAATAGGAGTTCCATTGAGCGGAGGAGTCAAGCAGGTTCATGGAAGTTTATCCAGTAAGTGAGGCACATGGGGCCAATGGTGTGTAAGACACTGTAAGTCTGCGTGAGGAGGTTGAAGAGTACTTGTTTATTAGGTCGAGCCTAGAGCAGCGCATGCGCTGCTTGCTCGACTTTTAGTAAAGGGGTAAAAAAAAGTGCTACCAGATGCTGCCATGGCCGGCCTAGAGCTTGAGTGCATGTGGGCGGGCGCGCGCTTTGCCGAAGTCTGTAGCTCAGACTATGGCACCACATCCTCGGCTGCTGTGCTGCCTTTATTTTTAGAATTTTTGGCATTTATTTCACTTTCGTGCTTGTTAATTAGCACGCACCAGTCATGTGCTCACGTTATTTGTAAACAGATGGTCGCGTTCACTGTTGCGGCTGCTCATTTCTTACGTTAGGCGCTGTCTCCCATCAATAGAATCTATTACTCTCCAGCTACACAGTGAAAAGTTAACTTTATTAGAGGACCTAAAACTAGGCTTCATTCATTTACCCACATCCACGTCATGCCCTGGAGTCGGCATTTTCGCTGTGACCGCCGCATTTAAATCGCTTCAAAGACGCCGTCAGACGGGGAGCAGAGGTGAACACTCTCACTCTCTTTCATTGTTTGGACTTAGTATCCGCTGCAAATAATAAAATCATGTTCCCTAATGCCGAAGTCTGCAGCTCAGGCCGTGGCACCACATCCTCGGCTGATGTGCTGCCTTTATTTTTAGAATTGTGGGCATTTATTTATAATCAGCGTGCCCACTTCATGGGCTGCCGCGCTATAACTTGCAGTTCCGGAGATGAAACGGCAGCCGACCTGCAGCGCTGCAATGTTGGGAGCAGGGTTTGTATTAGTTGGCGCTGCAGACAGGGGGTCAGTGTGGAGTGACTTGCAGTTCCAGCAAGACACCAGGACAAGTTGTGTGGCAGGCAGAAACTCCGGACAGTAAGTATTTTATCGACCCCCATGCAGTTTTTCTTTTTTCATTTAATTTTTTGGGCTTACTGTTTTCGACAAAAATAAAACCATGTTCCCTAATGCTGAAGTCTGCAGCTCAGGCCGTGGCACCACATCCTCTGCCGCTATGCTGCCTTTATTTTAGGCGTTCATTTTATAATCTGTGCCCACTTCATGGGCTGCCGCGCTATAACTTGCAGTTCTTGCGAGGAAAAGGCAGCCGACCTGCTGCGCTGCCATGTTGGGAGCTGGGTTTGTATTAGGTGGTGCTGTAGGCCAGGAGTTAGTGTGGAGTGACTTGTCGTTCCTGCGAGGAAAGGGCAGCGCTGCAGGCCGGGAGTCAGTGTGGAGTGTCCAATATACCGAACACTACCTCACTACTGGACGGGGCGCTACTTTTTAGGTCTCGCCTGACCCAGCGCATGCGCTGGTCTGGCGAGACTTATTGAGAGGGCTCCAAAAAGTGCTACCAGGCCAGCCTAGAGCTACAGTGCATGTGCGCGCGCGCCTGACCACGATTACTTTCACTTTCGCGGCTGCTTTGCATAGCCAATAGGTCTCGCTTTTGGGACCTTATAAGTATTTAGTTATACAACTGTTGCATAGCTAAACACTTAGAAGGTCCCAAAGGCGAGACCTATTGGCTATGCCAATGCTTGTTGAATGCTGCTCCTGGGCCTCCGTTTCGGCTGCCTGGCTCAGGGTGCGGTGGCACATCTGTGGAGCTGCAGTCCGTGCTGGCAGCAGCTGGTCTGTTATGTTTTTTTCTTTGCATTCTGCACTGATAGTCTGTAGAAAACGTCATAGTTTGGGGGAGACTTTTTCATTTAAATTCTCTCTGTTGTAAATTCCATTGTTTTAAATGGTCAGCAGGTTCTACTAGGTTTAGACCATAATCGTTATGTTCTAGCTTGCCAAAGTCCTGCATTTTGAGGTTGCCTACTTTTGCAAATGTCTGTATTGCTGTAACTCCTGAATTCTGCTTCCATGTGCCCATGTTGGAACCTGTGTCAAATGCGTCATTGTGCTTATGTGCATCAGAATATATATGTCTCAACTCCTTCACATCCGCCTCAACTCCTCCCCTTCCATATGCGCACACAGCAGCAACCTAGGGATGCTGAGAAAGGGCAGTGGGGCGCTCATGTGTGCCTGTTTGTCACGATACGATTTATGGTAAACGGAAATTATTGGGGCCGTAAACATATTATAGTTTAATTTATAGGCACAGGGAAAACAAATATAGAATTGACCAGGTTGCCACTGTTTTCGTGGCAATTGTGCAATAAGTTCCAAACAGATCGCAAGGGAAAACATTTTTATATTTACAGCGGCGTCTTAGATGTATTTCTCTGAAGCTTGTTTCCCTTGGTTTCTGTATTTCTCTCATTTCTCTAATTCTGTTATCCTCTCATTTTACTTCACCCCTTTTTTCTTCCCCTCTTTCTTCCTCCTGTTTTTGTTTCTTCCTATCTTTGAACACTACTTCTCTTTCCTTTCTTTGTTGTTCATTTTTTTAGTTTCTTTTCTCTCCTCTTTTTTCACTATATTTGTCTCTACTTTTTTTTGTTCATTTCTTCCTCTTTTCTCCTTTAGCACCATTTCCCCTTGTTTGTTTCTATCATTTTAATTTCTTTTCCTGTTTTGTTTTCTTTATTTCTCCTCTGTTTCTTTCTTTATTCTCTAATTCTTTATTCACCTATTTTCTCTTCTTCTGTCTCTCAATAATTATTTAATTTGTGCTTTAATTCTTTCATTTGCCCTCCCCTTTCTCTTTCTCCATTTAATTTTCCTTCTTGCTCTTGATTTCTCTCCTTCTTCCTTTTTTGTCCTATCTCTTTCTGTCTCTTCTTCTTTCCTCCTCTGCTTTTTCTTTCTTCTTCCCTTTTTCCCTAATTTCTTTCAGTCTTATCTTTTTCTCTCTTCATCTTTCAACTCTTTGTTATTCTTTATCTGTCTCTCTTTTTCTTGTTGTATTTACTTATTGTACTTTTCCATTCTTTTTCTTCTTTTTTTCTTCTTCTATCTTCTTCTCCATATCTCTCCTTCTTTCCTTTGTTTCTTTCTTAGTTTCTTATTTTGTCTACTCTTGCTTTTGCATTCTTTTCCTCTCCTTTCTTTGCATCCTTCTCTTGTTCTATTTTTGCTATTGTTGTTTTTCTCTTTCTCTGTCATGATCTTTCTCCTTCTTTGTTCCTACTTCTGCCTTTGTCATTGTTTCTTCGTCTTCTTTCATTCATCCCTTTCACTGTTTCTTTCTTTTTTATTCCTCTTTCATGTACTGTTTCTTCATTTTGACTCTTTTGTTCACTTTCTTTCCCTGTCTCTCAGATTCTTTCTTTTTTCCTTTATTTCACTCTTGCCTTTTTTTCTTCCATGCTGTCATTCTTTTCTTGTTTGTTTTGTAATCAGTTTAATTGCTGATCAATCGATAGCTGACTGAGTAAGCAATTGTTGAGTGAGAACTGTATGAACATCTGTGCTTTGAAGAAAGCTTTTTAGGTCGAGGCTGTGCAAATGCTTGTTTACATTCCTGGCAGGCTCTCTCTGCCCCTTTATCGGCTTCTCTCCAACCACTGTAAGGGTAGTTTGAAGGGTTTTTGCTTGCTCTGCAGCCGTACTGTGTGTACAATGAATGCCATTCTTGAGTGAGACTGACAATTGCAGTGATGTTGCTGTTTAGTACAAGTTTTATGTGTAACAGAAGCTTGCTCTCTTATTGTCACTACTCTTCCTGGATTCCGTAAAAGTAGTGTGTACACACAAACTACACAACACACAAACTGAACACCATTGTACTCAACAATGTTTGGTGTTGTACCTGGCCAATATGTGAAGAAAATGTAAGGGGGTGAGTGTGTGCATGTCCATCAGTGAGTTTATGTTAATTATGCAGAAATGGAAGATCAGATTTTTATGAATATTTACTGCATCATACTGTAATTAGTTGAAAGGGTAGGCGTACAAATGATAAGGGAAACAAGCATTGGCATAGCCAATAGGTCTTGCCTTTGGGACCTTATAAGTGTTTAGTTATCCATCACAATATCCTTGGTGCAACAACATCAAGTGTCTGAAGGTACAATAGCGCACAGTCCTCCAGCACAATATCTCTGGTGCAACAACATCAAGTGTTGTATGGCTAAACACTTATAAGGTCCCAAAGGCGAGACCTATTGGCTATGCCAATGCTTGTGGATTGGGAGCCAGTATGGCTCTTTGAGGTGTGGGGTGATTTGAGTGCAGGGTGGGAGGTTGAGAGCGAGCCTGGCCACTGAGTTTTGTACAGTCTGGAGTCTTCTGGTCAGTTAATCGTTGACTCCAACATAGAGTACATTTCCGTAGTCCAGCCTGCTGGTGATGAAGGTGTGAGTGATGGTTCTGAAAGTGTAGGTGGGGAGATGGAGACTGTTCACTTGGCCAGTCATGGTGAGCTGGTTGTTGTTTACTATTCTGAGGTTCTGTGCATGGGTTGCTCGGAGGGCGATGGTCTGAGTTTGGCAGGTCACGTGGCATCCCAGAGCAAGGTGTATTTGCTGAAGATGACTTCTGTCTTGACTGTGTTGAGCTTGACAACAAACAAATGATGGACGGAATGCTGACAATGCAGACATTCTCCCCCAGTCAAGAGATCTGGGTTAAATCCATCGTTCTTTTGCCCACTACACCACCCCAGTTTAGACATGGCCATATGCAAATCAGTCTTGACCCTGTGCCTCATGGGAACAGTCCAGCCCGAACTGCCAAGCCATGTCTTCCCTGGACCGGAATCAAGCATCCTAGGACCGGTTTCTGGCTATCAGCCGTCATCAGCCAGGATAGCTTGACTCCAGTGGCGTAGTGAGCACGGGTCCCACGTCTGGGAATACCCATCCCACTTAGGGCGAAAAGCGTTACAACAAACAAATGATGGACGGAATGCTGACAATGCAGACATTCTCCCCCAGTCAAGAGATCTGGGTTAAATCCATCGTTCTTTTGCCCACTACACCACCCCAGTTTAGACATGGCCATATGCAAATCAGTCTTGACCCTGTGCCTCATGGGAACAGTCCAGCCCGAACTGCCAAGCCATGTCTTCCCTGGACCGGAATCAAGCATCCTAGGACCGGTTTCTGGCTATCAGCCGTCATCAGCCAGGATAGCTTGACTCCAGTGGCGTAGTGAGCACGGGTCCCACGTCTGGGAATACCCATCCCACTTAGGGCGAAAAGCGTTACAACAAACAAATGATGGACGGAATGCTGACAATGCAGACATTCTCCCCCAGTCAAGAGATCTGGGTTAAATCCATCGTTCTTTTGCCCACTACACCACCCCAGTTTAGACATGGCCATATGCAAATCAGTCTTGACCCTGTGCCTCATGGGAACAGTCCAGCCCGAACTGCCAAGCCATGTCTTCCCTGGACCGGAATCAAGCATCCTAGGACCGGTTTCTGGCTATCAGCCGTCATCAGCCAGGATAGCTTGACTCCAGTGGCGTAGT
This sequence comes from Triturus cristatus, assembly GCF_964204655.1. Lineage (NCBI taxonomy): Eukaryota > Metazoa > Chordata > Amphibia > Caudata > Salamandridae > Triturus > Triturus cristatus. Next base: position 1,224,036,405 of record NC_140593.1, read on the forward strand.
GAGCACGGGTCCCACGTCTGGGAATACCCATCCCACTTAGGGCGAAAAGCGTTACAACAAACAAATGATGGACGGAATGCTGACAATGCAGACATTCTCCCCCAGTCAAGAGATCTGGGTTAAATCCATCGTTCTTTTGCCCACTACACCACCCCAGTTTAGACATGGCCATATGCAAATCAGTCTTGACCCTGTGCCTCATGGGAACAGTCCAGCCCGAACTGCCAAGCCATGTCTTCCCTGGACCGGAATCAAGCATCCTAGGACCGGTTTCTGGCTATCAGCCGTCATCAGCCAGGATAGCTTGACTCCAGTGGCGTAGTGAGCACGGGTCCCACGTCTGGGAATACCCATCCCACTTAGGGCGAAAAGCGTTACAACAAACAAATGATGGACGGAATGCTGACAATGCAGACATTCTCCCCCAGTCAAGAGATCTGGGTTAAATCCATCGTTCTTTTGCCCACTACACCACCGCAGTTTAGACATGGCCATATGCAAATCAGTCTTGACCCTGTGCCTCATGGGAACAGTCCAGCCCGAACTGCCAAGCCATGTCTTCCCTGGACCGGAATCAAGCATCCTAGGACCGGTTTCTGGCTATCAGCCGTCATCAGCCAGGATAGCTTGACTCCAGTGGCGTAGTGAGCACGGGTCCCACGTCTGGGAATACCCATCCCACTTAGGGCGTAAAGCGTTACAACAAACAAATGATGGACGGAATGCTGACAATGCAGACATTCTCCCCCAGTCAAGAGATCTGGGTTAAATCCATCGTTCTTTTGCCCACTACACCACCCCAGTTTAGACATGGCCATATGCAAATCAGTCTTGACCCTGTGCCTCATGGGAACAGTCCAGCCCGAACTGCCAAGCCATGTCTTCCCTGGACCGGAATCAAGCATCCTAGGACCGGTTTCTGGCTATCAGCCGTCATCAGCCAGGATAGCTTGACTCCAGTGGCGTAGTGAGCACGGGTCCCACGTCTGGGAATACCCATCCCACTTAGGGCGAAAAGCGTTACAACAAACAAATGATGGACGGAATGCTGACAATGCAGACATTCTCCCCCAGTCAAGAGATCTGGGTTAAATCCATCGTTCTTTTGCCCACTACACCACCCCAGTTTAGACATGGCCATATGCAAATCAGTCTTGACCCTGTGCCTCATGGGAACAGTCCAGCCCGAACTGCCAAGCCATGTCTTCCCTGGACCGGAATCAAGCATCCTAGGACCGGTTTCTGGCTATCAGCCGTCATCAGCCAGGATAGCTTGACTCCAGTGGCGTAGTGAGCACGGGTCCCACGTCTGGGAATACCCATCCCACTTAGGGCGAAAAGCGTTACAACAAACAAATGATGGACGGAATGCTGACAATGCAGACATTCTCCCCCAGTCAAGAGATCTGGGTTAAATCCATCGTTCTTTTGCCCACTACACCACCCCAGTTTAGACATGGCCATATGCAAATCAGTCTTGACCCTGTGCCTCATGGGAACAGTCCAGCCCGAACTGCCAAGCCATGTCTTCCCTGGACCGGAATCAAGCATCCTAGGACCGGTTTCTGGCTATCAGCCGTCATCAGCCAGAATAGCTTGACTCCAGTGGCGTAGTGAGCACGGGTCCCACGTCTGGGAATACCCATCCCACTTAGGGCGAAAAGCGTTACAACAAACAAATGATGGACGGAATGCTGACAATGCAGACATTCTCCCCCAGTCAAGAGATCTGGGTTAAATCCATCGTTCTTTTGCCCACTACACCACCCCAGTTTAGACATGGCCATATGCAAATCAGTCTTGACCCTGTGCCTCATGGGAACAGTCCAGCCCGAACTGCCAAGCCATGTCTTCCCTGGACCGGAATCAAGCATCCTAGGACCGGTTTCTGGCTATCAGCCGTCATCAGCCAGGATAGCTTGACTCCAGTGGCGTAGTGAGCACGGGTCCCACGTCTGGGAATACCCATCCCACTTAGGGCGAAAAGCGTTACAACAAACAAATGATGGACGGAATGCTGACAATGCAGACATTCTCCCCCAGTCAAGAGATCTGGGTTAAATCCATCGTTCTTTTGCCCACTACACCACCCCAGTTTAGACATGGCCATATGCAAATCAGTCTTGACCCTGTGCCTCATGGGAACAGTCCAGCCCGAACTGCCAAGCCATGTCTTCCCTGGACCGGAATCAAGCATCCTAGGACCGGTTTCTGGCTATCAGCCGTCATCAGCCAGGATAGCTTGACTCCAGTGGCGTAGTGAGCACGGGTCCCACGTCTGGGAATACCCATCCCACTTAGGGCGAAAAGCGTTACAACAAACAAATGATGGACGGAATGCTGACAATGCAGACATTCTCCCCCAGTCAAGAGATCTGGGTTAAATCCATCGTTCTTTTGCCCACTACACCACCCCAGTTTAGACATGGCCATATGCAAATCAGTCTTGACCCTGTGCCTCATGGGAACAGTCCAGCCCGAACTGCCAAGCCATGTCTTCCCTGGACCGGAATCAAGCATCCTAGGACCGGTTTCTGGCTATCAGCCGTCATCAGCCAGGATAGCTTGACTCCAGTGGCGTAGTGAGCACGGGTCCCACGTCTGGGAATACCCATCCCACTTAGGGCGAAAAGCGTTACAACAAACAAATGATGGACGGAATGCTGACAATGCAGACATTCTCCCCCAGTCAAGAGATCTGGGTTAAATCCATCGTTCTTTTGCCCACTACACCACCCCAGTTTAGACATGGCCATATGCAAATCAGTCTTGACCCTGTGCCTCATGGGAACAGTCCAGCCCGAACTGCCAAGCCATGTCTTCCCTGGACCGGAATCAAGCATCCTAGGACCGGTTTCTGGCTATCAGCCGTCATCAGCCAGGATAGCTTGACTCCAGTGGCGTAGTGAGCACGGGTCCCACGTCTGGGAATACCCATCCCACTTAGGGCGTAAAGCGTTACAACAAACAAATGATGGACGGAATGCTGACAATGCAGACATTCTCCCCCAGTCAAGAGATCTGGGTTAAATCCATCGTTCTTTTGCCCACTACACCACCCCAGTTTAGACATGGCCATATGCAAATCAGTCTTGACCCTGTGCCTCATGGGAACAGTCCAGCCCGAACTGCCAAGCCATGTCTTCCCTGGACCGGAATCAAGCATCCTAGGACCGGTTTCTGGCTATCAGCCGTCATCAGCCAGGATAGCTTGACTCCAGTGGCGTAGTGAGCACGGGTCCCACGTCTGGGAATACCCATCCCACTTAGGGCGAAAAGCGTTACAACAAACAAATGATGGACGGAATGCTGACAATGCAGACATTCTCCCCCAGTCAAGAGATCTGGGTTAAATCCATCGTTCTTTTGCCCACTACACCACACCAGTTTAGACATGGCCATATGCAAATCAGTCTTGACCCTGTGCCTCATGGGAACAGTCCAGCCCGAACTGCCAAGCCATGTCTTCCCTGGACCGGAATCAAGCATCCTAGGACCGGTTTCTGGCTATCAGCCGTCATCAGCCAGGATAGCTTGACTCCAGTGGCGTAGTGAGCACGGGTCCCACGTCTGGGAATACCCATCCCACTTAGGGCGAAAAGCGTTACAACAAACAAATGATGGACGGAATGCTGACAATGCAGACATTCTCCCCCAGTCAAGAGATCTGGGTTAAATCCATCGTTCTTTTGCCCACTACACCACCCCAGTTTAGACATGGCCATATGCAAATCAGTCTTGACCCTGTGCCTCATGGGAACAGTCCAGCCCGAACTGCCAAGCCATGTCTTCCCTGGACCGGAATCAAGCATCCTAGGACCGGTTTCTGGCTATCAGCCGTCATCAGCCAGGATAGCTTGACTCCAGTGGCGTAGTGAGCACGGGTCGCACGTCTGGGAATACCCATCCCACTTAGGGCGAAAAGCGTTACAACAAACAAATGATGGACGGAATGCTGACAATGCAGACATTCTCCCCCAGTCAAGAGATCTGGGTTAAATCCATCGTTCTTTTGCCCACTACACCACCCCAGTTTAGACATGGCCATATGCAAATCAGTCTTGACCCTGTGCCTCATGGGAACAGTCCAGCCCGAACTGCCAAGCCATGTCTTCCCTGGACCGGAATCAAGCATCCTAGGACCGGTTTCTGGCTATCAGCCGTCATCAGCCAGGATAGCTTGACTCCAGTGGCGTAGTGAGCACGGGTCCCACGTCTGGGAATACCCATCCCACTTAGGGCGAAAAGCGTTACAACAAACAAATGATGGACGGAATGCTGACAATGCAGACATTCTCCCCCAGTCAAGAGATCTGGGTTAAATCCATCGTTCTTTTGCCCACTACACCACCCCAGTTTAGACATGGCCATATGCAAATCAGTCTTGACCCTGTGCCTCATGGGAACAGTCCAGCCCGAACTGCCAAGCCATGTCTTCCCTGGACCGGAATCAAGCATCCTAGGACCGGTTTCTGGCTATCAGCCGTCATCAGCCAGGATAGCTTGACTCCAGTGGCGTAGTGAGCACGGGTCCCACGTCTGGGAATACCCATCCCACTTAGGGCGAAAAGCGTTACAACAAACAAATGATGGACGGAATGCTGACAATGCAGACATTCTCCCCCAGTCAAGAGATCTGGGTTAAATCCATCGTTCTTTTGCCCACTACACCACCCCAGTTTAGACATGGCCATATGCAAATCAGTCTTGACCCTGTGCCTCATGGGAACAGTCCAGCCCGAACTGCCAAGCCATGTCTTCCCTGGACCGGAATCAAGCATCCTAGGACCAGTTTCTGGCTATCAGCCGTCATCAGCCAGGATAGCTTGACTCCAGTGGCGTAGTGAGCACGGGTCCCACGTCTGGGAATACCCATCCCACTTAGGGCGAAAAGCGTTACAACAAACAAATGATGGACGGAATGCTGACAATGCAGACATTCTCCCCCAGTCAAGAGATCTGGGTTAAATCCATCGTTCTTTTGCCCACTACACCACCGCAGTTTAGACATGGCCATATGCAAATCAGTCTTGACCCTGTGCCTCATGGGAACTGTCCAGCCCGAACTGCCAAGCCATGTCTTCCCTGGACCGGAATCAAGCATCCTAGGACCGGTTTCTGGCTATCAGCCGTCATCAGCCAGGATAGCTTGACTCCAGTGGCGTAGTGAGCACGGGTCCCACGTCTGGGAATACCCATCCCACTTAGGGCGAAAAGCGTTACAACAAACAAATGATGGACGGAATGCTGACAATGCAGACATTCTCCCCCAGTCAAGAGATCTGGGTTAAATCCATCGTTCTTTTGCCCACTACACCACCCCAGTTTAGACATGGCCATATGCAAATCAGTCTTGACCCTGTGCCTCATGGGAACAGTCCAGCCCGAACTGCCAAGCCATGTCTTCCCGGGACCGGAATCAAGCATCCTAGGACCGGTTTCTGGCTATCAGCCGTCATCAGCCAGGATAGCTTGACTCCAGTGGCGTAGTGAGCACGGGTCCCACGTCTGGGAATACCCATCCCACTTAGGGCGAAAAGCGTTACAACAAACAAATGATGGACGGAATGCTGACAATGCAGACATTCTCCCCCAGTCAAGAGATCTGGGTTAAATCCATCGTTCTTTTGCCCACTACACCACCCCAGTTTAGACATGGCCATATGCAAATCAGTCTTGACCCTGTGCCTCATGGGAACAGTCCAGCCCGAACTGCCAAGCCATGTCTTCCCTGGACCGGAATCAAGCATCCTAGGACCGGTTTCTGGCTATCAGCCGTCATCAGCCAGGATAGCTTGACTCCAGTGGCGTAGTGAGCACGGGTCCCACGTCTGGGAATACCCATCCCACTTAGGGCGAAAAGCGTTACAACAAACAAATGATGGACGGAATGCTGACCATGCAGACATTCTCCCCCAGTCAAGAGATCTGGGTTAAATCCATTGTTCTTTTGCCCACTACACCACCCCAGTTTAGACATGGCCATATGCAAATCAGTCTTGACCCTGTGCCTCATGGGAACAGTCCAGCCCGAACTGCCAAGCCATGTCTTCCCTGGACCGGAATCAAGCATCCTAGGACCGGTTTCTGGCTATCAGCCGTCATCAGCCAGGATAGCTTGACTCCAGTGGCGTAGTGAGCACGGGTCCCACGTCTGGGAATACCCATCCCACTTAGGGCGAAAAGCGTTACAACAAACAAATGATGGACGGAATGCTGACAATGCAGACATTCTCCCCCAGTCAAGAGATCTGGGTTAAATCCATCGTTCTTTTGCCCACTACACCACCCCAGTTTAGACATGGCCATATGCAAATCAGTCTTGACCCTGTGCCTCATGGGAACAGTCCAGCCCGAACTGCCAAGCCATGTCTTCCCTGGACCGGAATCAAGCATCCTAGGACCGGTTTCTGGCTATCAGCCGTCATCAGCCAGGATAGCTTGACTCCAGTGGCGTAGTGAGCACGGGTCCCACGTCTGGGAATACCCATCCCACTTAGGGCGAAAAGCGTTACAACAAACAAATGATGGACGGAATGCTGACAATGCAGACATTCTCCCCCAGTCAAGAGATCTGGGTTAAATCCATCGTTCTTTTGCCCACTACACCACCCCAGTTTAGACATGGCCATATGCAAATCAGTCTTGACCCTGTGCCTCATGGGAACAGTCCAGCCCGAACTGCCAAGCCATGTCTTCCCTGGACCGGAATCAAGCATCCTAGGACCGGTTTCTGGCTATCAGCCGTCATCAGCCAGGATAGCTTGACTCCAGTGGCGTAGTGAGCACGGGTCCCACGTCTGGGAATACCCATCCCACTTAGGGCGAAAAGCGTTACAACAAACAAATGATGGACGGAATGCTGACAATGCAGACATTCTCCCCCAGTCAAGAGATCTGGGTTCTGGAGTCTTCTGGTCAGGTAATCGTTGACTCCAACATAGAGTACATTTCCGTAGTCCAGCCTGCTGGTGATGAAGGTGTGAGTGATGGTTCTGAAAGTGTAGGTGGGGAGATGGAGACTGTTCACTTGGCCGGTCATGGTGAGCTGGTTGTTGTTTACTATTCTGAGGTTCTGTGCATGGGTTGCTCGGAGGGCGATGGTCTGAGTTTGGCAGGTCACGTGTCATCCCAGAGCAAGGTGTATTTGCTGAAGATGACTTCTGTCTTGACTGTGTTGAGCTTGAAGCAGGTGGTTTTCCTCCAACTAGCGGCTTCCGTAATATAGGTAGAGAAATAGGTCTGGGTGTTTGGAGTCATGTCAGAGGGAGAGTATGAGCTGGGCGTCGCCACCATAAAATATGATGCTGATTCCATGAGCACGGATGGTGCTGGCAAGTGGTGTCATGTAGGCATTGAACAGAGAGGGGCTGAGTGAGGATCTCTGTGGACTTCCGAGCATTAGGTTGATGGAGGCCAAGGTGAAGGGGGCCAAACTGACCGACTGGGAGTGGCCTGTGCAGCAAGGAGCAAATCTAGCAAAGTACGTGATGTCTGTGTATACTCTTTCAATAAGGATCAGCCTGATTCTGGATTGAGTGGAGTCAAGGAGGTGGTTCTACGTGAGGGTGGTGGCTGCGCATTTATAGTGGAGAAGTGTGGCTCAATGATTAGAGCGGCAGACCCTGATGCAGAGTTCTAGCCCGGGACTAGGGTTCAATTCCCCGCCTCGGCGGGTCTTGGGCTCAAAATTCCGCGGACCTGATAATTCTCGCCTCGGTGCCTATTCCAATCATGGGTCTCACTCTGCAACTCTGGGCAATAGCTTGCTTAATCTCCACAACGGCCCCCACAACGCTAAGGATGCCTGGCCTCCACCTTGGGGGTGCCCAGGAGTGGACGCCTCACAGGGAAAGCCAGGATGGGTTCCACAGCGGTATTCGTACAAGCGCCTTGAGACCCTTGCGGGTGAGTAGTGCGCTATACAAGTATCAATTAAAAAAATGTATCATCTTCCATTTGTTTTGCTAGATAGGGTAGCAGGGAGTTGGTTGATAGTTGGCATGCACGGTTGGGTCTTCTGAGGGTTTCTTGAGGTGGGGGAGAACTGTGACATGTTTCCAGGTGTCCAGGTTGCTGGCTGTGATGATTGAGTCATTTATGAGGATGAGGGCTGTGGTGATGAATTCCAGACATTGGTGAAGGTGTGGGGAGGGCAGGGGTCTGAGGGTGCTCTGAAGTGTATGGACTGCATGGTTGTTGTGGTTTCTTGACTGGTGATGGTGGGCCAGGTGGTCAGGGTGGTCTTCTGGGTGTTGGTGGAGATGGGCAGGAGTACTGCAAAGGTGGAAGGGTCAGGTTGGGGCTCGAAGGGTTCATAGATGCTGGTGAGCTTGTTGTTGAAGACTAGAGACAGCTGGGTGCAGAGTTCCTGAGAAGGGGGGTCTGCAGCCGGAGAGGTGAAGCCTGTACTATGGCAAAGACTCTCTCAGCACTGTTGGTGCTGCTTTCGATGTGGTCGGTGAGCATGCATCATTTGGTGGCTCTGATTTGCTGATGGCGGCATCGAGGGTAGATTTGTAGATGCTCTTGTCGGTGTCTTCCTGACTTCATCTCCATCTGTGCTCGGGTCACTTGCAGTGGTGTTTGGTGAGCCCGTGCTCTTCCATGTACCAGCTTGCTTGTGGTCTGGTTCTCGCGGCTTTGTTGGCTTTGAGATGAGTCGGGCTCTTTGTGCAGATGGAGATCCAGGCATTGAAGCAAGAGATGGATTCAGGGGGGTTGTGTTGTGTCGAAGACCCGGATGCTTCTGAGATCTTGTTCCAGTTGCTTTGAGAAGATTTGCTGACAGGGGTTCCATGGTGGTGTGGGATGGGGGTGCTGAAGTTGATGAGTGCTGTGCAAAGACCGTTTTGAAAGTTTCTTGAAGCATAGGGCATGCAAGGAGCTGCTAAGGTTCTCTCTTATCTCAAACAATAGTGCAGGATCACACAAGTGTTATCTTACCTGCGTCACTAACTCGCCCGCGAGGCCACAGACCACTGGACTTCTCCCAGTCACCACGGTCAGGTTGTCTTCCTCTTCTGACCCTCGCCCTCCCTTTGCCCCTCTTTGCCCTCTGTCACCCTGTCGTTTCCCCTCCTTCTCGGTGGAGCAGCACCCCCACTCTTTCCACTGTATGTCCTCTCTTTCCCTCCCCACCCCAGCTCTCTGCAGTGAGACAGAGCTCGGCATCTTAAGCCGGGACTGCACCACTCCTGCCCCTCTTCGTCTGCAGGGCCCGGCTCTCCCTCCAGGGGGGGGGGGGGGGCGAGGAGGGGGGGGGACGTCACAGTTAATAACTCTAACATATTTCACCATGCAGATGTGGCGCCTTCGGAATATTAAGAAGGCGCCGCATTCTGCCAGGCACAGCTCTGGGTCCCACGATGCCCAGCACGGCCTGGCATGGCTGGGGGCGCTGGGCACGGGGAGATGCCAGCAGACACTGCCTGCCAGGGATGTTTGGCAGAGTTAAGACCACCGGGGTTTAGATTCGGAGATGATCTTTAAAGTCTCTTAATATAGTGTGACCTACGTCATCCACATATATTTTACCAACATGTCATCTTTCCTACAGGAGGTGGCGAGAGATTGGGGGACGGTAACAAAGGTCTGGGGGTAGCAGAATACTGGGGGGCAGGTGTTGGAAGTAAAGATAGTGAGGGAGAAGAGGAAAGGGGAAGAAGAGTAAAGAAATATTATTCAGGTATTTTCTTACTTTGTTGTCTAGCGCCTAAATGTTGTCTTCCAGACACTTCAGGCCTCCTCGATACACCTTACGCTGCAGATTTATTTTTATAAGGAAACAATATGGGAACTCGAACCCATAGAGGGGACAGCGTTGAGGCTGTGGCCAGGGGGGGCTTCGCAGAGCTGTCTGTGGGTCTCAGTGTCGGAATAGCAGGGGCGCTGCAGGTCAGGACTGAGGTGCATGGACTGAGCTCTGTGGGTTTCAGTGTTGGAACAGCAGGGGCACTGCAGGTCAGGACTGAGGTGCATGGACTGAGCTGTGGGCCTCAGTGCTGGAATAGCAGAGGCGCTGCAGGTCAGGACTGAGGTGCATGGACTGAGCTGTGGGCCTCAGTGCTGGAACAGCAGAGGCGCTGCAGGTCAGGACTAAAGTACATGGACTGAGCTCTGTGGGTCTCAGTGCTGGAACAGCAGGGGCGCTGCAGGTCAGGACTGAGGTGTAGGGACTGAGCTCTGTGGGTCTCAGTGCTGGAATAGCGGGGGTGCTGCAGGTCAGGACTGAGGTGTAGGGACTGAGCTCTGTGGGTCTCAGTGCTGGAATAGCGGGGGTGCTGCAGGTCAGGACTGAGGTGCATGGACTGAGCTCTGTGGGTCTCAGTGCTTGAATAGCAGGGGCTCTGCAGGTAGAACTGAGGTCTAGGGACTGAGGTGTGGGCCTCAGTGCTTGAATAGCAGGGGCTCTGCAGGTAGAACTGAGGTGCAGGGACTGAGCTGTGGCTCTCAGTGCTGGGATAGCAGGGGCGCTGCAGGTCAGGACTGAGGTGCATGGACTGAGCTCTGTGGGTCTCAGTGCTGGAACAGCAGGGGCGCTGCAGGTCAGGACTGAGGTGCATGGACTGAGCTCTGTGGGTCTCAGTGCTGGAACAGCAGGGGCGCTGCAGGTCAGGACTGAGGCGCATGGACTGAGCTCTGTGGGTCTCAGTGCTGGAACAGCAGGGGTGATGCAGGTCAGGACTGAGGCGCATGGACTGAGCTCTGTGGGTCTCAGTGCTGGAACAGCAGGGGTGCTGCAGGTCAGGACTGAGGCGCATGGACTGAGCTCTGTGGGTCTCAGTGCTGGAACAGCAGGGGTGCTGCAGGTCAGGACTGAGGCGCATGGACTGAGCTCTGTGGGTCTCAGTGATGGAACAGCAGGGACGCTGCAGGTCAGGACTGAGGTGCAGGGACTGAGCTCTGTGGGTCTCAGTGCTTGAATAGCAGGGGCGCTGCAGGTCAGGACTGAGGTGCATGGACTGAGCTGTGGGTCTCAGTGCTGGAACAGCAGGGGTGCTGCAGGTCAGGACTGAGGTACATGGACTGAGCTCTGTGGGTCTCAGTGCTGGAATAGCAGGGGCGCTGCAGGTCAGGACTGAGGTACATGGACTGAGCTCTGTGGGTCTCAGTGCTGGAATAGCAGGGGCGCTGCAGGTCAGGACTGAGGTGCATGGACTGAGCTGTGGGTCTCAGTGCTGGAACAGCAGGGGCGCTGCAGGTAGAACTGAGGTGCGTGGACTGAGCTGTGGGTCTCAGTGCTGGAATAGCAGGGGTGCTGCAGGTGAGGGCGGAGGTGCAGGGACTGAGCTGTGGTTCTCAGTGCTTGAATAGCAGGGGCGCTGCAGGTCAGGACTGAGGTGCATTGACTGAGCTGTGGGTCTCAGTGCTGGAATAGCAGGGGCTCTGCAGGTCAGGACTGAGGTGCATGGACTGAGCTGTGGGTCTCAGTGCTGGGATAGCAGGGGCGCTGCAGGTCAGGACTGAGGTGCATGGACTGAGCTGTGGGTCTCAGTGCTGGAATATCAGGGGCGCTGCAGGTCAGGACTGAGGTGCGTGGACTGAGCTGTGGGTCTCAGTGCTTGAATAGCAGGGGCGCTGCAGGTCAGGACTGAGGTGCATGGACTGAGCTGTGGGTCTTAGTGCTGGGATAGCAGGGGCGCTGCAGGTCAGGACTGAGGTGCATTGACTGAGCTGTGGGTCTCAGTGCTGGAATAGCAGGGGCGCTGCAGGTGAGGGCGGAGGTGCAGGGACTGAGCTCTGTGGGTCTCAGTGCCGGAATAGCAGGGGTGCTGCAGGTCAGGACTGAGGTGCAGGGACTGAGGTGTGGGTCTCAGTGCATGAATAGCAGGGGCGCTGCAGGTCAGGACTGAGAGGCGTGGACTGAGCAGTGGGTCTCAGTGCTGGGATAGCAGGGGTGCTGCAGGTCAGGACTGAGGTGCGTGGACTGAGCTGTGGGTCTCAGTGCTTGAATAGCAGGGGCGCTGCAGGTCAGGACTGAGGTGCATGGACTGAGCTCTGTGGATCTCAGTGATGGAATAGCAGGGGCGCTGCAGGTCAGGACTGAGGTGCAGGGACTGAGCTGTGGTTCTCAGTGCTTGAATAGCAGGGGCGCCGCAGGTCAGGACTGAGGTGCATGGACTGAGCTGTGGGTCTCAGTGCTGGAATAGCAGGGGCACTGCAGGTCAGGACTGAGGTGCGTGGACTGAGCTGTGGGTCTCAGTGCTGGAATAGCAGGGGCGCTGCAGGTCAGGACTGAGGTGCAGGGACTGAGCTGTGGTTCTCAGTGCTGGGATAGCAGGGGCGCTGCAGGTCAGGACTGAGGTGCATTGACTGAGCTGTGGGTCTCAGTGCTGGAATAGCAGAGCCGCTGCAGGTCAGGACTGAGGTGCATGGACTGAGCTGTGGATCTCAGTTCTGGAATAGCGGGGGTGCTGCAGGTGAGGGTGGAGGTGCATGGACTGAGCTCTGTGGGTCTCAGTGCCGGAATAGCAGGGGCGCCGCAGGTCAGGACTGAGGTGCATGGACTGAGCTCTGTGGGTCTCAGTGCTGGAATAGCAGGGGTGCTGCAGGTCAGGACTGAGGTGCAGGGACTGAGGTGTGGGTCTCAGTGCTTGAATAGCAGGGGCGCTGCAGGTCAGGACTGAGGTGCATGGACTGAGCTGTGGGTCTCAGTGCTGGAATAGCGGGGGTGCTGCAGGTCAGGACTGAGGTGTGTGGACTGAGCTGTGGGTCTCAGTGCTGGAATAGCAGGGGTGCTGCAGGTCAGGACTGAGGTGCAGGGACTGAGCTCTGTGGGTCTCAGTGCTGGAATAGCAGGGGTGCTGCAGGTCAGGACTGAGGTGCATGGACTGAGCTGTGGGTCTCAGTGCTGGAATAGCAGGGGCGCTGCAGGTGAGGGCGAGGGTGCATGGACTGAGCTGTGGGTCTCAGTGCTTGGACAGCGGAGGCGCTGCAGGTGAGGGCAGAGGTGCAGGGACTGAGCTGTGGGTCTCAGTGCTGGAATAGCAGGGGTGCTGCAGGTCAGGACTGAGGTGCATGGACTGAGCTGTGGGTCTCAGTGCTGGAATAGCAGGGGCGCTGCAGGTGAGGGCGAGGGTGCATGGACTGAGCTGTGGGTCTCAGTGCTTGGACAGCGGAGGTGCTGCAGGTGAGGGCAGAGGTGCAGGGACTGAGCTGTGGCTCTCAGTGCTGGGATAGCAGGGGCGCTGCAGCTAGAACTGAGGTGCAGGGACTGAGCTGTGGGCCTCAGTGCTGGAATAGCAGGGGTGCTGCAGCTAGAACTGAGGTGCAGGGACTGAGCTCTGTGGGTCTCAGTGCTGGAACAGCGGGGGCGCTGCAGGTGAGGGCGGAGGTGCATGGACTGAGCTCTGTGGGTCTCAGTGCTGGAATAGCAGGGGTGCTGCAGGGCAGGACTGAGGTGCATGGACTGAGCTCTGTGGATCTCAGTGATGGAACAGCAGGGGCGCTGCAGGTCAGGACTGAGGTGCAGGGACTGAGCTGTGGGCCTCAGTGCCGGAATAGCAGGGGTGCTGCAGGTCAGGACTGAGGTGCATGGACTGAGCTCTGTGGGTCTCAGTGCTGCAACAGCGGGGGCGCTGCAGGTGAGGGCGGAGGTGCATGGACTGAGCTCTGTGGGTCTCAGTGCTGGAATAGCAGGGGTGCTGCAGGTAGAACTGAGGTGTAGGGACTGAGCTGTGGGTCTCAGTGCTGGAATAACAGGGGTGCTGCAGGTCAGGACTGAGGTGCATTGACTGAGCTGTGGGTCTCAGTGCTGGAATAGCAGGGGCGCTGCAGGTCAGGACTGAGGTGCATGGACTGAGCTGTGGGTCTCAGTGCTGGAATAGCAGGGGTGCTGCAGGGCAGGACTGAGGTGCATGGACTGAGCTGTGGGTCTCAGTGCTTGAATAGCAGGGGCGCTGCAGTACAGGACTGAGGTGCATGGACTGAGCTGTGGGTCTCAGTGCTTGAATAGCAGGGGCGCTGCAGGTCAGGACTGAGGTGCGTGGACTGAGCTGTGGGTCTCAGTGCTTGAATAGCAGGGGCGCTGCAGGTCAGGACTGAGGTGCATGGACTGAGCTGTGGGTCTCAGTACTGTAACAGCAGGGGTGCTGCAGGTCAGGACTGAGGTGCATGGACTGAGCTGTGGGTCTCAGTACTGTAACAGCAGGGGTGCTGCAGGTCAGGACTGAGGTGCAAGGACTGAGCTGTGGGTCTCAGTGCTGGAATAGCAGGGGTGCTGCAGGTCAGGACTGAGGTGCGTGGACTGAGCTGTGGGTCTCAGTGCTTGAATAGCAGGGGCGCTGCAGGTCAGGACTGAGGTGCAGGGACTGAGCTCTGTGGATCTCAGTGATGGAATAGCAGGGGCGCTGCAGGTCTGGACTGAGGTGCGTGGACTGAGCTGTGGGTTTCAGTGCTTGAATAGCAGCGGCGCTGCAGGTCAGGACTGAGGTGCATGGACTGAGCTGTGGGTCTTAGTGCTGGGATAGCAGGGGTGCTGCAGGTCAGGACTGAGGTGCATGGACTGAGCTGTGGGTCTCAGTGCTGGAATAGCAGGGGCGCTGCAGGTCAGGACTGAGGTGCAGGGACTGAGGTGTGGGTCTCAGTGCATGAATAGCAGGGGCGCTGCAGGTCAGGACTGAGGTGCAGGGACTGAGCTGTGGTTCTCAGTGCTGGGATAGCAGAGGCGCTGCAGGTCAGGACTGAGGTGCAGGGACTGAGCTGTGGGTCTCAGTGCTGGAATAGCAGAGGCGCTGCAGGTCAGGACTGAGGTGCAGGGACTGAGCTGTGGGTCTCAGTGCTGGAATAGCAGGGGCGCTGCAGGTCAGGACTGAGGTGCAGGGACTGAGCTGTGGTTCTCAGTGCTGGGATAGCAGGGGCGCTGCAGGTCAGGACTGAGGTGCATTGACTGAGCTGTGGGTCTCAGTGCTGGAATAGCAGAGCCGCTGCAGGTCAGGACTGAGGTGCATGGACTGAGCTGTGGATCTCAGTTCTGGAATAGCGGGGGTGCTGCAGGTGAGGGCGGAGGTGCATGGACTGAGCTCTGTGGGTCTCAGTGCCGGAATAGCAGGGGCGCCGCAGGTCAGGACTGAGGTGCATGGACTGAGCTCTGTGGGTCTCAGTGCTGGAATAGCAGGGGTGCTGCAGGTCAGGACTGAGGTGCAGGGACTGAGGTGTGGGTCTCAGTGCTTGAATGGCAGGGGCGCTGCAGGTCAGGATTGAGGTGCATGGACTGAGCTGTGGGTCTCAGTGCTGGAATAGCAGGGGCGCTGCAGGTCAGGACTGAGGTGTGTGGACTGAGCTGTGGGTCTCAGTGCTGGAATAGCAGGGGTGCTGCAGGTCAGGACTGAGGTGCAGGGACTGAGCTCTGTGGGTCTCAGTGCTGGAATAGCAGGGGTGCTGCAGGTCAGGACTGAGGTGCATGGACTGAGCTGTGGGTCTCAGTGCTGGAATAGCAGGGGCGCTGCAGGTGAGGGCGAGGGTGCATGGACTGAGCTGTGGGTCTCAGTGCTTGGACAGCGGAGGTGCTGCAGGTGAGGGCAGAGGTGCAGGGACTGAGCTGTGGCTCTCAGTGCTGGGATAGCAGGGGTGCTGCAGGTCAGGACTGAGAGGCGTGGACTGAGCTGTGGGTCTCAGTGCTGGAATAGCAGGGGTGCTGCAGCTAGAACTGAGGTGCAGGGACTGAGCTGTGGGCCTCAGTGCTGGAATAGCAGGGGTGCTGCAGCTAGAACTGAGGTGCAGGGACTGAGCTCTGTGGGTCTCAGTGCTGGAACAGCGGGGGCGCTGCAGGTGAGGGCGGAGGTGCATGGACTGAGCTCTGTGGGTCTCAGTGCTGGAATAGCAGGGGTGCTGCAGGGCAGGACTGAGGTGCATGGACTGAGCTCTGTGGATCTCAGTGATGGAACAGCAGGGGCGCTGCAGGTCAGGACTGAGGTGCAGGGACTGAGCTGTGGGCCTCAGTGCCGGAATAGCAGGGGTGCTGCAGGTCAGGACTGAGGTGCATGGACTGAGCTCTGTGGGTCTCAGTGCTGCAACAGCGGGGGCGCTGCAGGTGAGGGCGGAGGTGCATGGACTGAGCTCTGTGGGTCTCAGTGCTGGAATAGCAGGGGTGCTGCAGGTAGAACTGAGGTGTAGGGACTGAGCTGTGGGTCTCAGTGCTGGAATAACAGGGGTGCTGCAGGTCAGGACTGAGGTGCATTGACTGAGCTGTGGGTCTCAGTGCTGGAATAGCAGGGGCGCTGCAGGTCAGGACTGAGGTGCGTGGACTGAGCTGTGGGTCTCAGTGCTGGAATAGCAGGGGTGCTGCAGGGCAGGACTGAGGTGCATGGACTGAGCTGTGGGTCTCAGTGCTTGAATAGCAGGGGCGCTGCAGTACAGGACTGAGGTGCATGGACTGAGCTGTGGGTCTCAGTGCTTGAATAGCAGGGGCGCTGCAGGTCAGGACTGAGGTGCGTGGACTGAGCTGTGGGTCTCAGTGCTTGAATAGCAGGGGCGCTGCAGGTCAGGACTGAGGTGCATGGACTGAGCTGTGGGTCTCAGTACTGTAACAGCAGGGGTGCTGCAGGTCAGGACTGAGGTGCATGGACTGAGCTGTGGGTCTCAGTACTGTAACAGCAGGGGTGCTGCAGGTCAGGACTGAGGTGCAAGGACTGAGCTGTGGGTCTCAGTGCTGGAATAGCAGGGGTGCTGCAGGTCAGGACTGAGGTGCGTGGACTGAGCTGTGGGTCTCAGTGCTTGAATAGCAGGGGCGCTGCAGGTCAGGACTGAGGTGCAGGGACTGAGCTCTGTGGATCTCAGTGATGGAATAGCAGGGGCGCTGCAGGTCAGGACTGAGGTGCATGGACTGAGCTGTGGGTCTCAGTACTGTAACAGCAGGGGTGCTGCAGGTCAGGACTGAGGTGCATGGACTGAGCTGTGGGTCTCAGTACTGTAACAGCGGGGGTGCTGCAGGTCAGGACTGAGGTGCATGGACTGAGCTGTGGGTCTCAGTGCTGGAACAGCAGGGGTGCTGCAGGTCAGGACTGAGGTGCATGGACTGAGCTGTGGGTCTCAGTACTGTAACAGCAGGGGTGCTGCAGGTCAGGACTGAGGTGCATGGACTGAGCTGTGGGTCTCAGTGCTGGAATAGCAGGGGTGCTGCAGGTCAGGACTGAGGTGCATGGACTGAGCTGTGGGTCTCAGTGCTGGAATAGCGGGGGTGCTGCAGGTAGAACTGAGGTGCAGGGACTGAGCTGTGGGTCTCAGTGCTGGAATAGCGGGGGTGCTGTAGGTCAGGACTGAGGTGCGTGGACTGAGCTGTGGGCCTCAGTGCTTGAATAGCAGGGGCGCTGCAGGTAGAACTGAGGTGCATGGACTGAGCTGTGGGTCTCAGTGCTGGAATAGCAGGTGTGCTGCAGGTAGAACTGAGGTCTAGGGACTGAGCTGTGGGTCTCAGTGCTTGAATAGCAGGGGCGCTGCAGGTCAGGACTGAGGTGCTTGGACTGAGCTGTGGGTCTCAGTGCTTGAATAACAGGGGCGCTGCAGGTCAGGACTGAGGTGCATGGACTGAGCTCTGTGGGTCTCAGTACTGGAATAGCGGGGGTGCTGCAGGTAGAACTGAGGTGCGTGGACTGAGCTGTGGGTCTCAGTGCTTGAATAGCAGGGGCTCTGCAGGTCGAACTGAGGTCTAGGGACTGAGGTGTGGGCCTCAGTGCTGGAATAGCAGGGGCGCTGCAGGTCAGGACTGAGGTGCATGGACTGAGCTCTGTGGGTCTCAGTTCTGGAATTGCAGGGGTGCTGCAGGTCAGGACTGAGGTGCATGGACTGAGCTCTGTGGGTCTCAGTACTGGAATAGCAGGGGCGCTGCAGGTGAGGGCGAGGGTGCATGGACTGAGCTCTGTGGGTACTTCTGGTGCAGTAACTACAGGTGGTGATACAATGAGGTACAAAAGGGGGTGGTGATGGACGGAGCATCAGAACCAATCAAACACTCACACCTAGTCAACAGATCTTGGTTTGATCCATCACCGTTCTTTAGCCCACTCTGCCACCCCAGTTCAGACATGGCCATATGCAAATCAGTCTGACCCTGTTTCTCATGGGAACAGTCCAGCCCGAACTGCCAAGCCATGCCTTCCCTGGACCGGAAACAAGCTTCCTAGGACCGGTTTCTGGCATTTCAGCCGTCTTCAGCCAGGCTTGCTTGAATCCAGTGGCAAAGTGAGCAAGGGACTCACGTCTGAGCACACCCTGCCAACTTATGGCGAACAAAGCGGTACAAAAGGGGGTGGTGATGGACGGGACTGTTCCCATGAGGCACAGGGTCAGACTGATTTGCATATGGCCATGTCTGAACTGGGGTGGCAGAGTGGGTAAAGAACGGTGATGGATCAAACCCAGATCTGTTGACTGGGTGTGAGTGTTTGATTGGTTCTGATGCTCCGTCCATCACACCCCCTTTTGTACCGCTTTGTTCGCCATAAGTTGGCAGGGTATGCTCAGACGTGAGTCCCTTGCTCACTTTGCCACTGGATTCAAGCAAGCCTGGCTGAAGACGGCTGAAATGCCAGAAACCGGCCCTAGGAAGCTTGTTTCCGGTCCAGGGAAGACATGGCTTGGCAGTTTGGGCTGGACTGTTCCCATGAGGCACAGGGTCAGACTGATTTGCATATGGCCATGTCTGAACTGGGGTGGCAGAGTGGGCTAAAGAACGGTGATGGATTAAACCCAGATCAGTTGACTGGGGGTGAGTGCTTGCAATGTTCAACACTCCGTCCATCATTTCCTTTGGTGATACAATGAGGCCACTGCTGTGCACGGATGGTACATGCAATTGGCCCATTTTAAAAACTGATCTCAGAAAACAATTTATTGTAAAAAAAAAATGGGCCATCAACAGTGCAAAGTTTTTTCAACGGGCTCTGGAAATTCGTGCCCCCTCATCTGCATAGGAAGGGCAACCCTAGGCCGGGAGTGAGGTGCACTGGTAGGGCTGTGTGAGACTGAGTGCTGCAAAAGCAAGAGCTGCCTTCAGGGGAGGATTGAGGCGCATCAACTGAGCTCTATGAGGGTCTCAGTCCTGGTATAATAGACGGTGAAGCTGTCGGGACTGAGGTGCACCAGCAGAGCTCTGTGAGGGTCTCAGTCCTGGGATAGAAGGATGTGAAGCTGTCGGCACTGAGGTGCATCAACGGATCTCTGGGAGGGTCTCAGTCCTGGAATAGAAGTCGGTGAAGCTGTAGGGACTGAGGGTCTTCAACGGAGCTCTGTGAGGGTTTCGGTCCTGGGATAGAAGGATGTAAAGCTGTCGGGACTGAGTTGCCTCAACAGAGCTCTGTGAGGGTCTCAGTCCCGGGATAGCAGGATGCGAAGCAGTCGGGACTGAGGTGCATCCACAGAGCTCTCTGTGGGTCTCAGTCCTGGAATAGAAGGATGTGAAGCTGTCGAGACTGAGGTCCATCCACAGAGCTCTAAGAGGGCCTCAGTCCTGGAATAGCATTTGGTGTAGCTGTCGGGACTGAGGTGCATGAACGAAGCTCTGTGTAGGACTCAGTCCTGGAATAGCAGTCGGTGAAGCTGTCGGGACTGAGTTGCCTCAACGGAGCTCTCTGAGGGACTCAGTCCCGGGATAGCAGGATGAGAAGCTGTCGGGACTGAGGTGCATCAACGGAGCTCTGTGAGGGTCTCAGTCCCGGGATAGCAGGATGTGAAGCAGTCGGGACTGAGGTGCATCCACAGAGCTCTCTGTGGGTCTCAGTCCTGGAATAGAAGGATGTGAAGCTGTCGAGACTGAGGTCCATCCACAGAGCTCTAAGAGGGCCTCAGTCCTGGAATAGCAGTTGGTGTAGCTGTCGGGACTGAGGTGCATGAACGGAGCTTTGTGTAGGACTCAGTCCTGGAATAGCAGTCGGGGAAGCTGTCGGGACTGAGTTGCCTCAACGGAGCTCTCTGAGGGACTCAGTCCCGGGATAGCAGGATGAGAGGCTGTCAGGACTGAGGTGCATCAACGGAGCTCTCTGAGGGACTCAGTCCTGGTATAGAAGGATATGAAGCTGTAGGAACTGAGGTGCATCACCAGAGCTCTCTGAGGGACTCAGTCCTGGTATAGAAGGATGTGAAGCTGTCGGGACTGAGGTGCATCAACGGAGCTCTCTGAGGGACTCAGTCCTGGTATAGAAGGATGTGAAGCTGTCGGCACTGAGGTGCATCAACAGAGCTCTGTGTGGGACTCAGTCCTGGGATAGAAGGATGTGAAGCTGTCGGGATTGAGGTGCATCTACGGAGCTCTCTGAGGGACTCAGTCCTGGTATAGAAGGATGTGAAGTTGTCGGGACTGAGGTGCATCAACGGGGCTCTCTGAGGGACTCAGTCCTGGTATAGAAGGATGTGAAGCTGTCGGGACTGAGATGCATCAACAGAGGTCTGTGTGGGACTCAGTCCTGGGATACAAGTATGTGAAGCTGTCGGGACTGAGTTGCATCCACTGAGCTCTGTGTGGGTCTCAGTCCTGGGATAGAAGGATGTGAAACTTCCAGGATTCAGGTACATCAACAGAGCTCTGCTGTGGGCTTCAGTCCTGGAATAACAGTATGTAAAGCTGTCGGGACTGAGGTGCATCAACGGAGCTCTGTGTGGGTCTCAGTCCTGGGATAGCAGTCGGTGAAGCTGTCGGGACTGAGTTGCCTCAACGGAGCTCTCTGAGGGACTCAGTCCCGGGATAGCAGGATGTGAAGCTGTCGGGACTGAGGTGCATCAACTGAGCTCTCTGAGGGACTCAGTCCTGGTATAGAAGGATGTGAAGCTGTAGGAACTGAGGTGCATCAATGGATCTCTAGGAGGGTCTCAGTCCTGGAATAGCAGTCGGTGAAGCTGTAGGGACTGAGGGTCTTCAACGGAGCTCTGTGAGGCTCTCGGTCCTGGGATAGAAGGATGTGAAGCTGTCGGGATTGAGGTGCATCAACGGAGCTCTCTGAGGGACTCAGTCCTGGTACAGAAGGATGTGAAGCTGTCGGGACTGAGGTGCATCAACAGAGCTCTGTGTGGGACTCAGTCCTGGGATAGAATTATGTGAAGCTGTCGGGACTGAGTTGCATCAACTGAGCTCTGTGTGGGTCTCAGTCCTGGTATAGAAGGATGTGAAGCTGTCGGGACTGAGGTGTATCAACTGAGCTCTCTGAGGGACTCAGTCCTGGTATAGAAGGATGTGAAGCTGTAGGAACTGAGGTGCATCAACGGATCTCTAGGAGGGTCTCAGTCCTGGGATAGCAGTCGGTGAAGCTGTCGGGACTGAGTTGCCTCAACGGAGCTCTCTGAGGGACTCAGTCCCGGGATAGCAGGATGTGAAGCTGTCGGGACTGAGGTGCATCAACTGAGCTCTCTGAGGGACTCAGTCCTGGGATAGAATTATGTGAAGCTGTCGGGACTGAGTTGCATCAACTGAGCTCTGTGTGGGTCTCAGTCCTGGTATAGAAGGATGTGAAGCTGTCGGGACTGAGGTGCATCAACTGAGCTCTCTGAGGGACTCAGTCCTGGTATAGAAGGATGTGAAGCTGTCGGGACTGAGGTGCATCAACGGAGCTCTCTGAGGGACTCAGTCCTGGTATAGAAGGATGTGAAGCTGTCGGGACTGAGATGCATCAACAGAGGTCTGTGTGGGACTCAGTCCTGGGATAGAAGTATGTGAAGCTGTCGGGACTGAGTTGCATCCACTGAGCTCTGTGTGGGTCTCAGTCCTGGGATAGAAGGATGTGAAACTTCCAGGATTCAGGTACATCAACAGAGCTCTGCTGTGGGCTTCAGTCCTGGAATAACAGTATGTAAAGCTGTCGGGACTGAGGTGCATCAACGGAGCTCTGTGTGGGTCTCAGTCCTGGGATAGCAGTCGGTGAAGCTGTCGGGACTGAGTTGCCTCAACGGACCTCTCTGAGGGACTCAGTCCCGGGATAGCAGGATGTGAAGCTGTCGGGACTGAGGTGCATCAACTGAGCTCTCTGAGGGACTCAGTCCTGGTATAGAAGGATGTGAATCTGTAGGAACTGAGGTGCATCAATGGATCCCTAGGAGGGTCTCAGTCCTGGAATAGCAGTCGGTGAAGCTGTAGGGACTGAGGGTCTTCAACGGAGCTCTGTGAGGCTCTCGGTCCTGGGATAGAAGGATGTGAACATGTCGGGATTGAGGTGCATCAACGGAGCTCTCTGAGGGACTCAGTCCTGGTACAGAAGGATGTGAAGCTGTCGGGACTGAGGTGCATCAACTGAGCTCTGTGTGGGACTCAGTCCTGGGATAGAATTATGTGAAGCTGTCGGGACTGAGTTGCATCAACTGAGCTCTGTGTGGGTCTCAGTCCTGGTATAGAAGGATGTGAAGCTGTTGGGACTGAGGTGCATCAACTGAGCTCTCTGAGGGACTCAGTCCTGGTATAGAAGGATGTGAAGCTGTAGGAACTGAGGTGCATCAACAGATCTCTAGGAGGGTCTCAGTCCTGGAATAGCAGTCGGTGAAGCTGTAGGGACTGAGGGTCTTCAACGGAGCTCTGTGAGGGTCTCGGTCCTGGGATAGAAGGATGTGAAGCTGTCGGGATTGAGGTGCATCAACGGAGCTCTCTGGGGGACTCAGTCCTGGTACAGAAGGATGTGAAGCTGTCGGGATTGAGGTGCATCAACGGAGCTCTCTGGGGGACTCAGTCCTGGTACAGAAGGATGTGAAGCTGTCGGTACTGAGGTGCATCAACAGAGCTCTGTGTGGGACTCAGTCCTGGGATAGAATTATGTGAAGCTGTCGGGACTGAGTTGCATCAACTGAGCTCTGTGTGGGTCTCAGTCCTGGGATAGAAGGATGTGAAACTTCCAGGATTAAGGTACATCAACAGAGCTCTGCTGTGGGCTTCAGTCCTGGAATAACAGTATGTAAAGCTGGCGGGACTGAGGTGCATCAACGGAGTTCTGTGTGGGTCTCAGTCCTGGGATAGCAGTCTGTGAAGCTGTAGGGACTGAGGGTCTTCAACGGAGCTCTGTCAGGGTCTCGGTCCTGGGATAGAAGGATGTAAAGCTGTCGGGACTGAGTTGCCTCAACAGAGCTCTGTGAGGGTCTCAGTCCCGGGATAGCAGGATGTGAAGCAGTCGGGACTGAGGTGCATCCACAGAGCTCTCTGTGGGTCTCAGTCCTGGAATAGAAGGATGTGAAGCTGTCGGAACTGAGGTGCATCCACAGAGCACTATGAGGGCCTCAGTCCTGCAATAGCAGGCGGTGAATCTGTCTGGGGTGTGTGTCAGGTATGGGCGTGTGATGACATAAATATTTGAACATTGGAATATTGGGAGCTCCGTTGAAAACAATGGCGTACTCCGGACGTCTAATGCCTTGTAGAGGCCCAGAGCGTCAACATTCCAATGTTTGTTCACAGCTGCTGTGAAAAGGCCTTGTGAGGCCTTTGTTATATAGCCTTAGAGCCGCCGTAAAGGGCCTTTAATGACCAGTAGAGCCTACTACGGTGGGCTCTTAGGCTACATTCCTCCCCTAGAGGGCAGAATGCTCTCATTTGTAAAACAAAGGCCTCACGGAGCCCGAGGGGGTTGAACATTGGAATGTTGATACTCTGGACTTCTACCAGCCATTAGAAGCCCGGAGCACTCCTTTGTCTTCAATGGAGTGCACAACATTCCAGTGTTCTAATACAAATTAGACCATTTTGCCCTCTAGGTGCGGAACGTTCTAATAGCCTTGGAGCCCGGAAACTAAAGGCCCGCTCCCTTGTTAAAGGCCCTCGCGTTTGGCTTGGGACTTTAAAGATGGAGCGGGGCTTTAATGGCCAGTAGACGCACTAGGTCTACTGGTCATTAAAGGCTACATATTAAAGGCTATATTGTATCCTAAATATTGATTATTAATTTCAAGGGGACGGTATTTTATAAATAATATTTAGGACACGTTTTTTCTGAAAATATCCTGTATATACCATTTGCATGTATTTTTGGGGTTTATGTGTCTTAGTGTACATGTGTATGTATGCGTTGCTGTCGTATGTGCATGGACGTGTGTGTGAGTACTTGTTATTGTGTGTGCATGTGTTGTGTTCATATGTGTGTGTTCGTAGGCATGTGTGTGTGTGTGTCTGGACAGATGTGTGGTTCGACATGTTTGTGTGTGTATACACACATTTGTGCGTGAGCATATTTTCTGAGGGCGCATGTGACGTGTGTACGCGCGTATGTGTGATATGTTTGTGTGTGTTCCTGTGTTTGAGCATCGGCTAGTGTGCCCCTAGACCTCTGCCGACGCTGGTGGCTGCCATCATACGGGAATAATAACACGTCACTCAGAGTCTCCTAATGAGGGGGACGACCTGTCAAGGGCCGCCGCCTCGTCGAGGCGCTAGAGGCGCTGTAACCGAGGCGCGCTCCTCAACTCCCCGGCGCTCTGCCGGTGCCTCGGCCAATCTTACTGTAAATTACAGCCGCCCCCGCGCCCTCCCTGCTCTTCTAAGGCACATTAAACTGGAGGGAATGGAGGTGTCTGCGCGTTGAGAGGCGGGGGCGGAGGGGGGGGGGCGGGGGGGGGGCGTGATTGGTTTCCAGCAGCGAGCGCTGCGCAGCCAGATCTAGGAGTAATTGAAGGATGGGCATTCACTTCACCCCCATGAGTTTCACCTCGTTGCGCCTTGAGCACCCCCCACCCCCCAGAATGAAGCCGCACGTGCACGTTCCACCACCCGTGCACCCCGTCACAATCTGTGAATCTCTTCAGGGGGCGCGGGGTTCAGACAGGCCTGGCCTGTGCAGGCGGTGTCGTGTCTGTCGTGTGAGTGTCTGTCTGTCTCTCTCAGAGACGCACTCACACAGGGGCAGACAGCCTCAGACTGTGCCTCGTGCCTGGTGGCA
Source organism: Triturus cristatus (assembly GCF_964204655.1). Classification (NCBI taxonomy): domain Eukaryota; kingdom Metazoa; phylum Chordata; class Amphibia; order Caudata; family Salamandridae; genus Triturus; species Triturus cristatus. Next base: position 1,224,061,241 of record NC_140593.1, read on the forward strand.
CATAGATTCGGAGTTTTTGGGACCCGAGGGCGAGGCCGCCTTTGCCTGGCTATGCCAGGAATGACCACCTGTCCAATATTAACTGTTAATATTTTCATGTTAATTCTACAAATAGAAAATACCAAACCCGCGGCCATTCTTAAGAGCAAATGTCTTTCTGTTTAGATTCAACATTCATTTCCACTCTCCATAATCACGTTTGATATGAAATACCTTGTTGGGGTGTCCCACAGCTTGAGGCAAAGACTGTCGGCAAATGGACTGAGGCGGCCCTGTACCTGAAAGGGTTCTGCCTGGGTAACCAGCTGAGGGCAGCCAATGGCAGAACCAAGTCAGATAGGATGTGTAACAAAACGTATAGCAATGGCACAAGGGCAAGTAATATAGATTACCTCTTAGTCCATTTGAGGATGTGGCATATGTTAGTGGATATGGTGGTTGAGACACGGATTGAAAGCGATCACAATCCCCTAGTAGCTGCGTTTGATTTGAGAATGGGAGCTAGCAAAGATCAAATTCCCGATAAGAATGGTCCAGCGGTAGTTCTATCAAATAACGAACGCCACCTTAAATGGCGTTACGTAGTAGAACACCCAGATTTGTTGGATAGCATAGAGTCCCACGTTGAAGAGGCACTGTCGTCAATTACGGCAGTAGGTAATTTAGGACAACCCTCAGTAACATTTGAGGAAATCCATGGGAAGTTAGTTGGAAAACTAAAATCTTGTTTTTGCAAACCCCCCGTAGTGCTGAAAGCCCAAAGAAGCAAACAGGAGGGTTGGTATAACGCCTCCTGTAAACTTGCTCGCACCGAGCTGGGACTTGCTCTAATATCAAAAGATCCGAGCAAGATTAGATCTGCTCGTAATATTCATAAAAAAGCCCTATGGAAAGCAAAAAAGGATTGGAACGAATGTGAGTGGCAAGACTTAAAAGCAGCATGTGCTTATAAAGACCAGAAAAAATTCTGGAATATTTTTAAATGGAAAAAGGGCGAAATAGTTGACAGCCCTCATAATCATGTACCACAGAGTTCTTGGGTAGATTTTTTTAAGTCTCAATATTCGATAGGCCCTGAGGAAGCTAGTAAGCCTTCCCAGGCAAGGCCGTTTTATGATACCCCTGTGTTCAGTGTCGGGGATGTTGACATTGCGCTCGATAAGGTCACCCAGGGTCGTGCGCCCGGCATGGACTGTATCCCGGCCGACGTTTTTTTGTACAAAAGAGAGAGGTGGTCATTATATATCATGCACCTAGCAAATGCTATTGCACAGGGAATGCCGATCCCGTACTCTTGGAAAGGTGCGGAAATCGTCCCAATATATAAAAAAGGGGATAAATCGTTGGCTTGTAATTATAGACCCATTAGCCTGATAGATGCTTTACAAAAGATTTTGGGCAGGCTGGTCTTGGGCAAAATCCAGACCTGGATGGAATCAAGTAATGTGCTAAATCCATTGCAGGCGGGGTTTCGCCCTAAAACCAGCACTATAGACCAGGTCTTTAGGTTTATTGTCCTCTATTGGAGGACAGTGGTCCTGGAAAAAGGGGTTCTGTATGCTGTGTTCGTCGACCTGCGGGCGGCCTTCGACTTGGTCCCACGTGACAAGCTGTGGCAAGTGTTGGAGGGTTTGGGGATGGCTCCGGAGTTATTGGCATTGGTCGCCCGCCTACATGAGGGCAATTTTGCTCGGGTCCGGTGGGGAAGGCAGGGCGAGGTTACGGAGTCTTTCCCCGTGGAGCGAGGAGTGCGGCAAGGCTGTGTCTTGGCACCGACCTTGTTCTCGCTCTTCGTGAACGGGGTGGCCGAGTTCCTCTCCCGGGTCCCCTCAGATGCTCCAGCAATGGCCGGTACCCGCATTCCTGTCCTCATGTTCGCGGACGACACTCTGCTGATTTCGAAAACCCCGAGTGGCCTACAGCTGACCCTCCGGCGCTTTGAAGAATTCTGCTTGCTACGTGGTTTGGAGATTAACGTCTCCAAGACCAAGTTTATGGTTTTAAATGGCCCGAACCCGTGTAGATCGTATAAACCCTTCAGTAGCGTAATTGTAATGAATGGCTCCCCCCTGGAACAGGTGGATGCCTTCACCTATCTGGGAGTAACATTACAGAAGAATATGTACTGGAAAAGCCAAATAGACTCTTCTATTTTGAAGTTTAAACAGCAGACAGGTTTCCTTCTAAAAAGATTTAAAACCTCGAAGACCCAGCCAATAGCCCCACTCCTTGAGGTCTATACGATGAAGGTACGTAGCTCATCCTTATATGGTTCTGAGCTATGGGGATATGGAAGCAACCCAAAGCGATTGAACGCCATGGAGAGCGAGTTCATAAGGAAAGTCGTTGGCGTACCGCAAAGTACTCCTTTGTTACCCCTTTTCTGGGACCTAGGTTTGAAAACCATGCAAGACACTGCCAATTTGCGACCATTGCTTTATTGGCGTAGGATCTGGTCAACTGAGGAGCTAAAGCAATATGCGTTGGGCCTAAAAGAAATAATGGAGAAAGATCACTTCCATAGAATAGACTGGTTGAGGTCCATTAAGGTGTTACTCTACAGATTGGGTTGGAATAACCTTTGGGATGATCCCCTAAATGCTGTTTTCCCCTCAAAGGAAATTGTCAAAACCAAGTACTGGGAATTTATTGCCATTGAATCTGCTGTAAAGGGGTGTACTTCCCAACTAACAGCTAGATATCTAGAGATCAAGGCTCATCCCAGTCAGGAATGTTATTGGGATTTGATAGAAGCACCAACTGATCGCAAACTTTATTTTCAGTTTAGGTTAGGCACTCTCCCTATTACTTCATTTACATCAAAATGGACAAAAGGGTCCTCGGACAAATGTCCAAAATGTAGGGACAAGATCGAATCTTTGAGCCACTTTGTTTTCTTTTGTCCCCTTTATGAGCTCCCACGGAAAAAATGGGTATTACCTGTCTGTCGCCTCTTAGGCACCCGAAGACATGTAGAGGCATTAAGAATCTTGTGTTCTGATCCAAGCCCACTAATTGCAATTGCAATGGCAAAGTACATAAAGTGGGCCTGGATAATACGATCCAGACAGACAAATATCAAAAGTGCCAATTTAGTAGCGCTGATTTGAAGTCATGTATAATGTATCTTTTATCTTTTAATTTCGGATTTATCTGTTTAATTTAAATTAAACTAGGAAGTTTTTTCTTTATTAACTGTTTCACTAGATATCATTGTTGTTTATTTAAATTGATGTTCAGTTCAGGTGTAAGTCCGAAAATTATGTGTCTGTGGAAATATGTTGTGTATTGTCTTAATTTATGTTTTAGCATGTGTATGTATCTGGTCAATGTATGATACTTTCATGACTTAATTGTCGAATAAAGTTTATTTAAATCGAAATACTTAATTCTGATCTTTGGGCAGGAAACACCCCTTTGCTGTGAGCAGCCCCCCTCGTGCGGAGGAGTCCTCGAGTTCTCAATGATGGTGACACCTGTTGTGATTCCGGACTCTCCCCAGCCCCGCGCACATGTGCATTTCTTTGTCGTCATCATATTTGTCACTTTCATCCCCCGTGGCCGCATTTTTTTTTTCTTGGCTTCTCACCACTTGCCAATCGGATTTCTTGCGTCCTGAGCCAGGCTATAGGTGCTGCGTGGGAGCAGGAGGGGCTAAAGGGGGGGAGGGGGTTATGTGCAGCATGCATAACTGTTCTATAAAGACCGATGCCGTATATAGTGTCAGTAATTCACAATGACCACAATCCTTCATGCTACCAAGATTTTTCCAGCTGTTTTGATTTGCTGCGCGTCTGGACAATAAAGGCAGTTTAACTTAGGTGCGTGTCCCATGTCATCTGCGCTTGCGCAATCTCTTCTCAAAACTCTTATTATAAGACATGTGCAAAAGAAACAACTGATGGACGGAAAGCTGGACAATGCAAACATTCACCCCCACTCACAAGGATCTGGGATAAATCCATCATTCTTTTGCTCACCACACCACCCCAGCCATATGCAAATCAGTCTTCACCCTGTTCCTTGTTGGAACAGTCCAGCCCGAACTGCCAAGCCAGGTCCTCCCTGGCCCGGAAACAAGCATCCTAGGTCCGGTTTCAGGACATCACCCATCATCAGCTAGGCTAGCTTGAATCCAGTGGTGTGAGCACGGGACCCACGTCTGGGCATACCCTTCCCACTTAGGGCGACAATTGCAAAAGAAACAATTGATGGACAAAATGCTGGGCAATTTAAAAATTCACCCCCACTCACAAGGATCTGGGTTAAATCCATCATTATTTTGCTCCCCACACCACCCCAGTTTGGACCCGGCCATATGCAAATGAGTCTTGATTCCTTGTGGGAACAGTCGAGTCCGAACTGCCAAGACACGTCCTCCCTGGACCGTAAACTGCATTCCATCCATCAATTGTGTGTCTTTTGCTTCCTTGCCCTAGGTGCGCCGGGTATGCCCAGACCATATAAAGACTTACACACGCACTTGTGCACACTTCTGTTTTAAAATAAAGGCCATAATTCACAGACAGATAGAAGGTGAGAGCACGGACTCTCACTCACAGACACTCGTTAGAATGTCCTAAGAGGATGTGCTCTGTGCATTACACCTGCAGTGCAGCGTGTCTGAGGAGTGTGCTCTGGTGCACACAGGGGCCTTTACCTCTTCCACATAGAACCCCGGGGCTCTTGGGCCCCATAAGTCAACAAGAGCCTAATTCCAGGAGAAAAGTCCAGGAGAAAAGTGCGAGCATCGATTGCACCAAGGACAGCTCTGATTGCAGGTTTTACTGACAAAATTCCGAAGCACTATAGTGGTGTAACCGTGAAGCGTTTGTAGTGGTGAATGCAGTGGCGATGGACAGGCTACTCTCGTATAGTACACAGTCTCTAGGCACTATAGTGGTGTAACTGTGAAGTGTTTGCAGTGGTGAATGCAGTGGTGGTGTACAGGCTACTCTCGTATAGTACACAGTCTCTAGGCACTATAGTGGTGTAACTGTGAAGTGTTTGCAGTGGTGAATGCAGTGGCGATGTACAGGCTACTCTCGCATAGTACACAGTCTCTAGGCACTATAGAGGTGTAACTGTGAAGCGTTTGCAGTGGTGAATGCAGTGGCGATGTACAGGCTACTCTCGTATAGTACACAGTCTCTAGGCACTATAGTGGTGTAACTGTGAAGCGTTTGCAGTGGTGAATGCAGTGGTGATGTACAGGCTACTCTCATATAGTACACAGTCTCTAGGCACTATAGTGGTGTAACTGTGAAGCGTTTGCAGTGGTGAATGCAGTGGCGATGTACAGGCTACTCTCGTATAGTACACAGTCTCTAGGCACTATAGTGGTGTAACTGTGAAGCGTTTGCAGTGGTGAATGCAGTGGCGATGTACAGGCTACTCTCGTATAGTACACAGTCTCTAGGCACTATAGAGGTGTAACTGTGAAGCGTTTGCAGTGGTGAATGCAGTGGCGATGTACAGGCTACTCTCGTATAGTACACAGTCTCTAGGCACTATAGTGGTGTAACTGTGAAGCGTTTGCAGTGGTGAATGCAGTGGTGATGTACAGGCTACTCTCGTATAGTACACAGTCTCTAAGCACTATTGTGATGTAACCATGAAGCACTTGTATCAAGGAATGCTGTGGCAATGTACAGACGTAGCCCTCTAGACATTATAGTGGTGTAACCATGAAGCACTTGTGAGGGTAGTGTACCGGCCTAATCTAGAATAGTACACAGCCTCTAGACACTATAGAGGTGTAAACATGGAGCACTTGGGATGGTAGTGTACCGGCCTACTCTGGAATAGCACACAGCCTCTAGACACTATAGAGGTGTAAACATGAAGCGCTTGTGATGTTAGTGTACAGGCCACAGGCCTACTCTAATATAGTACACGACCTCTAGACACTATAGTGGTGTAACCATGAAGCACTTGCAATGGTAGTGTACCAGCCTACTCCGATATAGTACACGACCTCTTGACACTATAGTGGTGTAACCATGAAGCACTTGCGATGGTAGAGTACCAGCCTACTCTGGAATAGTACACAGCCTCTAGACACTATAGAGGTGTAAACATGGAGCACTTGGGATGGTAGTGTACCGCCTCCTCTGGAATAGTACACAGCCTCTAGACACTATAGAGGTGTAAACATGAAGCACTTGTGATGTTAGTGTACAGGCCACAGGCCTTCTCTGATATAGTACACGACCTCTAGACACTATAGTGCTGTAACCATGAAGCACTTGCGATGGTAGCATACCGGCCTACTCTGGAATATTACACAGCCTCGAGACACTATAGAGGTGTAACCATGAAGTGCTTGCGATGGTAGTGTACCGGCCTACTCTGGAATAGTACACAGCCTCTAGACACTATAGAGGTGTAAACATGGAGCACTTGGGATGGTAGTGTACCAGCCTACTCTGGAATAGTACACAGCCTCTAGACACTATAGAGGTGTAAACATGAAGCGCTTGTGATGGTAGTGTACCGGCCTACTCTGGAATAGTACACAGCCTCTAGACACTATAGAGGTGTAAACATGAAGCACTTGTGATGTTAGTGTACAGGCCACACGCCTACTCTGATATAGTACACGACCTCTAGACACTATAGTGGTGTAACCATGAAGCACTTGCGATGGTAGCATACCGGCCTACTCTGGAATATTACACAGCCTCGAGACACTATAGAGGTGTAACCATGAAGTGCTTGCGATGGTAGTGTACCGGCCTACTCTGGAATAGTACACGGCCTCTAGACACCATAGAAATGTAATAATGAAGCACTAGTGACAAGAAATGCTGTACTAATGTACAGGAGTTGAATGATATAGTGCACGGCCTCTAGACACTTTAGTGATGTAACAATGAAGCGCTTGTGATGGTAGTGTACAGGCCACAGGCCTACTCTGATATAGTTCACGGCCTGTAGATACTATAGTGGTGTAACCATGAAGCACTTGTGATGGTAGTGTACAGGCCACAGGCCTACTCTGATATAGTTAACGGCCTGTAGACACTATAGTGGTGTAAACATGAAGCACTTGCGATGGTAGTGTACCGGCCTACTCTGGAATAGTACACAGCCTCTAGACACTATACTAGACACTATAGAGGTGTAACCATGAAGCACTTGCGATGGTAGTGTACCGGCTTACTCTGGAATAGTACACAGCCTCTAGACACTATAGAGTTGTAATCATGAAGCACTTACGATGGTAGTATACCGACCTACTCTGGAATATTACACAGCCTCGAGACACTATAGAGGTGTAACCATGAAGTGCTTGCGATGGTAGTGTACCGACCTACTCTGGAATAGTACACGGCCTCTATGCACCATAGAAATGTAATAATGAAGCACTAGTGACAAGAAATGCTGTACTAATGTACAGGAGTTGAATGATATAGTGCACGGCCTCAAGACACTTTAGTGATGTAACAATGAAGCGCTTGTGATGGTAGTGTACAGGCCACAGGCCTACTCTAGTATAGTACACGACCTCTAGACTCTATAGTGGTGTAACCATGAAGCGCTGGTGATGGTAGTGTACCGGCCTACTCTGGAATAGTACACAGCCTCTAGACACTATAGAGGTGTAAACATGAAGCACTTGTGATGGTAGTGTACCGGCCTACTCCGATATAGTACACAACCTCTAGACACTATAGTGGTGTAACCAAGAAGAAATTGTGATGGTAGTGTACCGCCTCCTCTGGAATAGTACACAGCCTCTAGACACTATAGAGGTGTAAACATGAAGCGCTTGTGATGGTAGTGTACCAGCCTACTCTGGAATAGTACACAGCCTCTAGACACTATAGAGGTGTAAACATGAAGTGCTTGCGATGGTAGTGTACCGGCCACAGGCCTACTCTGATATAGTACACGACGTCTAGACACTATAGTGGTGTAACCATGAAGCACTTGCAATGGTAGTGTACCGGCCTACTCCGATATAGTACACGACCTCTTGACACTATAGTGGTGTAACCATGAAGCACTTGTGATGGTAGTGTACCGGCCTACTCTGGAATAGAACACAGCCTCGAGACACTATAGAGGTGTAAACATGAAGTGCTTGCGATGGTAGTGTACAGGCCACAGGCCTACTCTGATATAGTTCACAGCCCCCATACACTATAGTGATGTAATCATGAAACGCTTGCGATGGTAGTTTCCTGGCCCCTAAACACTAAAGTGGTGTATACATAAAGCACACTATGCAGATATAGTGCCCGGCCTCTAGACACTATATTGGTGCAAACAAAAAGCACGCTACTCTGATATAGTGCCTGGCCTCTAGACACTATAACAGTAAAACAACCATGAAGGACTCACAGCAGGGAATGCTGTGGTGCGGGCAGAAGTAAATAAGAATATATACAAGTGCGCCCTCCCACCCTGCCTTGAAAACACTTTTTCACAAGAGGTGTGAACAGCACACGATGCCGCCAGGTTTGTTCACAGACGCAGGCGGCGCTGTCTGCCCTGAGAAGGATGCAGGTAGGAGTAAAGGCTATGGGGCAGTCTGATGGTGTTTCACTTTCCTTTGCACGCTCTGGGTCTCACGCTCTGCGCTTCCTTTAACCCTCCCTCGCGGTGCTCGTGTACACAGGCTCACCTTTCCCCCAGTATCCCTTTCATTAAACAGCCTCTCTCACTCCTCCCTCTCACACCGTCTTTGCCCCCTCATGTCATTTGCCTCTGTGTCCCATCTTCCCTCTCTCTCGCTTCTCCCATTCGATCTCACCCCTCTCACCCCCTTCTTCCACCATTCCCTCTTTTTTCTCTCTCTCTCTCTCTCTCTTGGCCGCCCTCCGGCCTTGCTTTCCCTCTCTCCTGTCCCTTTATTTGTGCTCCATCTCTCTGTCTCTTTGCTCTCTTTCTCTCTCTTCCCTTGTACTTCTCTCTTTCTTCTCTCCCTCCTTCAATGTCTCTTTCTCGCTCTCTTATTCTCTGTCACTCTTTTTCTTTTCTTTCTTTTCACTCTCTCCTGTTTCTCTATGTGTCCCCATCTCTCTTTCTCCGTGCTCTCTTTCTCTCTCTTCCCTTGAGCTTCTCTCTTTCTTCTCTCCCTCCTTCCCTGTCTCTTTCTCGCTCTCTTATTCTCTGTCACTCTCTTTCTTTTCACTTTCTCCTGTCCCTTCATGTGTCCCCACCTCTCTTTCTTCGTGCTCTCTTTCTCTCTCTTCCCTTGCGCTTCTCTCCCTCTCCCTCCCTATCTCTTTCTCGCTCTCTTATTCTCTGTCACTCTCTTTCGTTTCTATCTTTCTTTTGACTCTCTCCTGTCTCTCTATGTGTCCCCATCTCTCTTTCTCCGTGCTCTCTCTCTCTCTCTTTCCTTGCACTTCATTCTTTCTTCTCTCTCTCTCCCTCCCTATCTCTTTCTCGCCCTCTTATTCTCTGTCACTATCTCTCTTTTCTATCTTACTTTTCACTCTTTCACCCTCACTGTCTGTCTTTGTTTCCCTTTGCTGTATTCTGTCTCCCTCATTGGCCTACTCGACTCCCCATGAATCTTTTGGTCTGTACTTTATTCGGTCTCCCGTGTTTCCCTATCTGGGTTTCAAATACCCCCCCTTGCTCTCCCTTTGCCCCCCCCCCACACACACACGTGGTACTGGCACTGTGCTCTGGGCCCTGGGTGAGGGAAGGCTGTGCTCTCTCAAATGAACTTCTCCGAGCCTCTCATCTTTGGAAATTGAAAAGGGAAAGATGCCGGGATTAATAATAATAAAACCGATATCTAATTACAGAAAAACAACCCACCCCCAGGTCTGCACCCCCATAAACAGCACACCACCCCCTTCACCCCGAGGCACCGTTAAAATGACAATCTTTGGGCTCCCCCAGCAGACACATATTGTTCACCTCTCCCCCAGGGGCTTAGGTTTTCATTTATTTTGTTCTGCTTGAACATGTTTTATAAAACTCAAACCTGATCCCCAAACACCTTCGGAGCCCCCCATAGCTTATAAATTATAAATGATCCACAATGCTGGCATCGTGATAACATGTCAGCATGCAGTATATTAGAATAAGAAATTGTATGTATGTGGGAGGGTGTATGTATGTGTGTGTATATACATATATAAACTAAAGGTTGACGTGACATTATAATTAGGTGACTATTTCAGTGACAATATAACAATTTAAATTTGCAAATCCCACTGAAATTCACCAGTTCACCTCTGGTAACTATAACTCACGCCCCTTTCATGCACAGTTTTCTCATCAATAATTTCATTGTAAATGTTGCAGTGATAATATCAATGATGTCATAGACGATGTCGTGAGTGATGTAATATGTGAGGTTATTAGCAGTGCGTGGCGAGGACGCAAGTTACAGTTATTTGAGATATCTAGATCAGCTCACTTTCAGCGTTTTTTAATTTTTAAACATTACTTTGTCACTGAAATTCGCACAAAACTATAACGTTACTTTGTGTTTTTTTCAGTGAATTTCTCGAGTTGTTTTTTCAAGTAAAGTAATATTTTATTACCGTACATAAAGCCAAACCCCCACCGTGCACGGCCGAAGGCAGGCCCCGTCGCCAACACCCCTTTGGCCGTGTGCAGCGTGGGGTCGGCGACAGGGCCTGGCCGTAGCCCCCCTCCCCAAGCCACTTCGGGCCCCAAGGCACCCAATCTCCCAGGGCCTTTTATTGTAAAGAAGAGGAGGGAACCCGGTGGCCTGCCCCGAGCCACTTTGGCCCCAAGGACCCCATCTCCTGGGGCCGTTTATGAAAATTATGAGCCTGTAAATGGAATCTTACCGTATATGGCCCTTTCTTCCATGGCAAGGTATGCAGGGTCTTCTTGGGAGTTGTACAAGAGGTTATTAGGGAGACAAGTCATGAAGCTAAAACTGAAAAAGAATAAAAACTGTTGAAGAACAAGATAACGCATCTGAGAAGATGTCCTGTGTCCCTCCTTGTGTGTGCTGATGGCTAGAACTGTGAGGGTTTCCAGCTCCTGGTGACCTGGTACGTTGCGTCCATCGCTCCCTGGGCCGACCCACCCACACTGGGAAAATCCTGGTGATGCTCTGGGACCCAAGACTACAAAGAGGGCAGCAATGTGTGTTGGATCCCACGCAGTCGAGTGAGTAAAGAGCTTGTTAGGGCAGAAGTATGACCGCGAGGCAGAACACACCTACTACACGCAGGTGGTAGAAATTTAGGCTCCTTCAAAGGCCTATCCACACATTCACCTCAAGGGCAGGGGTTGAGGTTTAAGAACCAGTGGACATATGTATAAGGGATGGACAGAGCTCCCCGGGGGCTGGAGGACGGCTCCATCAAGAGATGTGTATTTTAGCTTCATTCGTGTGTCGGGTGGTTTTGGGGGTGGCAATAATGGGGGTCTCATGAGTCAATTTTTAATAGGTACTTCTACTGGAAAGCGGTTTAATAAATCTGGACATGGAGGGGGGGGGCTCAAAGTGAGTGGTAGTGGGGAATAGTTGTAAGTCTTTGTAAAGTGTGCGGTGCCACATCAGCTTTTCATATCAGGCTGTAGCAGCGCTGACTGTAGGACGTTGAGCTGCACAACATGGCGCAGGTAGAATCATAAATCTATGCCCCCCCCCCCCAAGTACCCTTACCGTAACAATAGTGTAAAAGTGAGTAGCTCACACCCTGTGTTGTTGGCGGCCGTGCTGGGGGACTCCATATTTTGAGATACAATGTGAGGGACGGCAGAGTTGTTACCCGTCAGTTTTGCGCCCTTGTGGGGTAATCATGGGGCATATTAGCAAGGGCTGCCGATATAATTATCGCCGCTTTAGCGTCCGTTTTTGGGCGAAAAGCGGCGATAATTATATCGCAATATCATCAAGGACACGCTAGCGCGTGTTTCCTTGATGTAGAGCCCGTTTTTTCACAGCCTCGCCTCGCATCGCTAATGAGATGCAAAAGAGGCGTGGCTGTGAAAACAACACATGATAATATCGTGAAGGCAGCTTCGCGATATTAACAAGGAGGTGCAGCGGAAAAAAAATCGCGCTACCTCAGCCTTAACTCAGGAATTTAACACCTGTTAAATTCCTGACTAAGGCATACTTGTAATGGGAGATGGATTATGCTGATAGGACCGCAGGGTTCTATCAGCAATGTTATTGCTGTTTTCAATGGAACATCGCTGGAAAACCAGCGATGTTACATTGAAAACACCGCTATCGCTGAAATATTATCGCCATAGCGCTATGCGTTGTGAATATAGCATTATCATGGCGATATTATTCAGCGATAGCTGGCGATTATTTTTCTATCGCTATGAATGGCCAGCGATAATTATCGCTGGCCGTTGATAATATGCCACCATGCCCTCGAGGGGCAGAGCTGGGTGTGTATTGGGTGAGTCGAGTCTGTGAGGCTTGTGTGCATTCAGTGTCTGCAGTGGGGTGGAGGGGGGGTGCAGGGCCGACTTTAGGGCAGTGCGACCGGTGCGGCCGTACTGGGCCTCAGGAGGGGGCGCTGTGTTTAGCAACAACATATGAGTGGAGAGATGAGGGGCACTTTTACCCAGTGGTAGTTAGAGAATCCGAGGAGAGGCTGTCATGGGGTGTGGGGGCACCAAAAACTATTGTCGCCCAGGGCGCCACCAGCGATAAAGCCGGCCCTGGAGGGGTCTATTAGTTGTCACAGAGCAGTAGTTCAGTAGAAGGCACTTTGGTCAGGACCACTGGACTCATGTGATTATGCGGCTGCGGCGTGTACCGTATTTACCAGTTAATCCATAGTCTGCTGCATAATCTGCAGATAATAACAAAAACAATCGTTTCTAGCTCAAGCAGGTCAGAAGTTACTAAAAACGCAGCAACACGTGTCGACACTCAGTGGAAGGCCTTTCACAAAGGTTGACTTTCTGTTGCTTGTTGCCTTATTTGAATTTCAAACTGGTGCAAATGACGTTCAACATTCGTCTTAACATGTGTAAAAATGATGAAACAATGAGGTAACACTATCAAATGTGCCCCTCTGTGCCGCATACCTGGAAAACATGCTTTTTCTTGCGGCATGAGAGTGTCACCCCCGCAGCATAATTTGCTGTTCACCTGCCGCATAACTCCAAGGGGCTGCCTTCAGTGTGATGGTTGCAGGGCCGTACCAGCGCATTGATCGTCGTGGTGTTTCCCACTGGAGGTAGTTCACACGAGGCCCCTCCGACCGTACCTGCTCTTGTTGTCGTCTCCTGCGTGCTCAGATCCTCGCCAGCCGCATAATTCCAAGGGGCTGCATTTAGTGTGATGGTTGCAGGGCCGTACCAGTCACGTGGAAGGTAGTGCACACGCAGACCCCTCCGCCCGTACTGCTCGTGGTGTGGCGTCTCTTGCGTGCCCTGCTCTCAGGGGTGACTGACGTGACACCGAGTCCCGCAGGCGGGGGGTGGGGGGGAGGCACACTTTGAAGACTCTGTCATAGCCCCCTCCTCCAGTGCAGTTAGACCCCGTCCCTGCTTGCACGGTCTTCGCTCTGTGTGTCGTGAATGTGTTAATCAAAGTATGAGTGACGCGCAGGGGCTGGAGAGAGACCTTATTACTTGGAGGGGGGGGGGGGGGCGTCATAAACCGCCTTGCTGCAGTAGGTAGAAACACGCCAGTGCCAGGCAGAACTATTCCTACTAGGAATGTCTGTACTGTAGGAGGGTCGTCCTGAGACTGCAGACATGTGTGATCTGCATCAGCAGTGGTGATGACACAGGGGCATACTGGGGCTATGGAGAGGTGTGATCTGACAGCATGCACTTACACTGTGTGCTGTGCCTGGATGACATTGCTGTGTTCAGCTCCTCCTGTGAGGACCACATGGGACACCCGGAGCAGGTGCTGGTGAGACTGCAGGGGTCCAAACTGACCATCAAGGCCACCAAGTGTCAAGTAGGGCAGTCCTCTGTTGTTTATCTTGGGCATCAGGTGGGTAATGGGAAGGTTCGCCCCCTGGAGGCTCAAGTCCAGGCCGTGCTGAACTGGGAGATTCCCACGACCCAGACCCAGGTAAGGGCCTTTCTGGGCCTTACTGGTTACTATCGGAACTTTGTAGCAAACTATGGGACCGTTGTTGCATCATTAACCTCTAACCTCTAAGAAGCAGCCCAGGAAGGTGATCTGGACTCAAGAGTGTCAGAAGGCATTTGATGACTTGAAGACTGCACTGTGCAATGCACCGGTGCTGACGGCCCCTGATTACAGTCAGACCTTCATTGTGCAGACAGATGCTTCGGGCAAGGGAGTTAGGGCAGTCCTTGCCCAGCTCTGTGAGGAGGGAAGAGAGCATCCGGTGGCCTTTATCAGCTGCCAACTCCTTCCCAGGGAGCAGAACTAGTCGGCTGTTGAAAAAGAATGCTTTGCCATAGTGTGGGCCCTCCGACGACTCAGGCGTTACTTGTTTGGTGCAAGGTTTGTGGTGCCGACAGATCACAAGCCCCTCAAGTGGCTCATGGGAATGAAGGGGGAGAACCCAAAGCTGCTCAGGTGGTCCATATCTCTGCAGGGACTAGATTTCACGATGGAACATAAAGCAGGCTTACAGCACGGTAATGCGGATGGACTTTCCCGCCGGTTTACCCAATCAGATGATCGGTCTTCTCCCGCTGGGAAGTAAGTTTTAGCCATTTTGTCCTGGGGGGTGTGGGGGCATATGTTGGGACAGGAAGTCTCCTGCATGTCTCTGGAGAGCGTGCTTGCCCTGCCTTTGCCGATATCCAGGCAAGTCACTGAAAAGCTACTGTATGGTTTCTATATCCCTACCTCAGTGCGCATGACAGTCATGCATGTCCACTGAGGGTCTCCCTGTTTACATGGATTGAGACCCTAGATCTTGGCTCTGAGGTCGAGAGGAGTCGTGAATAATGCACCCTATTCTCGGGGGAGTGACTACTGCCCTCTGTACCCAGGCTGTGGTGGACTGACAGTGGTGGCAGCAATAAATCTATAGTCAGGAGGGGTGAGTCACTAGGCACCCTCCTGACCAAGTCTGTGCAGTCTGCCGTGCCTGAGGTCCTGTCTTTGTCTCCCTGACCTGTGTTTGAGAGGCCGTGGGTGTACTAGGGAAGAATGGTGAGCTGAGCCAGTGTGAGGAATGCAAGCTTTTCTGCTGGACATCCCAGCTCCCCCGTGCCCCTCCCCATTCCTTGGAGAAGCCTGGTGGGCTGGGGGTAGATACTCACTCTTATCAGTGTTTAGCTGCACTAACTCTGCTAGAAGGGGCCCTTTCTGTTGGTTGATGTACAGGCCTCCTGGTCTGGAGTAAATTAAAATTCCTCTCTGGAGAATAGCCCGGGCTGGTACCAGAGAAGACAGTAGGTCATCCTTGGCATGCTTTGGACACGCAGTGAACACGCCACAACTGTGCCTCATGATTGGCTGGGCACTCAGGATTCAAAAGAAGCAGACCCTCTGCTTGGATCGGCCTATCAATCAGAGGGGAACAAAGTCTGGCCTTGGTGGTCAGTGGTGGTTCAAGACTGGTCTACGATTCTGAAGAGGCGGCCCTACACAGGGTCTGTCTGAGGAAGCCATTTCTGGGCCGTGGTGTACAGGCACGATAAGAGACTTGCTCACTGCATCGGGGTTAACTTGAGGAAGTTTTCTCTGTGACAGGTGGATTTTGCTGCAAGGGAGTTTGCCACTTTGACAAGAAGCAGCAGAATTGGCCAGAGTACCAGCTGTTCGTGTGAGGCTTGTGGAACTGGCACTCTGAACAAGGACATTTCAAACAGCTGCTCAAGATAAGGAAGCTTGCAGCACAGCAACGGAGGCAGAGGGAGATGGGGAAGCTTGATCCCAGTCCGTGAAGGTGAGGTCTCTTTGCCCAGACCCTCCCCTGTGCTGAGGGAGCCTCTGTGAAACCTCCAGTTGCAATCTGCAGCTGGTGAAGCGTGTCCGGTGGTACAGCCCCCGCCTTTCTTTTTGTGATCTCTGGGGGTATCAGGGTGAACTGGCACTCTGTCCAGTCACTATCCTCCTACAGCTAGCCAGTGGCTACTGCACTAGTGGCACTCCAGTAAACTGTGCCAAGACATCAGGCACCTGTGGTCAGATCCCTGACACCACTAGAGCGGTGTCCTCATTCATGACGGGCGGGCACAACTGTTGCTTTGGGTGGGGGTTATGGGGCTGATCGAGAACCTTTGACTTCACATCATGTATTGAAACTATATCCTTTCAATCCAGAGATTGGTATCAAGGCTCTAGCGAATGAGAGCAGCCCTGTGGAACATGGTCTGTAATATGCAATGCTTATTGTGTACTTTCATGTTAACTATCTTTTTATAGTGCTTGGCGTCTAGGCGCTATGATACTGTTTGTGGTCAGAACTCTGGCCCAGAGGGTTGTAGAGACATCTGGTTTTCACTGTTTATCCTAGTTTTATGTGTAGTATAATTCTCTTGTGTGTGCTAGAGTAGTTTTCTTTTATATAAAGTGAAGCACTGACTGGACATTGATTTTATCAGCGGGTGGTAAGGTGTGCAGTGCGTTCTGAATGTCTAACCCCGCCTCACCTCCTCGAGTAAGCCCTGGACTGCGCTGTATCACTACCCTAAGAGAGTCAAGTGCTGGAGAGGAGTACCTGGTTATCCAGTTTTGGGTTCACCAGTACTGAGGCCCCAGGAGACCACCAGGGAACCCTCCAGGTGATACGATTGGAGCGCAGAAACCCCGGAGTGCCCTGGTGCCCAGGAAGCCGGGTCTAACACTGTTATTTTACCAGGACACCCTGAGGTAGAGGAGAGATATCCTCGGCTGATGACTGTTCTCATACTGACCAGGACACCCTGAGGCTGCGGAGAGATGTCCTTAGCGGTTGACTGTTCTTATATAACCCTAGGCGTAGTGGGCATAGCAGGACTACGCGGAGGTCCACAGAGTTGCAAACAAACTCCGTGGAGCTCTGCTACGCCGCCTGCCTTCACCCCCCTATTAATAAGTAAGTTAACAGTCATTAAAAATAAACTTAAAACCACTTACCACTTTACTGCGGCGTCCCCGGGCTGCCCTCCTCCTCTTTCTCGCCATACCAGTAATGATTAAAAAGACTGCGCATGCGCGCACGCCCGTGCTTGCACATTTCTCGCAAGAAATGCGCATGCAGGGGCGCGCCCGTATGCCGAGTTTCTTGAACATTACTGGTACGGTGAGGAAGAGGAGGAGGGCAGCCCGGGGACGCCACAGTAAAGAGGTAAGTGAATTTAAATTTATTTTTAATGACTCCAAACTTACTTATTAATAGGGGGGTGGAGGCGGGGGCTGACCAACTCCACTCCGCAGCAGAGTGTGCGGAGATTTGCGTTCTCCGCGGAACGGGGAGAAGGCAAATCTCCGCACACTCCGCGGGCGGAGCGGAGGTCTCCGCCCGGGGTTATTCTTATACCAGGACACCCTGAGGCAGAGGAGAGATGTCCTCAGCTGGTAGTAGTTGTTCTACCCAGGACACACTGAGGCAGAGGAGAGATGTCCTCAGCTGGTAGAAGTTGTTATACCAGGACACACTGAGGTTGAGGAGAGATGTCCTCAGCTGGTAGTAGTTGTTATACCAGGACACACTGAGGCAGAGGAGAGATGTCCTCAGCTGGCAGTAGTTGTTATACCAGGACACACTGAGGCAGAGGAGAGATGTCCTCAGCTGGCAGTAGTTGTTATACCAGGACACACTGAGGCAGAGGAGAGATGTCCTCAGCTGGCAGTAGTTGTTATGCCAGGACACACTGAGGCAGAGGAGAGATGTCCTCAGCTGGCAGTAGTTGTTATACCAGGACACACTGAGGCAGAGGAGAGATGTCCTCAGCTGGTAGAAGTTGTTATACCAGGACACACTGAGGCAGAGGAGAGATGTCCTCAGCTGGTAGTGGTTGTTATACCAGGACACACTGAGGTTGAGGAGAGATGTCCGTTCCTGGTAAATGTCCAGGTATTTCCTCCATGCTGCGGCACGGCCCGGAACTGTGGTGAGATGTTGTGAGCTACCAGTGAGCGCTCTTACACAAGGGCACCCCGCAGCGGTGGGAGGTCCCTCTGCCCAGGGGCGGCCCATGATTGGCTCTTACATTGGTAATGCTCCTACAGTCGGGTTTCTCTGCAGTTTTGTACGGGTGCTCACCTTCCTGTCACATGAACAGGAATGTTTAGCGCAGTTTGCGGCTCTGTCTGGGGGGGGGGGCTGAGACACTCCCCTCTCAAGCAATGATTTTCTCTTTCATGTCAAACTGTGGATTACTAATGCTGAAGACTTAGCCACACGTGATCGGGAATAAATAAAATATACAGGGGGGGCTGGTCCTTGTTTATTTATTACATGAAGCGGGGGGTGCCGATGGGACAGTGAGGGGGAGGGTGCGGGGGGGGGGGGGGGGGATGAGCATGAGATCGCCCTTCGCAGCCATTCAAGGGAGGGCTGCGAAGTCACTGCATCGCCTGGTCTCTGCAGCCAGTACAGTCTCATCTCTGCACCTAGTACAGTCTCACCTCTGCAGCCAGTACAGTCTCATCTCTGCAGCCAGTGCAGTCTCACCTCTGCAGCCAGTACAGTCTCACCTCTGCAGCCAGTACAGTCTCACCTCTGCAGCCAGTACAGTCTCACCTCTGCAGTCAGTACAGTCTCACCTCTGATGCCAGTACAGTCTCACCTCTGATGCCAGTACAGTCTCACCTCTGCAGTCAGTACAGGGTCTCACCTCTGCAGTCAGTACAGGGTCTCACCTCTGCAGTCAATACAGTCTCACCTCTGCAGCCAGTACAGTCTCACCTCTGCAGCCAGTACAGTCTCACCTCTGCAGCCAGTACAGGGTCTCACCTCCGCAGCCAGTACTGTCTCGCCTCTGTAGCCAGTACAGGGTCTCACCTCCGCAGCCAGTACTGTCTCGCCTCTGTAGCCAGTGCAGTCTCACCTCTGATACCACTACAGGGTCTCACCACTGCAGCCAGTGCAGTCTCACCTCTGAAGCCAGTGCAGTCTCACCGCTGAAGCTAGTACATTTTCAACTCTGATGCCAATACAGTCTCACCTCTGCAGCCAGTACAGTCTCACCTCTGCAGCCAGTACAGTCACACCTCCGCAGCCAGTACAGTCTCACCTCTGCAGCCAGAGCAGTCTCACCTCTGCAGCCAGTACAGTGTCACCTCTGATGCCAGTACAGTCTCACCTCTGCAGCCACTACAGTGTCTCATCTCTGTAGTCAGTACAATGTCACCTCTGATGCCAGTACAGTCTCACCTCTGCAGCCAGTACAGTCTCACCTGTGCAGCAAGTACAGTCTCACCTCTGATGCCAGTACAGTCTCACCTCTGCAGCCACGACAGGGTCTCATCTCTGCAGTCAGTACAGTGTCACCTCTGATGCCAGTACAGTCTCACCTCTGCAGCCAGTACAGTCTCACCTCTGCAGCCAGTACAGAGTCACCTCTGAAGCCAGTACAGAGTCACCTCTGAAGCCAGTACAGTCTCACCTCTGCAGCCAGTACAGAGTCACCTCTGCAGTCAGTACAGTGTCACCTCTGCAGCCAGTACAGAGTCACCTCTGCAGCTAGTACAGTCTCACCTCTGCAGCCAGTACAGTGTCACCTCTGCAGCCACGACAGTGTCTCATCTCTGCAGTCAGTACAATGTCACCTCTCATGCCAGTACAGTCTCACCTCTGATGCCAGTACAGTCTCACCTCTGATGCCAGTACAGTCTCACCTCTGCAGTCAGTACAGTCTCACCTCTGCAGTCAGTACAGGGTCTCACCTCTGCAGTCAATATAGGGTCTCACCTCTGCAGTCAGTACAGGGTCTCACCTCTGCAGTCAGTACAGGGTCTCACCTCTGCAGCCAGTACAGTCTCACCTCTGATACCACTACAGGGTCTCACCACTGCTGTCAGTACAGGGTCTCACCACTGCAGCCAATACAGTCTCACCTCCGCAGCCAGTATTGTCTCACCTCTGCAGCCAGTACAGTCTCACCTCTGCAGTCAGTACAGTCTCACCTCTGCAGCCAGTACAGTCTCACCTCTGCAGCCAGAACAGTCTCACCTCTGCAGCCAGTACAGTCTCACCTCTGATGCCAGTACAGTCTCACCTCTGATGTCAGTACAGTCTCACCTCTGCAGTCAGTACAGTCTCACCTCTGCAGTCAGTTCAGGGTCTCTCCTCTGCAGTCAGTATAGGGTCTCACCTCTGCAGTCAGTACAGGGTCTCACCTCTGCAGTCAGTACAGGGTCTCACCTCTGCAGTCAGTACAGGGTCTCACCTCTGCAGCCAGAACAGTCTCACCTCTGATAACACTACAGGGTCTCACCACTGCAGTCAGTACAGGGTCTCACCTCTGCAGTCAGTACAGGGTCTCACCACTGCAGCCAATACAGTCTCACCTCCGCAGCCAGTACTGTCTCACCTCTGCAGCCAGTACAGTCTCACCTCTGCAAAAGTACAGTCTCACCTCTGCAGTCAGTACAGTCTCACCTCTGCAGCCATTACAGTCTCACCTCTGATGCCAGTACAGGGTCTCACCTCTGCAGCCAGTACAGTCTCACCACTGCAGCCAGTACAGTCTCACCTCTGATGCCAGTACAGGGTCTCACCTCTGCAGCCAGTACAGTCTCACCTCTGCAGCCAGTACAGTCTCACCACTGCAGTCAGTACAGTCTCACCTCTGCAGCCAGTTCAGTCTCACCTCTGATGCTAGTACAGTCTCACCTCTGATGCCAGTACAGTCTCACCTCTGATGCCAGTACAGTCTCACCTCTGATGCCAGTACAGTCTCACGTCTGATGCCAGTACAGTCTCACCTCTGCAGTCAGTACAGGGTCTCACCTCTGCAGTCAGTATAGGGTCTCACCTCTGCAGTCAGTACAGGGTCTCACCTCTGCAGTCAGTACAGGGTCTCACCTCTGCAGCCAGTACAGTCTCACCTCTGATACCACTACAGGGTCTCACCACTGCAGTCAGTACAGGGTCTCACCTCTGCAGTCAGTACAGGGTCTCACCACTGCAGCCAGTGCAGTCTCACCTCTCTAGCCAGTGCAGTCTCACCTCCGCAGCCAGTACAGTCTCACCTCTGCAGTCAGTACAGTCTCACCTCTGCAGCCAGTACAGTCTCGCCTCTGATGCCAGTACAGTCTCACCTCTGCAGTCAGTACAGTCTCACCTCTGCAACCAGCACAGTTTCACCTCTGCGGCCAGTACAGGGTCACCTATGCAGTCACGATAGGGTTTCACCTCTGCACTCAGTACAGTCTCACCTCTGCAGCCACGACAGGGTCTCACCACTGCAGCCAGTACAGTGTCACCTCTGCAGCCACTACAGTCTCACCTCTACAGCCAGTAAAGTCTCACCTCTGATGCCAGTACAGTCTCACTTCTGCAGCCAGTACAGTCTCACCTCTGCAGCCAGTAGTCTCACCTCTGATGCCAGTACAGTCTCACCTCTGCAGCCAGTAAAGTCTCACCTCTGATGCCAGTACAGTCTCACCTCTGCAGCCAGTACAGTCTCACCTCTGCAGCCAGTACAGGGTCTCACCTCTGCAGTCAGTGCAGTCTCACCTCTGATGCCAGTACACGGTCTCACCTCTGCAGCCAGTACAGGGTCTCACCTCTGCAGTCAGTGCAGTCTCACCTCTGCAGCCAGTACAGTCTCACCTCTGAAGCCAGTACAGAGTCTCACCTCTGCAGCCAGCACAGGGTCTCACCTCTGCAGACAGCACAGGGTCTCACCTCTGCAGACAGTACAGTCTCACCTATGAAGCCAACAATGCTGGAGGGAGAGACGGAATCTTCTAAGATAAACTCAAGCCATGGCCCATCAACTCCATAATACAGGCCAAGAGCCTTCCTGGCATTTACTGCTGGGAAGCGCCAAGACACCGATTCAGGGGGGCGTTGCACCATATAAATTGATTCATTCATTCATTCATACTGGGCATGGCGGTGGAATCCCAGCTCTGTCGCTTTTGCTTCACCAGTTACATTTCTCCGCTTGAACTGTGGTTACCATCCCTGCTGTCCATGACTCTGAAACGACCTTTTCTTTGTTTCTTTAACTCTGACCTGACCCCTGACCCTAATATTAAACATGATTCCAACCACGTCCTTTGTCTTATCTTTCATGTAATTACATCAATGTTCATTGTGCTCAAAAGCTCACAGCTCATAATTGAATTAAATTCCACCATTTTTTATCAAAAACCCCAACCTTAAATTAACTTAACTAAAATTACCATTTATTAGAATTCTTAAATATTTTAACTCTTTCCCTATTTTTGTTATTTTTTCAAGTAGATTGAAAAAGAAATAACTATGAATCCCCATGCTAACCCCAATTCTATAAGTAATTGAATTTAAACTTTTGAAATCAAATTAAATTAATTTAGATTGCATTCAATTAATTCCTACCCTGCTCTAAATTAAAGTCTACTTAATTTACATAATTAAAAACCTAATTAAAATCTTAAAGCTAACTCTAACCTTATGTTTTATTAGATGCCTTAATTTTTATGTTTTTATTCAATTACTACAATACGACCCTAGTCCTCGGTAAACATTTTGAAATGATTTGAAATTAAATAGCATTATATTCATATATAGCATTATTCTAACTTCTAATGAATTTTAATTAGATTATTGTTTAATTATTTAAGGCAATTAAAACCTTACCCTAAATTAAACCAAATTACATTAGCATATATTATTTATAAATATTTATTTATAACACTAATGCTAAATTATTCTTATTTCAAAGTTGACTTCCTGAAGCTTTAGGTGAAGCGATGGTGTAGCAGAGAATACAGACAAAGTAAAGGCGCTCTTCGGTATCTGGAGCGAGGTGAATAGTTGAAGAAGTAAGGGATGAAGTCCAGGTTGGACACCGCGTTACTTCTTCCGCTGCCAGAATTCTGCTCAATGTACCTCAAGTGAGCATCGGGACCATCCTGGAGATCTTCTGGAGATGAACCTGGACCGATTGTCCCTTTGCATGACGTGGTCCCCGTGTCCCAAGGAGACGGTTTCCATGGAGATAGTCAGTCTCATGTAGGATGTTCAGAGTGGATCTTAGTGAAGCTGGAGTCTGCCAAGACAAGAGGCTGAAGCCAATCCCAGCCAGGCATGGCTGATGGAGGGGTTTAGGCGTCCCTTACCTGCCCACGCCAGGGGTTGGATGTATTAGACCCAAGAGGCGGAAGAACAACCTTCAGCGGAAGAGGACATCTTTTGGCCCAATCCTGACTCTACTGTGGAACCCAGGAGATGAGGAGGGCCAGAGGGCTGGGTTGGAGGATGGTCAGCCACACATCCTGCTGATCCCTTGACATGAGAGAACAGGAAGCCATGTTGCCCAGAATCCTGGAGAAGGATGAGCTTCTCACACATCTGCACATGCCTGCGGGCACCGGCTTGGATCCATGAGCTAATGGGGGGCTATTGGTCTTGAATGTCCATGGTGGCATGGCTTAACCTCTGAAACCAGTGAAGTGCCCTGTGCTTCATTCCAGACAACCTGAAACCACTGCATCCATAAGATGGACTCACACATGGACAACATGTGCACAAGGACTCACTATCAGTGCCACATGGACTCACCATCGGTGCCACATGGACTCACCATCAGTGCCACATGAACGCACCATCAGTGCCACATGGACTCACTATCAGTGCCAAATGGACTCACCATCAGTGCCACATGGACTCACAATCAGTGCCACATGAACTAACCATCAGTGCCACATAGACAACATGTGTACATGGACTCACTATCAGTGCCACATGGACTCACTATCAGTGCCACAGGGACTCACCATCGGTGCCACATGGACTCACTATCAGTGCCACATGGACTCAAAATCAGTGCCACATGGACTCACTATCAGTGCCACATGGACTCACCATCGGTGCCACATGGACTCACTATCAGTGCCACATGGACTTGCTATCAGTGCCACATGGACTCAAAATCAGTGCCACATGGACTCACTATCAGTGCCACATGGACTCACTATCAGTGCCACATGGACTAACAATCAGTGCCACATGGACTCACCATCAGTGCCACATGCACTCTCCATCAGTGTCACATGGACTCACTATCAGTGCCACATGGACTAACCATCAGTGCCACATGGACTCACCATCAGTGCCACATGGACTCTCCATCAGTGCCACATGGACTCATCATCAGTGTCACATGGACTCGCTGTCAGTGCCACATGGACTCTCCATCAGTGCCACATGAACTCACTATCAGTGCCACATGGACTCTCCATCAGTGTCACATGAACTCACCATCAGTGCCACATGGACTCACTATCAGTGCCACATGGACTCACCATCAGTGCCACATGGGCTCACTATCGGTGCCACATGGACTCACCATCAGTGCCAAATGCACTCTCCATCAGTGCCACATGGACTCACTATTGGTGCCACATGGACTCGCCATCAGTGCCACATGGACTCACCATCAGTGCCACATGGACTCACTATTGGTGCCACATGGACTCTCCATCAGTGCCACATGGACTCACTATCGGTGCCACATGGATAACATGTGCACATGGACTCACCATCAGTGCCACATGCACTGTCCATCAGTGCCACATGGACTCACTATCGGTGCCACATGGACTCACCATCAGTGCCACATGGACTCACCATCAGCGCCAGTGTTTTACCTGTATAATATGCAAGAAAAATGGCACGGAGGAATCAATCTATCTTTTTTATTTAGTCATAGGGAACATTTAATTACCCTATCTGTAGTCCAAAGTCCTATAGCAATACTGCAAAAAATAATTCAAACACACATGTACCATGGGACCAATCTTTGAAAATGAATCATTATTGAAGTTATAAACACAAAGAGCAGAACATACAAATATACATAAATATAAACATACACATCACAAACATTTATAGACCAACACCTAAATGCAACGAATCAAAGATGCAAATACCCAAATATGTCTCTGCTGATTAGTGTTCACGCACTTGATGTGAGTGATACACTATGAGGCAGTCTTCTAAGCACATGAGGTTACAACACCTCTATACCCATTTATCTAGTGTGCTTAACTTCTGAAATCACAATTTCCGTAATTAAACAGACTCCTCTCGTTAAAACTGTCGACGCGGATGCGTTTCAGCCTCCAATTTCTTCTTGGCCTCCTCAGGACAAGGGTAATGGAACCAACGTGTTGTCATCGATAGCGATTTTTAGGACCGTATTGCAGGTATATAAAGTCCCTCAGTCACGAAGAACAAGGGGCTGAGCCCAAACACGAGGTTCAATCCCCTCTCTCTTTCGTAATGGACCCCTTGAAGAGATATCCAGTCCTAACGGGTGCTTATATGCCTCGTCTGGACACAGCCTCCTAGTTCAAAAATCATTCCATCGGTCCTACCCGTGGACGCGCATATGGTAGCCTTTTCATCGGTCCTACCCGTGGACGCGCATATAGGAGCCTTTCCATCGGTCCTACCCGTGGACGCGCACATGGGAGTCTTTCCTTCGGTCCTACCCGTGGACGCGCATATGGGAGCCTTTCCATCGGTCCTACCCGTGGACGCGCACATGGGAGCCTTTCCATCGGTCCTACCCGTGGACGCGCACATGGGAGCCTTTCCATCGGTCCTACCCGTGGACGCACACATAGCCTTTCCATCAGTCCTACCCGTGGACGCGCATATGGGAGCCTTTCCTTCGGTCCTACCCGTGGACGCGCACATGGGAGCCTTTCCTTCGGTCCTACCCGTGGACGCGCACATGGGAGCCTTTCCTCCGGTCCTACCCGTGGACGCGCACATGGGAGTCTTTCCTTCGGTCTTACCCGTGGCCGCGCACATGGGAGCCTTTCCATCGGTCCTACCCGTGGACGCGCACATGGGAGCCTTTCCTTCGGTCCTACCCGTGGACGCGCACATGGGAGCCTTTCCTCTGCGAACTTTCCCAAATTGTGCAAACTTCACTTAGGGTGGAAAGCTACAAAACACTGTGGGGCACATTTACAAGCCCCTTGCGCCACTTTTGGTCACAAAGAACAAGGGGCTGAGCCCAAACACGAGGTTCAATCCCCTCTCTCATTCCTAATGGACCCCTTGAAGAGATGTCCAGTCCTAACGGGCGCTGATATGCCTCGTCTGGACACAGCCTCCTAGTTCAAAAATCATTCCATCGGTCCTACCCGTGGATGCGCATATGGGAGCCTTTCCATCGGTCCTACCCGTGGACGCGCACATGGGTGCCTTTCCTTCGGTCCTACCCGTGGACACGCACATGGGAGCCTTTCCATCAGTCCTACCCGTGGACGCGCACATGGGAGCCTTTCCATCGGTCCTACCCGTGGACGCGCACATGGGAGCCTTTCCTTCGGTCCTACCCGTGGACGCGCACATGGGAGCCTTTCCTTCGGTCCTACCCGTGGACGCGCACATGGGAGCCTTTCCTTTGGTCCTACCCGTGGACGCGCACATGGGAGCCTTTCCATCGGTCCTACCCGTGGACGCGCATATGGGAGCCTTTCCATCGGGCCTACCCGTGGACGCGCACATGGGAGCCTTTCCATCGGTCCTACCCGTGGACGTGCACATGGGAGCCTTTCCATCGGTCCTACCCGTGGACGCGCACATGGGAGCCTTTCCATCGGTCCTACCCGTGGACGCACACATGGGAGCCTTTCCTTCGGTCCTACCCGTGGACGCGCACATGGGAGCCTTTCCTTCGGTCCTACCCGTGGACGCGCACATGGGAGCCTTTCCTTCGGTCCTACCCGTGGACGGGCACATGGGAGCCTTTCCTTCGGTCCTACCCGTGGACACGCACATGGGAGCCTTTCCTTCGGTCCTACCCGTGGACGGGCACATTCAAGCCTTTCCTTCGGTCCTACCCGTGGACGCGCACATGGGAGCCTTTCCTTCGGTCCTACCCGTGGACGCGCACATGGGAGCCTTTCCTTCGGTCCTACCCGTGGACGCGCACATGGGAGCCTTTCCTTCGATCCTACCCGTGGATGCGCACATGGGAGCCTTTCCTTCGGTCCTACCCGTGGACGCGCACATGGGAGCCTTTCCTTCGGTCCTACCCGTGGACGCGCACATGGGAGCCTTTCCTTCGGTCCTACCCGTGGACGCGCACATGGGAGCCTTTCCTTCGGTCCTACCCGTGGACGCGCACATGGGAGCCTTTCCTCTGCGAACTTTCCCAAATTGTGCAAACTTCACTAAGGGTGGAAAGCTACAAAACACTGTGGGGCACATTTAAAAGCCCCTTGCACCACTTTTGCGTCACTTTTAACTTGGGAAAAGTGACGCAAAAGTGACGCAAAAGTGGCGCAAGGGGCTTGTAAATCTGCCCCTGTGTATTTACCTGGTGGCCAAAGCCTGGAACGACCGTTCCCTACATCTCTGGACCGCCCCCATCGCTGCAGGAATTCAGGAAAGGACTCAAGACCCGGCTGTTCGAGTGAATAGAGCACCGCGAAGCAGCCAGCAATCACAGCGCCTTGAGACTCTCATGGGTGATTTGCTGCGCGTTACAAATCCTGCTTGAATTCAGGCTTGGCAGAAACCAATCTCAGATCAACTGAGTTTTTGTGAAAAGTCTACTTACAAAAAACATTTTGAGGGGAAACAGATTTAGGGGCATATCAACAACAACCGGCGATAATTATCGCTAAGTGCACTTAGCGCTAGGATAATTATCGCCGGCTAACGTGGATTTTTATTGCTGAGATAGCGTGCTATTAGCAACGCTTATCTCAAAAGCGATAAAAATCCTAGCGCTAACTGCCTAACGTGAGATTATCGCTGGAAACCCAGCGATAATCTCACGAATTGTGGCGTTAGCTTGTTGATAGGGCCTCACAAACTTAGCTAAGTCAGTCCTGAAGCAGGCGTAAGGAAAGTAGCGATAACAGGTGTTATCGCTACTTTTCTTGCCGCTATGCTTCATAGCGTGGGGCTTGATGGTAGGAGAAATGTCGCTTAGCGACATTTCTCCTATCATGTTAGGTCAGGAACGCCCACTTTGCATCTCATTAGAGATGCAAAGCTGGGCGTTAAGATTTCGTGCGCTACTGCAAGGTTTCACGCGTTAGCTAATTAGGCGATAAAATTATCGCCGCTTTTCGGCCGAAATCGGCCGCAAAAGCGGCGATAATTTTCTATCGCCTTGTTGCTGATATGCCCCTGTATGCCGGCAAAACTTCTAAGAAATGCAATAAACCTCTCCACCTTCTAACATTGCAAAGTTTATAAATCTCACAAAATTTCAAGCAAGAAAATAAACTAACCCTGCTTTGTTTTAAAATCTTGTCACTTTACGCCACATAAAAGCTGACCTACGCCCAAATATAGGAAAGATACACGTGGTTTTATTGCGGTTAAACTTAAGAGCCTGGTTTAGATCTCGGCGGATGACTTTTAAAACGCACTTTCACATTTATTTATCATATCTAAATTATTCGGTGTGATTAAATAACGCTCACATAATAAAGAGACCTTGTCAAAGCACTGATAAAAACAGAATATGACGACAAATTTGTGAAAACCGTGAATGGAACACTGCCCGTATGCCTCTGACGTCAGCTCCTTGTTGTTTGACGTGTAAATGGAACTGTCATGATGCATCAACAGTGATTTTAACTTGACCCCTTGACCCAAACTCCACGGAGCTGAGGAGAACTCTCTAGAGTGGACCATTCAAAGTCGGGGGGGGGGATGGGGGGGAGGGGGGGATGGGGTTCAGTTGAATGTTAAACACTTTCCCGATGCCCAGAGATATATATGCTTGAAGCGTCACATCCTAGCTTTTAGTACAGTGCATTGTTCATCAGCGCCCAGTTACATTGCCGGAGAAGCGTGTGTATGTTCCCAGTTAGCGCTGTGCACTGGTCCATGCCCACCTGGCCTGCTGTGTCCACTCTGCGTGGTCTCCTGCTGATGTTTTTAAAGTGCCTGTCTGCTCTTCATCCTGTGACAGAATCACCCGTGCGGGACCTCCCTGCCCACAGGTGGTCGCACTTTAAATGTCAGTCAAGAGACAGGAGTGGTGTCTTCGCCCCGCCCCCTTAGTGCCTGTTGGACGGCAGTGCGCACTTCAGAGGCTGTGGTGACGGATGACGTCACTAGCTTCTTGATGTAGGGTCATAGGGTCACAAGCTGCCTCAGTGAGTGACTGCCTAGGAGCCACACTCACCTTCTGCCATGCATTCCTCCAGCAAGGGGCGCAGGGCTTCTGTGCTGTGACATGCGCAGTGTGCCCATCAGAGGCTTTGGTAACAGATGACGTCAATTGCATCTTGATGTATGGTCACAAGCTGCCTCAGTGAGTGACTGCCTAGGAGCCACACTCACCTTCTGCCATGCATTCCTCCAGCAGGGGGCGCAGGGCTTCTGTACTGCATACATGCCAACATTTCAGAAGAGCAAAGTGGGAGATTTTTTAGAAAAAATCGGGAGAATGGGGCCTTGAATGGGGTTACTGTCATGTATGGGCCTTGGAAGTGTGCTGCTGCAGGATCGGATATTTGAAACGCAAATGCACGTTTTTTTCTTCCCTTTCAGAAGCATGGAGCACAATGGCAGGCAGAGAGAGGGTGATGCAAGTGTTGTGCACTGGCCTGGCAGGTTGCTGGCAGTGCATACACCACTCCGCCCCCCCCCCCCTCCCCTGTGTGGCAGCTCCGGCTAAAACAGCTTCCCGGGCACACACACAGCCGCCCGAGTACTTCACAGGTCTTTAAAAGACCATTCGCTTGTTAATGGGGCTTTGTTGGTTTTTCACCCCTTCTAGAGCCCCCGCATCACCACTCTGAGTATTGTTGCAATAGTTAGCACGTTACACAATACCAAGCCCTGTCAGCCGAAACCCGAGGAATGCCGTTGGCCGCGTCCCACGCAGGGGGACATTAGCAGGTCAGCCCTCTAGTGGCCACCCGTCGGAGCCTCCCCCCCCCCTTTGTTCCTCCTCTCGTGAGGCAGCGCCTGGGGAGGGGAGGCCCCAATCAATGGCCCTGCTGGGGGAGGCGGGCCACTGGGCTTGGCGGGGCCAGGTCTATTTATGCCTCCCGCCTCCGTAGATCACCCTCTGCTTCCTGTTTCTCTCCTGGCCGCGCAAGAGATTCGGAAACAGAGCTGGTGGAACCACACAGGAGGTTTCATAGGTGACAGCAAACCATACTGTTGGAAAAAACAATTAATAAAAAAGAAATTACACTAGTTTGAAATTAATTAAATGGAAGTCAACAAGTTTTACGATATTGTGGACCAATAGTTTTTTGTAATAATAGGGGAATGGATATTCATTTGCAGAAAACCAAATACATGGTGTTCAATGCAGGTAATAGCACCCGGCCAAATGTGTTTTGTTTTTTTAAGGAGTTTTATATGGTGCAAACTAGACCCGAGAAATCGGGTATCAGTGCGTTTTACACGAGCACCAGTTGTGTTACAGAAGGACACATTCATTTTTGTTAGAAACGGGGAGATTCAGTGATTTGCTCAGAATCACAGGATATTGAGCGTCGTCGCCGAGACACGAACCCGGTTCCCCATGTGCGAGGTCGACCGCTCTAGCCGTGAGGCTACATCCTCTACCCAGTACAAAAGCACAACCTCTGATCTGGCCTATCGTTGTTTTCACGAAAACACCATTGCCCCCATAAGCAAACAATTTTTCACATATGGTTATTACTTTAGATTTTTTTTTTTTTAAGATGATTTATTTTTTGTTATACAAAGCAAAATTATCTATTCTCAATTATTTTTTTAGTATTTATGTGAACATAGAAACATATTTAGACATCAATTAAACAATTTCTTTGCTTATGGGGGCAATGGCATTTTTGTGAGTACTTACCATAGTGAAAACAACGATAGGTCAGATCAGAGGTTGTGCTTTTGTACTGTTTTTCTTCCCCCGCCTCTTGGAGCTCGAAGTAACTGGGGGATACCTCTTCTTACATTACATCCTCTCCCCAACCTCGTTTAGTTGGGAAACCCCTTGAGAGTGTGTCCATTTTTGAATATCTTGGAATCATGATCACAGAATAAATTGACTGGGGTGCTCAAATTAAGAAAGCAAGCTTAAAGCTGGCGCAGACAACGGGGGGTCTGGCAAAGGTATACAGGAGTTGATCCATAAGTCTGTTGGTGGAAATTTATAAAGCTCAAGCAAGGGGTGCTGCACTGTATGGAGCTGAAATTTGGGGTCTCCTTCCATCTGGCTCTACAGCAAAAATTGAGAATTCCTTCGTCAGGCAACTAGTGGGCCTTTCCCCAAACTCCCCACGTACATCGCTTCGTATGGACCTTGGGAGCCGCTCTTAGACCTCTTTTATTCTGGCGACGACTGTGGAGTACCCCAGATTAGGCAGTTTACAGGGAAGAGCTGAGTAAGGTGTTGAGCTTACATGGTGCGAGCAAATTATCACGGTTGGCTTACATTAAGAACTCTTTTGTGGCCATGGGAAGGGGCAACTTCTGGAATAATGGAGAAGAAATCTGTTCGATAACATCCAGGAAGGACCTGATACAGAGCTAGAGGGAGCATAAACAGGCCCGGTTACAGGGGAGCACCATGTCTGGCTCACTGGCTACCGTGCTTTTAGAAATATAAGATCATTACAGACTAGAGCCGGCCCTGGATGATGTCCAGCCGGCCCTTGCCAAGAAGTTATATCTGCAGTTTAGGCATGGGGTACTCCCGCTGCGCGCTTTTACAAACAAACGGGCGGGTTCATCCAATTTAGGGTGTCCGGCCTGCAGCAATGCAGCGGAGACGGAATATCATGTAATATTTTTCTGACAAGGAGACAAGAAGGCGAGCCACCGAAGACTTTTACAGTTATGCCGAAATCTAGGATCTAAGCACTGCATTGAGGTTTTTAAAATACTGAAATATGACAGCCACAGCCCATTGTGTTTTCAATACCACGTTTCTTGTTTTCTCTGTGGTGTGTACGTAGAGCTATCCTAAAGACGAGCCTATAGGTTCTGCCTGACCATTCTATCATATTTTATTACCTGGGCCTGGTACATTTTTAACAAGTATGAACGTTTTTTAAGACGTTTAAATGAATATTTTTGAATCAAATTATGTTGTATACTTTGTTTTTGTACCTTCTTATTTGCATATCATTTTTAATTTGATTACGTGGCGGATTTGATGTTAGTAATATGAATTCTGGTGTCTGAAAAATTGCTAGGGCTTTAATACTGCTCATGTATTGCACACGCAGCTTAATGGATCTTATACCCATAGGACAATTTTAGGATCTTGGAGGGTAGCATGCTGGGTAGTAGATTGTTTTATGTAATACCAATGCAATGCACACTTACTTTTTGAGTTATTCTGCCCCTTATTTAGACCAATTATAGCTTTTATCTTTTAGAAAGAAAAATGTAATTGGATGAAATGTATTGTATTTTTATCTGTGCTTTTATGGTCATATTGACTGAAAAAAGATTTGTTGATGATGATGATGAAAATAGAACAGGGAAAGAAGGAAACAATATTGTCAGGGAGGGTGAAAAGAACGAGGAATGGTTGAATGATTGGCTGGATGAATGAGTATGTGCATGAATGAGTGGTTGAAAAGATGAGTGGATGATAGGTTATGGACAGGTGAAAGAATGGCAAAGTAACAGGATGGATGGATGGATAAATGAGTGAGTGAGTGAATAGACAGGTGGATGGGCAGGTGAAAAGATGACAGGGTCAAGGGGTGGATTGCTGGATAGGTGGATGGACAGTTAAAAGAGTACCAGAGTAAAGGGATGTATGATGGATGAGTGTGTGAGAGTAAAAGGATGGCAGAGTAAAGCAGTAAATGGATGAGTGGGTGAATAGATGAGTGAATGGATGGCAGAGTGGATGGGTGGATGATGGATGGCTGGCATGTTGGATAATTGGCAGAGTGGGAGGATGGCAGGGTGGATAGATGAATGGTTTGTTGGATGGATGGCAGAGTGGATGGATGGATGGCTGGTTGGATGGATGGATGGATGGATGGATGAATGGATGGATGGGTGGCAGAGTGGATGGATTGTAGAGTGGCTAGATGAATGGTAGACTAGATGGCTGGGTGGATGGGTGGATGGATGGATGGATTACAGAGGGGATGCATGGATGGATGGCAGAGTGGCTGGATGGGTGGCTGGTTGGATGGATGGATGGCAGAGTGGATAGATGGATGGCAGAGTGGATGATGGATGGATGGGCGAGTGGATAGATGGTAGAGTGGATAGATGGCTGGTAGACTAGATGGATGGAAGGATGGATGGCAGAGTTGATGGCTCGGTGGATGGATGGATGGATGGATTACAGAAGGGATGCATGGATGGATGGCAGAGTGGATGGATGGGTGGCTGTTTGGATGGATGGATGGCAGAGAGAATAGATGGTAGAGTGGATAGATGGCTGGTAGACTAGATGGATGGAAGGATGGATGGCACAGTTGATGGCTGGGAGGATGGGTGGATGGATGGATGGATTACAGAAGAGATGCATGGATGGATGGCTGAGTGGATGGCTGGGTGGATGGGTGGATGGATGGATGGATTACAGAAGGGATGCATGGATGGATGGCAGAGTGGATGGATGGGTGGCTGGTTGGATGGATGGATACCAGAGTGGATAGATGGATGGTAGAGTGGATGGGTGGATGATGGATGGATGGCAGAGTGGATAGATGGTAGAGTGGATAGATGGCTGGTAGACTAGATGGATGGAAGGATGGATGGCAGAGTTGATGGCTGGGTGGATGCATGGATGGATGGCAGAGTGTATGGACTGATGGACGAATAGCAGAGTGGGTGGATGGCAGAATGGATTGAACGAAGACTGTAGGGATGGATGGATAGCAGAGTAGATGGAGAGATCGATGGATGGCAGATTGGTGAAATGGATGGAATGTGGAAAGACTGAATGGTAGATGCATGGATGGAAGAGACACAGAAGCTGTTCTAGGGAGGGCTCAGCTCACTTGCTTCGCTTGCTTGGTAGCATCAGCGCTTTAGTTCGAAGTGGGGGCTATTTTCATTTTCTGCAACTCCCTTGCATGTAATTATTGTTTGGTACTGATGGAGCAACATTATTGTCACAAAACCCATGTTGGCCTTGTTTCTAAGAGATAAAAGATTTGAGTTTTGAAAAAAAGTCTATGAATCAATACGTTACGAAAGTTTGCAGCGTGATATCTGTCCGTAACAAAGTGACCTCAAATTCTGTCTGTCTGTAGTTTATGGAAGGTCGAGAGGGGTTGGCACGATCATTTTGCTTGAGGTACAATTTTGACTGAATCTCAGAGGCTTTTTCCCCAAGAAGTGCCCTTTTTATTTCAAAGTTTCAAAGCCAGGCAAAGCATACGATGGTGGCTTTAGAGAGTCCACTGCACTCTGTCTTTACACCTGGGTATGGCTGTCTATGGTGGTGGCATTCTTTGAAAGTAGCCTGGTGCACTGTCCATGGGCTGCTGGACCTCTCACCCCACAAGGCTTCCTAGTGATGAACCAGTGGTGGCAGGCAGGTGAGGGAAAAGTATGTGAAAACCGCCTGGTACTCTTCAGCTCAGCGGTGGGCAGGCTCTTGGTGGGCAGATGGAAAGAAGTTGTGGGAAATGTACTAGCAAGTGGTGCTTCTGTGAAAATACTACCCCAGCAACATTGGTGAAAACATTGACACATTTTACGGTATAAGGAGGCGAGTGAGTTTCCCAAGAGGGTTTCATGGCTCTCAAATGGGCATTGGTGTCTTGTCCATTTATTTTTGTTTCTTTTCATTCTTGTTCTGGAAGGTTTTTTCTCCTGTTATAAGTGTTGGACTACAAGTACCAGAATGCAAAGGGAGGCAGAGGGCTATATGAATTACTTACACCTCATATGGAACTTGAGAGCTCTTGTGTTTTTTTCAAACACTAAGTGACAAAGGCTGCTATTGCCAGTACATTTGGGCAAAAGCATTAGGCACAACTTTGTAGGATTTGAAGCTCTAAGGGGATTGTTTGGTTGGTTCTCATCCATGAAATGTATTTAAGGGCATAGCTAATGGAGGGGGCGTTTGGGGTGTGACCCCGCCCAAATAAATGCATTCATGGCTTGGTAGTGGGGTTTGGAGGCCCTGGGTTGGGTCTGCTATCTGTGTGTCCGTTTTTTGCTCATAGTGAGCCAAGAAAGAAAGAGAAAACAGTGAACTTTGATGTAAACGGGAGGAAATGAGAGACAGAGACACCAATCTTGTGGCTGAATTTCGAAATGTAGAACTATATAACCTGGATTCAATACCGGCTTCCCTGCTTGCTCAAATTGTGTGATCCTAGGCAAATATTTTATTTCCCAGAACCTCTTTTTTCTTTACTATCACATATGTAGCTCCATCTATAATAAGAATCTAGGACAGGTTTAGGGTTTACTTGACTACGGACTTTCCTCTTAGATCACTAATGGCTCTGCCGTTGGGGGTGAGCCATGAAGGGCCCTAAAAACTATCGCTGTTAGTAAATGTCTGTCTGTGCAGTGATATAATTTTATGTACCAAGAACTGCATGTTTAAGACAGTCCGTTTTTGGATACTGAAGTCTAGTGTGTATTTACTTTCTGTTTGTTGCATGTAATGGAAGTTTGGCATAGTCATGCCTCGGTTTGACTCGTGCATGGACTTTTAGAGCCAAGCAAGACCCGAGGCTCATCTCTGCTCACCCTGTTCATTGGCCTGCGTGCCCTCCTCTGTTTGCGACTTGGGCTCAGTGCATGGGTCATCGGTCACTTGATAAAATGATTTGTAAAAGGTGAGACTAGAAGCACGGAGCCCCGCCCACAGGCACCGATCTCACAACCCTGCCTTCTTTTCGCAGAGACGAAGAAGAGTGCGTGCAGCGAGAATGCATTTGAAATCAGTGGTCCTGGGGCTGGGGCTCCAGGCCGATGACCTCACCATTGGCCTTAATCGGGAGGGCCACAGAGGACTACCAGGCCGATGGGACAGGCAGAGGCGTCACTTCAGCGGGGGTGTTTGGGGCGTCATACCCCTCAAATGCATTCTTGGTTTGGTGTGGGGGCCCTAAGATGGGTCTTCTGTGTGTGCATCAGATTTTCTCATTTCAATTAGAAGTTTTAACTTGTTCATATTTTGCATCAAAATCTTAAAAATACATATAATGAGCAGTTTACAAAAAAGTGAATCTGCAGCCGGAGAAGCGCTCCTTGGATGGGATGAAGGCTTGCAAATAGCCTTACCAATGGCCATCGCGGGGTGGCATTCCAGCCCATCGTTTCTTTTGCCAACTGTGTCACTCTAGACCAAGGCTCACCAAACGCAAACCAATACTGACCCTGGTCATCATGCAAACAGCCTATCCGGATCCTTGCTCATCTCACCCCTCCGCCCTGCCGCCCACTGCTTTGTTACTTGGGAAATTTCCGATTCGCACTCCCCGAATCTCACTGACTAAGCTACACCCCTGAGAATCTCCTCCGAAGCCCGAGCTGTCGCCCTCCGCACTGCGCTCACCCTTAAACGATGAGGCCAAAATGATGAAGTCTGCCGTGTAATGACAACTAATGCTGCTGCCTTAACCTTTGACCTTCGCCCTGTGGTCAGGTGACAGCTGCTCCATCACTATAGACAGCAGGCCGGCGTCCATGGGATGTCGCAGCTCTTGTGTAACTCATAAATACAAGATCCCTCCCTGGCAATGGCTAGTGGTAGACCAGCCTGAGGCTGGCATATGAGATTAGATATTATTATGTTATTAAAATACATAGCGCAGGGTGGAAGGCACCGGGCGTGGTGATGGAGTAAAGAATAGTTTGAGAGGGACCCCTAAACCAAAGGGACAGGGCTCCGTATTAGACTGTCAAATCTACAAATATTCCCTTTGGCATCCAACCTTACCCGGGGTCACTGTCACTAAAGTTTCACAATGGCAGACACTCTGAAAGTCTGTTCCAACTCATACCACATGCAGACGACCCC
This sequence comes from Triturus cristatus, assembly GCF_964204655.1. Lineage (NCBI taxonomy): Eukaryota > Metazoa > Chordata > Amphibia > Caudata > Salamandridae > Triturus > Triturus cristatus. Next base: position 1,224,098,189 of record NC_140593.1, read on the forward strand.
CCACAGGGAAAATATATAGTGCTTCAGAATCATTGACCGTATCCAAAATGTAATGTAAAAATTAAGAGACATGCAATATAAACATATCTTTAAAATACAATCCATAGACAGAATAAAACCGTATTCAGTGACACATTGGTAAAATTGTAGCAACATATAAATTACACACACAAATACAGAAGAGAGAACAGACAAGACAATACACTTTGGCACTAATCCATCAGCTAATTTGTGCAAATATTCAGTACAGACCCGTGATCAATATATGTTGGAGCCGGCCTCGTGGCGCGGTCCTGTTCCCCCTCGCTAAGCCGCACGAGGTCCCCTGCACCTCGGGGCTCCTCCATTTTGGATTACACGTGACCCTACGCACCTGCCTACGTGACCCCGCTCCACCCTGCCTCGGTCCCAGCGAGGCCCGACATCGAGGCGCCAACCCCTGGCCAGGGGGATACCACGTGAACACTTCCCACTCCCGGCGGAGGGCAGTATCGATGGGACCCCCAACCGTCTTTCCACACCTAGGTGCGATCGCCCCACAGCTCTCTGGGGCCTGGCGCCTCTCCTGCTGGGCGTCTGGCCGCTCCCAACCCGGCCTCTCCGCCCCCCCCCGGGCGCAAGGGTCCGGACATCAAAGGGCTCCAGACCTATATCTGGGGCGACCTGGCAACAAGACGGCAGTTGTATCCCGGAGTCAAGAGCCCTGCTGATCGGATCGCGGCTGACCCTACGGAGAAAGACTCATCCTGGAACCACGCTCTGAGCCCTGCTGACTACGTCGCGGCTCCACCGTGCTTAAAGACCTTCACGAACCTTTGGGGCCCTGCTGACGCTGTCGCGGCCCGACCTTGTTGAGACTTACCATCAGAGCCCAGCTGACCTCGTCGCGGCTCGACTGAAGCAGACCTACCACTGGAGCTCTGCTGACTGTGTCGCGGCTTGACCCAAGCGGAACTACCACCCGAGCCCTGCAGACACCGTCGCGGCTCTCCACGTCCGAGCTGCTTGGAGACCAGCACGCAAGGTCCGGCGCAGAGCCTCTCCGTACCAGGCTGGTACTAAGACTGTCCCTACAAAGACATTGAGACTCTTTCGGGATCACTCGATCCTACTGTAAATATATTGAATGTGCTACCATTGATAAAGTACCGAGATAAGCAACTGATACGGAGTCCTGTGTGGTGGCGTTACTGGGCTTAGTACGATCACAGGAGAAGGACCTCTCCTAGGAGGCTTCTCAGCGGCGCTCGGCTCTACCTTTGCGGTAGGAAGGTGCCCCGGAGTGGTCCCCCCGACTCCCCGGTGGTCCTCCCTCCAACATTTGGTGGCCAGCAACGGGATCCGAGCCAGACGCAATCGTACAGGCAAGTAACGCACCCGCTGCCTAACCAGACGGAAAAAGAGAGAGAACCATGAGCAGCCAAGAAACAACCGTGGCCGCAACCTTCCAGCCAGAAAGGCTGGAAGAATACACCCACAAATAACTGAAACAATTCTGCAAGGACAAAGGGATCCCAACCACAGGATTGGGCACCAAGGAAGAAATGCAGAAAGCCCTGAAAGCCTGGGCAGAATCCGAGGCCACTCCACCCCGAGTCGAAGGGACCTCGGCCCGGGACGGAAACCTGCCACCGACCATAACCCCGACAGATGGGGGGCGAAGCATCCCGGAAGCCGGCCTATCCCACGAAGAAATGCGAGAACGGGAGAGGGTCCGGACACACGAATTGGAACTCGCACGACTCCGGCTGGACGGTGAACTCCTGCTGGCGGAGAAAAAATTAGCCTTAGAGCAACTACGGCTGCAGGAGGAAATCGAAGAAAAGAAATGGCATCGAGAACTAGAAGAGAAACGACTAACCCTCGAGCACGAGAGGGGCCTCAAGGAACTCGAACTGAAATCCAAAACGGGGGAGACCAGCACCCCCGGAGCCCGGGACGCTCTGCCACTGACCTAGCCAAAGGTTCATATCCCCAAGGATGTCGTCAAGGAATACTACAAAAACGACGACATCCAGCAGTGGTTCCGAGCCTACGAGGTAGCCATGACCTCCCATCGGGTACCCCGGAAGGATTGGGGTGCCGGCCTATGGGGGAGGTTCCTCAGTGAGGGCCGGGATACCCTGCTGCAACTCCCCGACGCAGTGATTGCATCATACGACCACATGAAAGAAGCCCTACTCACCCGCTACGGACTATCAGCCGAGATGTACCGGCAGCGCTTCCGGGACTGCAAGAAGCTCCCCGGTACCACATGGGTCGAATACGTGGACTTCTTCAGCAGGGCCTTTGAAGGGTGGATAAAAGGGAGCAAGGTCACCTCGTACAATGAACTGTTCAACCTCATTGTCTGGGAGCACCTCGCAAACAACTGCTTTGTCAAACTAAGGCAACACCTCCTGGACAGTAAGCTGACCGAGCCCCGGAAGCTCGCCGCAGAAGCCGACCGATGGGTCAACACCCGGGTCCCCCGGAACCCCGTGGGGGACTACCAACGGAGTGCCACGGGACCTCCTCGCCAGCGGGGCGGAGGAGGGGGGTCCCACCGCAGCCGAGAATTCCCGGCCGGGCCGCCCAGAAGCCCGCCACGAGGCCAAGCCGCCAACCACACGTCCCCGACACTGGTCCGTAGGGGGACCCCCATCGCCAGGCCTTGACCCCGACCAACAGTGACCTGCTTCGGCTGCCAACAGACAGGCCACTATGCGAGCGACCCGGCCTGCCCCGTGAACCGACGAAACGGGACCGCTGGGCCCCCTCCCCGACAAATAGCCGCCGCAGCCCTGGGGGAAGGAGAAGAAGAGGAGGAAAACCGCGACGACGGGTCCCCCGAGTGGGAACCGGCTGCCATGTCACTCGTATGCCTGGGCTCCCGAGAAATGGTGCCCCGAGCGGCCATCCCAAGCAACACCCAGAAGCACCAGCAGTGGGTCACCATCAATGGACAACGGGCCGAAGCCCTCCGGGACACTGGGGCCAGTGTGACCGCTGTCCGCTGCCACCTGGTGACCCCCGAACAGATCCTGCCGCATGTCCTATGCCCTGTCCGGACCGCGGACAACACCGAAAGCATGTGCCGGATGGCCAGGATCCCCTTCGAGTGGGGAGGAGTGTCCGGCACCCTAAAAGTAACTGTCCGCGACGACGCCCCAGTGGACTGCCTCCTGGGGAACGACCTAGAGAGCTCCCCCTGGGCCCAGGTGGAGCGCCGAGAGCATCTGGGGATGCTAGGGCTGCCCGAGTGGGCCTGCGCCACCACCCGGTCCATGACCGCCCCACCCGCCGCTGCGGCGGCCCCCGACGAGCCTACGGGTCAAGAACTGCCACCCTCCTCCGGCACGGAGGAGCCTGACGATGAGGCCGGGCCATCCGAACTTTCCCCCGACGAGGCCGCCTCCCTCAGCAAGATCCCCGAGCTGGCCCAGTGGCGCCACGACGGGGGCCCCACCCGCGAACAATTCCAGCAAGAGCAGAAGGCCTGCCCATCCCTCGAGGGGGCCCGACAGCAAGCGGCCGCCCAGGCCTCGGGGGACCCCACGGGAACCCACTGGATCTATTGGGACAATGACTTGTTGTATAGCGAGCAGAAAGTCGCCGAACTGGGAGCCAGCCGGGTGTTGGTGGTTCCCCTCCGATTCCGAGAGTTCCTCCTGAACCTGGCGCATGACGTGCCCCTCGCCAGACACCTCGGGCGAGACAAAACCTACAGCCGCCTAGTGACCCATTTCTATTGGCCCCGAATGCAGAAAGACGTGGACCACCACTGCCGGTCCTGCCAGACCTGCCAGGCTAGCGGGAAGACTGGGGGTCGGGTCAAGGCCCCCCTCCAACCGTTTCCAGCCGTCCACACCCCGTTCGAACGAGTAGGGATCGACATCGTGGGGCCCCTCGACCCCCGAACCGCCCTGGGACACCGCTTCATCCTGGTACTGGTCGACCACGCCACCCGATACCCCGAGGCCATCCCGCTCCGCACTGTGACAGCTCCAGTGGTGGGCCGGGCCCTGATGGGCATCTTCTCCAGGGTGGGGTTCCCCCGAGAAGTGGTGAGCGACAGGGGTACGAACTTTATTTCGAAGTACATGAGATCCCTCTGGCAACAATGTGGGGTCACCTACAAATTCACCACCCCTTACCACCCCCAGGGGAACGGACTGGTCGAGCGGTTCAATAGAACCTTGAAGGGGATGATCAAGGGCCTGGAAGAGCCCCTGAGGAGGAGATGGGACGTCCTGCTGCCCTGCCTCCTGTTCGCCTACCGAGAGGTACCACAGAAATCACTGGGCTTCAGCCCCTTCGAACTGTTGTATGGGCACCCCATCCGAGGGCCCCTCAGCCTGGTCAAGGAGGGCTGGGAGGCGAACGTCCCAGATGCCCCCCCCAACGTCTACCGGTACCTCCTGGCCCTGCGGAACCAGACTCGGAAGTTCCGGGCCCTGGCAGAAGCCAACCTCGAAGCCAGCCAAGAAGACATGAAACGCTGGTATGACAAAAATGCCTCGACCATCGAGTTCGAGCCGGGCCAGCAAGTCTGGGTCATGTCGCCCGTGGACCCCTGCGCCCTGCAGGACAAGTGGACCGGGCCCTTCAAGGTGCTTGAGAGGAAGAGCCCCGTCACCTACCTGGTCGACCTGGAGTCCCCAAGGAACCCCCTCCGGGTCCTACACGCCAACCGGCTCAAGCCCCACTTTGCCCGAACCGAACTAAGCCTGCTGCTGGCTACCGACGATGGGGGCGAAAGCGACTCCGAGGTCATCGGGCCAAGACGGCTCCTTGGAGGGCGTCCACCTCTCCGCCACCCTGACCCCAGAACTGCGCCATGACTGCCGGAAGCTGCTGCAGCCCTTCGCTGCCCTCTTCTCTCTCACGCCCGGGGTGACCCCCTGGTGCGTCCACGACGTGGACACCGGGGACAGCCCCCCTGTGCGCCACCGCGCCTACAGGGTACCCGACCGAGTCCGAGCCTGCATACAGACCGAGGTCTCCAAGATGCTCGCCCTCGGAGTCATCGAGCCCTCCGACAGCCCGTGGGCCAGCCCTGTGGTCTTGGTGCCGAAGGCCGCCGCCCCCGGCACCCCCCCGGAACTCAGATTTTGTGTAGACTACAGGGGCCTGAACGCAGTCACCAAGACCGATGCCCACCCCCTGCCACGGGCAGACGAGCTGATCGATCGCCTAGGGGCCGCCCGCTACCTAAGCACCTTTGATCTCACCGCTGGGTACTGGCAGATCAAGCTCACCCCCGGCGCCCAAGAACGATCCGCTTTTTCCACCCCCGATGGGCACTACCACTTTCGGGTGATGCCCTTCGGTATGAAGAACGCCCCAGCGACCTTCCAGAGGCTGGTGAACAAGGTCCTGGCCGGGCTAGAAGCTTTCAGCGCGGCCTACCTCGACGACATTGCAGTCTTCAGCAACCACTGGGCCGCGCACCTAGGACACCTCGGAGAAGTCCTGGCCGCTCTCCAAAGGGCCGGGCTCACGATTAAGGCCAGCAAATGCCAGATCGGTCAAGGATCTGTGACCTATCTGGGCCATCAGGTGGGGAGTGGCCAGGTGGCGCCCCTCCAGTTAAAGGTCGATGCCATCCAGGCGTGGGAGCCCCCCGCAACCCAAACAGCTGCCCGGGCCTTCTTAGGCCTCACAGGCTACTACCGGCGATTTATCAAGGATTATGGCAGTATTGTGGGGCCCCTCACGGAGCTCACTTCCAAGAAGCAGCCCAAGGCGGTGCACTGGACGCCCCGCTGTCAGACCGCGTTCGAAGCCCTCAAGGCGGCCATGTGCGCTGCCCCTGTGCTACAGGCCCCTGACTACTGCAAGGAATTTGTGGTTCAGACCGATGCCTCTGAGTACGGGGTTGGGGCGGTCCTCTCCCAGATGGACACCGAGGGTCTCGACCGACCGGTGGCCTTCATCAGCCGCCGACTGCTGCCACGAGAACAGAGGTGGAGCACCATCGAGCGGGAGGCCTTCGCTGTGGTATGGGCTCTCAAGAAGCTCCGGCCCTACCTTTTCGGCACCCACTTCCGAGTCCAAACTGACCACCGGCCCCTGCGGTGGCTAATGCAAATGCGGGGCGAGAACCCCAAGTTGTTGCGATGGTCCATCTCGCTGCAAGGGATGGACTTCACCGTGGAGCACCGGCCCGGCAACGACCACGCCAATGCCGACGGCCTGTCCAGATTCTTCCGCCTCGGCGAGGAGAACCCCCAAGGAGATGGGTGACTCTCCCTGCCTTCAGCTGGGGGGGGACACGTGTTGGAGCCTACCACTGGAGCCCTGCTGACTGTGTCGCGGCTCGACCCAAGCGGAACTACCACCCGAGCCCTGCAGACACCGTCGCGGCTCTCCACGTCCGAGCTGCTTGGAGACCAGCACGCAAGGTCCGGCGCAGAGCCTCTCCGTACCAGGCTGGTACTAAGACTGTCCCGCTACCCTGTCCCTACAAAGACATTGAGACTCTTTCGGGATCACTCGATCCTACTGTAAATATATTGAATGTGCTACCATTGATAAAGTACCGAGATAAGCAACTGATAAGGAGTCCTGTGTGGTGGTGTTACTGGGCCTAGTACGATCACAGGAGAAGGACCTCTCCTAGGAGGCTTCTCAGCGGCGCTCGGCTCTACCTTTGCGGTAGGAAGGTGCCCCGGAGTGGTCCCCCCGACTCCCCGGTGGTCCTCCCTCCAACAATATATAATTCTCATCTATTGTGCCGGTATGTTCCGCAAATTCAAATTTAGCCTTATGTATATGTCGACGCGTTTCGGTGGTATCCAGTAGATTCTAACCACCTTTTTCAAGACACTTATATCTCTCTTTAGTCAGTTTTGATCATTGGCACCCCATGGGCCTCTTTCCAAGACCCTGCTGTATATATATTAGTCACACCTCTGGTGCTGTCACTTCCTCTCCAGGAGTTGTTTTCACCAGGGGAGGTGGTCACTGGTTGGATGAAGGGTGCTTTAGTTTCTACCTGTCTCTAGCCTTGCACTGCTGCTTCACAGAGCCGGTGCATGTCTGGCACACTGTGGGGGGTGCTGCTGGCACAGAGTGCTGGAGTGCAAGGAATGCACCAATCACAGCAAACCTGACGTCATCACATGGAGGTTGGCTGGTTTCTACCAACAACACTGTCAAATAAGGCACCCTGTATCTCAGTTTTCACATAAACAAGCTAAAAACGAACAGGTTCTGAGAGGGCACTACTGAAATATTCCAGTACTTTCATGGCGTGACAAGCAAACCAGACACCCCCCACCCAAGACTATAGCAGGCTCGTGCACCCTAACAACATTTTGTGAAGATGATCCCAAAACGTTTCCTCCTATTTACCACACACTATTTGCCTAAAATGTCTTAAACCCCAACGGTGGCGCAGGCAGTTCTGAAAGCGCATCCCCACCAGCCCATGGTTTAACCCCAACGGTGCACAGGCAGTTCTGAAAGTGCATCCCCACCAGCCCATAGTTTAACCCCAACGGTGCACAGGCAGTTCTGAAAGCGCATCCCCACCAGCCCATAGTTTAACCCCGAGGGTGGCGCAGGCAGTTGTGAAAGCGCATCCCCGCCAGCCCATAGTTTAACCCCAACGGTGCACAGGCAGTTCTGAAAGCGCATCCCCGCCAGCCCATAGTTTAACCCCGAGGGTGGCGCAGGCAGTTCTGAAAGTGCATCCCCGCCAGCCCATAGTTTAACCCCAAGGGTGGCGCAGGCAGTTCTGAAAGCGCATCCCCACCAGCCCATAGTTTAACCCCAAGGGTGGCGCAGGCAGTTCTGAAAGCGCATCCCCACCAGCCCATAGTTTAACCCCGAGGGTGGCGCAGGCAGTTCTGAAAGCGCATCCCCGCCAGCCCATAGTTTAACCCCGAGGGTGGCGCAGGCAGTTCTGAAAGCGCATCCCCACCAGCCCATAGTTTAACCCCGAGGGTGGCGCAGGCAGTTCTGAAAGCGCATCCCCACCAGCCCATAGTTTAACCCCAAGGGTGGCGCAGGCAGTTCTGAAAGCGCATCCCCACCAGCCCATAGTTTAACCCCAAGGGTGGCGCAGGCAGTTCTGAAAGCGCATCCCCACCAGCCCATAGTTTAACCCCAAGGGTGGCACAGGCAGTTCTGAAAGCGCATCCCCACCAGCCCATAGTTTAACCCCAAGGGTGGCGCAGGCAGTTCTGAAAGCGCATCCCCACCAGCCCATAGTTTAACCCCGAGGGTGGCGCAGGCAGTTGTGAAAGCGCATCCCCACCAGCCCATAGTTTAACCCCAAGGGTGGCGCAGGCAGTTCTGAAAGCGCATCCCCGCCAGCCCATAGTTTAACCCCAAGGGTGGCGCAGGCAGTTCTGAAAGCGCATCCCCGCCAGCCCATAGTTTAACCCCGAGGGTGGCGCAGGCAGTTGTGAAAGCGCATCCCCGCCAGCCCATGGTGTATCAGAGCTGGGATCCCCATCTCTGCATCTCACTTTTGTTCTAGTTTTTCAGTCGAGCCCTTTCCTAGAAGATTCTCGGTCATATGCCCGAGAGTCTCCAGGGGAGGGCGAGGGGCCACAAGTAAACATTACCAGGCATGCATCAGACACTGAGTATATCTCAAAGATCTACTTTAAATATGTATTTGAAAATACAATAATTTTGTCCTCAAACATCTGCTTGCCATTTTGACAAAATATATATATATTTTCAATCAAAGAAATGCTTTTCGTCCTGAAAAAATAAACTCCAGAGGTCCGAAATTGCTTAGCATGTTAATGTATAAGAATAACCCTATATTTGTACCCTGGAATGCTGAGTTTGAGTTTCAAAGAAACACGTTTGCTGCTCAAAAATCCGTATATCATATTCATCAGGATCTCCCAAAGGCCGCTGCCACCCCTGGGGGTAGATGTGGCATCACCCCCTGCCAAGGATGCCCGTAGCAAGCTAGATATTGCACCCACCAAGCCAGGCCAGCATGATACAAGGCACAGACACCACAATGTCGGGGCTATACCCAGTGAGGGTTGGCAGCGTTCATGCCACAAATCCCTGCCCCCAACATGCCAAGAACATAAAGCAACACGAGGGGGCGTCCCATCTCTCTCCTACCGTTCCCCGCCAAAGTGATTGAGAAAATCATCAACGCTCAACTCACCACCGCCCTGGAATGCAACGACTCCCTTGACCCCACACAGTTCGGCTTCAGGGCTAACCACAGCACCGAAACCGCCCTCATCGCAGCCACGGACGACATCAGATCCCTGACCGACAAGGGAGAAACAGTGGCCCTCATACTCCTGGACCTCTCCGCAGCCTTCGACACGGTCTGCCACCATACCCTGATACACCGCCTCAGCAACACCGGCATCAGAGGCAAGGCCCTGGAATGGATCATCTCCTTCCTCTCCGGAAGAACTCAGAGTCCGCCTGCCCCCCTTCAGATCTACAGCCACGGAGATCATCTGCGGCGTACCCCAAGGATCCTCCCTCAGCCCCACTCTCTTCAACGTCTACATGACCCCCCTGGCGAACATCGCACGCAAACACGGACTCGACCTCATATCCTACGCCGACGACACCCAGCTCATCTTATCCCTCACCAACAACCCCACCTCAGCAAGGACCAGACTACACGTAGGCATGAAGGAGGTAGCGAACTGGATGACAGACAGCCGGCTGAAACTGAACACAGACAAAACGGAGGTCCTCATCCTCGGCCCCACTCCCAACGCATGGGACGACTCCTGGTGGCCCCCCGCCCTAGGCAGCACTCCCCAACCCACCGACCACGCACGCAACCTCGGCTTCATCCTGGACTCATCCCTCTCCATGACCAGACAGGTTAACTCGGTGACCTCAGCATGCTTCAACACCCTCTGCATGCTCCGCAAGATCTTCCGCTGGATCCCCACCGACACCAGGAAGACCGTCACCCACGCCCTCGTCACCAGCCGCCTGGACTACGGGAACACTCTGTACGCCGGCATCACCACCAAGCTGCAGAGGAAACTGCAACGGATCCAGAACGCTGCCGCACGACTCATCCTGGACATACCCCGCCACCACCACACCTCCGGACACCTGAGGAAACTTCACTGGCTCCCAGTCAACAAGAGGATCACCTTCAGACTCCTCACCCACGCACACAAAGCCCTGCACAACCTCGGACCAAAACTCATCAACCACCGCGTCTCCTTCTACGCTCCTCCGCGCACTCTACACTCAACCGGACAAGCCCTGGCAGCCGTACCCCGCATCCGCAGAGCCACCGCCGGAGGAAGATCCTTCTCTTTCCTGGCAGCGAAGACCTGGAACTCTCTACCCAGCCACCTTCGCAGCATACCCGATCACCTCTCCTTCAGAAGGCAGCTCAAGACCTGGCTCTTTGAGCTCTGACCCCTCCCCCCCCCCCCCCCCAGCACCTTGAGACCCTTTAAGGGTGAGTAGCGCGCTTTACAAATGCGAATGATTGATTGATTGATTGATTGATTATCAGGGATGGCAGCACCATGCCATAACTGCCACAGTGAGCCAACAGATGCCACCAGTGTCTGAGGAACAGTTCTTCTTACACATGTGAGCGCAGGTACAGTGTGTACCCCAGCAGTGCAAGCTTCACTCTCACACAGAAGAGGTACTGCTCAGGTGCCAGCAGCAGTGCAAGCTTCACTCACAAACAGAAGAGGTAATGCTCAGGTACCAGCAGCAGTGCAAGCTTCACTCACACACAGAAGAGGTACTGTTCAGGTGCCAGCAGCAGTGCAAGCTTTACTCCTACACAGCTCATGCAGCAGTGCAAACCTCACTCACACACAGAGTAGGTACAGCACAGACAGGAGCAGTCCAAGCTTCACTCACACACAGAGCAGGTACAGCACATGTATCAGCAGAGCAAGCCTCACTCACACACATAGCTGGTACAGCACATGTATCAGCAGAGCAAGCCCCACTCACACACAGAGCTGGTACAGCACACGTATCAGCAGTGCAAGCCTCACTCACACACAGAGCGGATACAGCACAGACAGGAGCAGTCCAAGCTTCACTCACACACAGTGCAGGTACAGGACAGGCAGCAGCAGTGCAGGCCCCACTCACACACAGAGCAGGTACAGCACAGGCAGCAGCAGTGCAAGCCTCACTCACACACAGAGCATGTACAGCACAGAGAGCAGCAGTGCAAGCCTCACTCACACTCAGAGCAGGTACCAGCAGCAGTGCAACCTTCACTCACACACAGAGCAGGTTCAGCACAGGCAGCAGCAGTGCAAGCCTCGCTCACAGACAGAACAAGTACAGCACAGGTAGCAGCAGTCCAAGCTTCACTCACACACAGAGCAGGCACAGCACAGACAGCAGCAGTGCGAGCCTCACTCACACACAGAGCAGGTACAGCACAGGTAGGAGCAGTGCAACCGTCACTCCACACGGAAGAGGTACTGCTCAGGTACCAACAGCAGTGCAAGCTTAACTCACATACAGAAGAGGTACTTCTCAGGTACCAGCAGCAGTGCAAGCTTTACTCCCACACAGAACAGGTACAGCACAGGAGGCAGCGGTGCAAGCTTCACTCTCACACAGAAGAGGTCCTGGTCAGGTACCAGCAGTGCAAGCTCCACTCACACACAGAGCAGGTACAGCACAGGTTGCAGCAGTGCAAGCTTCACTCTCACACAGAAGAGGTCCTGGTCAGGTACCAGCAGCAGTGCAAGCTTCACTCTCACACAGAAGAGGTACTGGTCAGGTACCAGCAGCAGTGCAAGCTTCACTCACACAGAAGAGGTACTGCTCAGGTACCAGCAGCAGTGCAAGCTTCACTCACACACAGAGCAGGTACAGCACAGGTAGCAGCAGTGCAAGCTTCACTCACACAGAAGAGGTACTACTCGGGTACCAGCAGCAGTGCAAGCCTCACTCTTGTGTAGAACAGGTACAGCACAGACAGGTGCAGTGTAAGCCTCGCTCACTCAGAGAGCAGGTACAGCACAGGCAGCAGCAGTGTAAGCCTAACGCACACACTGAGCAGGTACAGCACGGGTAGGAGCAGTGCAAGCGTTACTCACACACAGAAGAGGTACTGCTCAGGTAGCAGCAGTGCAGGCCTCACTCACACACAGAGCAGGTACAGCACAGGTAGGACCAGTGGAAGCCTCACTCACACACAGAAGAGGTACTGCTCAGGTACCAGCAGCAGTGCAAGCTTCACTTACACAGAAGAGGTACTACTCCGGTACCAGCAGCAGTGCAAGCTTCACTCACACAGAAGAGGTACTGCTCAGGTACCAGCAGCAGTGCAAGCTTCACTCACACACAGAAGAGGTACTACTCAGGTACCAGCAGCAGTGCAAGCCTCGCTCATGTGTAGAACAGGTACAGCACAGACAGGAGCAGTGTAAGCCTCGCTCACTCAGAGAGCAGGTACAGCACAGGAAGCAGCAGTGTAAGCCTCACGCACACACAGAGCAGGTACAGCACAGAGAGTAGCAGTGCAAGCCTCGCTCATACACAGAGCAGGCACAACACAGGCAGCAGCAGTGCAAGCTTCACTCTCACACAGAAGAGGTATTGCAGAAGCACGACTAGTGCAAGCCTCACTCACACACAGAAGAGGTACTGCAGAGGCACGACTAGTGCAAGCCTCTCTCACACACAGTGCAAGCACAGCACAGGCAGCAGCAGTGCAAGCTTCCATCACTCACACACAGGGCAAGTAGAGCACAGACAGGAGCAGTGCAAGCTTCACTCTCACACAGAGCAGGTACAGCACAGACAGGAACCGTGCAAGCATCACTCACACACAGAGCAGGTACAGCACAGACAGTAACCGTGCAAGCCTCACTCACACACATAACAGGTACAGCACAGACAGGAGCAGTGCAAGCTTCCATCACTCACACACAGGGCAGGTAAACCACAGACAGGAGCAATGCAAGCCTCACTCACACACAGAGCAGGTAAAGCACAGACAGGAGCAGTGCAAGCCTCACTCACACACAGAACAGGTACAGCACAGACAGGAGCAGGGCAAGCCTCGCTCACACACAGAGCAGGCACAGCATAGGCAGCAGCAGTGCAAGCTTCACTCTCACACAGAAGAGGTACATCACAGGCAGCAGCAGTGCAAGCCTCGCTTACATGTACACCAGAAACAGCACAGACAGGAGCAGTGCAAGCCTCACTCACTCACAGAGCAGGTACAGCACAGGCAGCAGCAGTGCAGGCCTCACTCACTCACAGAGCAGGTACAGCACAGGCAGCAGCAGTGCAGGCCTCGTTCACGTGTACACCAGGTACAGCACAGACAGGAGCAGTGCAAGCCTCACTCACTCACAGAGCAGGCACAGCACAGGCAGCAGCAGTGTAAGCCTCGCTCACTCACAGAGCAGGTACAGCACAGGCAGCAGCAGTGTAAGCTTTGCTCACTCACAGAGCAGGTACAGCACAGGCAGCAGCAGTGCAACCCTCACTCACTCACAGAGCAGGTACAGCACAGGCAGCAGCAGTGCAGGCCTCACTCACTCACAGAGCAGGTACAGCACAGGCAGCAGCAGTGCAGGCCTCGCTCACTCACAGAGCAGGTACAGCACAGGCAGCAGCAGTGCAAGCTTCACTCTCACACAGAAGAGGCAGAGGCACGGCTAGCTAGAGCAACCCTCGCTCACACACAGTGCAGTCGCAGACAGGCTCGGTGGCACTCTCCCTCAGAGACAGAAAAGGTGCAGCACGGGTACCTCGATAGTGAGCGTCTCTCGCGCAGATTGATTCTCGTAAGGGGAATAAATGGAGGTAAATCATCAGTCCTGGTGCTGTGCAGCTCCTCGTAGTCTTGCTCGGTGCGCTATGTATTGTAATAAGTCGACGTCATCAGCTTGTTCCTACCATTAGTCCTTGCCTCTGTTTATCTTCTGTTTGTGAGTTTACTCCAGAGCTGCCGACAGCCCAAGGCCACCGGCTGCCGCCTGCAGAGATGGAGCGTCTGACCCCTGGCCGTAGGGTCAGGGTCAAAGGTTAAGGCAGCAGCATTCGTTGTCAATGTACCGAAGACTTCATGATATTAAATTCGTCCTTTGAGGGTGAGCGCAGTGTGAGGGGTGACAGAGCTGACTGTGAGACTGCAATCTGGGGGTACGTGCATGTGAATCTGGGGGAACCTGCATCTACTACCATGCAAAAAACAGTGTACCCCCACTCTATCCATTTCAGGAATCCGGGGGTCCTTGCGTGTTCCCCGGCAGGAGATAGTGTAACCCCCTCCATCTGGTGCAGGAATCGGGATGTCTCTGTGGAAGCCTCATTATGCAGGAGTCCGAACTTTAAGATGGGGGTTCCTGCTGGTGCCACTGCAGGAGACAGCGTACCCCGATTTTACCTGCTGCAGGAATCGGGGAGTCCATTAGTCTAACTGTATGAAACAGTGCACCTCTCTAGTGTTAATGCAGGGGTTTGGGAGTCCGAGCAGGTCTGTCAACTCAGGGGACAGTGCACCTCTCTAGTGTTAATGCAGGGTTCTCAGAGCCCATGCAGGTATGTCAGTTCAGGGGACAGTGCACCTCGCTAGTGTTAATGCAGGGTTCTGAGAGCCCATGCAGGTCTGTCTGTGCAGGGGAAAGTGCACCTCGCTAGTGTTAATGCACTGTTCTGGGAGTCCATGCAGGTCTGTCAGTTCAGGGGACAGTGCACCTCTCTAGTGTTAATGCAGGGTTCTCAGAGCCCATGCAGGTCTGTCTGTGCAGGGGAAAGTGCACCTCTCTAGTGTTAATTCACGGTTCTGGGAGTCCATGCAGGTCTGTCAGTTCAGGGGACGGTGCACCTCTCTAGTGTTAATGCAGGGTTCTCAGGGCCCATGCAGGTCTGTCGGTGCAGGGGAAAGTGCACCTCTCTAGTGTTAATTCACGGTTCTGGGAGTCCATGCAGGTCTGTCAGTTCAGGGGACAGTGCACCTCTCTAGTGTTAATTCACGGTTCTGGGAGTACATGCAGGTCTGTCAGTTCAGGGGACAGTGCATCTCTCTAGTATTAATGCACGGTTCTAGGAGTCCATGCAGGTCTGTCAGTTCAGGAGACAGTGCACCTCTCTAGTGTTAATGCAGGGTTCCGTGAGTCCATGCAGATCTGTCAGTGCAGGGGACAGTGCACCTCTCTTGTATTAATGCAGGGTTCTGAGAGCCCGTGCAGGTGTGTCGGTGCAGGGGACAGTGCACCTCTCTTGCATTAATGCAGGGTTCAGAGAGCCCATGCAGGTCTGTCAGTACAGGGGAGAGTGCACCTCCCTTGTGTTAACGCACAGTTCTGGGAGTCCATGCAGGTCTGTCAGTGCAGGGAGCAGGCCACCTCTCTAGTGTTAATGCAGGTTTCTGGAAGTCCATGCAGATCTGTCAGTGCAGGGGACGGTGCTCCTCTCTTGTACTAATGCAGGGTTCTGGAAGTCCATACAGGTCTGTCAGCGCAGGGACAGTGCACCGCCTTGTATGAATGCACGGTTTTGGGAGTCCTTGCAGGTATGTCAGCGCAGGGGACAGTGCACCACCTTGTATTAATGCACGGTTCTGGGAGTCCTTGCAGGTATGTCAGCGCAAGGGACAGTGCACCTCTCTAGTGTTAATGCAGGGTTCTGGGAGTCTATGCAGATCTGTCAGCGCAGGGACAGTGCCCCACTCTTGTATTAATGCAGGTTCTGGGAGTCCATGCAGGTATGTCAGCGCAGGGGACAGTGCACCTTTCTTGTATTAATGCACGGTTCTGGGAGTCCATGCAGGACTGTCAGTGCAGGGGACGGTGCTCCTCTCTTGTATTAATGCAGGGTTCTGGAAGTCCATGCAGGTGTGTCAGCGCAGGGACAGTGCACCACCTTGTATTAATGCAGGGTTCTGGGACTCCATGCAGGTATGTCAGCGCAGGGGACAGTGCACCTCTCTAGTGTTAATGCAGGGTTCTGGGACTCCATGCAGGTGTGTCAGTGCAGGGGACGGTGCTCCTCTCTTGTATTAATGCAGGGTTTTGGGAGTCCTTGCAGGTATGTCAGCGCAGGGGACGGTGCTCCACTCTTGTATCAATGCAGGGTTCTGGGAGTCCATGCAGGTCTGTCAGTGCAGGGGACAGTGCACCTCTCTTGTATTAATGCAGGGTTATGGGAGTCCTTGCAGGTATGTCAGCGCAGGGGACAGTGCACCTCTCCTGTATTAATGCAGGGTTCTGGGACTCCATGCAGGTCTGTCAGTGCAGGGGACAGTGCACCTTTCTTGTATTAATGCAGGGTTCTGGGACTCCATACAGGTCTGTCAGTACAGGGGACAGTGCATCTTTCTTGTATTAATGCAGGGTTCTGGGACTCCATGCAGGTCTGTCAGTGCAGGGGACAGTGCACCTTTCTTGTATTAATGCAGGGTTCTGGAAGTCCATGCAGGTATGTCAGTGCAGGGGACAGTGCACCTTTCTTGTATTAATGCACGGTTCTGGGAGTGCCTGCCGGCTCTCTCTGCAAGGGGCCGTGCAGCTATCTTGCATTAATGCAGCTCTCTAAGGGGGCGGGGGAGCTTCAAGCGCTGTCACCCCAGGACTAACAGAAGATAAAATATAGTGTAATCTGTTTTCGACGACACCGTGACAAAGACATGAGCCGCTCTCTCTTCCGCGCCCCGCCCCCAGAAGGTGAACCTCGGGCCAGGGTCGTGAATTATCCAGAGAGACACGTTAAGTGTGCAGGGGGGGCGTCGGGAGATGGGGAATAATGCAGATTTACAGTAGGAAACAACAAGGCAAGCTGCACACAGCGCCTCACAGCCATCCGTAAGAGCTGGCTGTGAGTGGTGAGAGTTCTGTGAGAGATGGCAGTGAATGTTGATAGCTGGCAGCGAAGGCTCATAGTTCTGTGGGAGCTGCCAATGAAAGTTGAGAGTACTGTGAGAGCTTGCAGTGAGGGCTGCGCGTTCCGTGAAAGCTGGCAGTGAGGGCTGCGAGTTCTGTGAGAGCTTGCAGTGAGGGCTGAGAGTTCTGTGAGAGCTTGTAGTAAGGGCTGAGAGTTCTGTGAGAGCTTGCAGGGAGGGCTGAGAGTTATGTGAGAGCTGGCAGTGAGCGGTGAGAGTTCTGTGAGAGCTTGCAGTGAGGGCTGCGCGTTCCGTGAAAGCTGGCAGTGAGGGCTGAGAGTTGTGTGAGAGCTTGCAGTGAGGGCTGAGAGTTCTGTGAGAGCTTGCAGTAAGGGCTGAGAGTTCTGTGAGAGCTTGCAGGGAGGGCTGAGAGTTATGTGAGAGCTGGCAGTGAGCGGTGAGAGTTCTGTGAGAGCTTGCAGTGAGGGGTGAGAGTTCTTTGTGAGCTGTCAGTGAGTGGTGAGAGTTCTTTGTGAGCTTGCAGTGAGGGCTGAGAGTTCTGTGAGAGCTTGCAGTGAAGACTGCGAGTTCTGTGAGAGCTTGCAGTGAGGGCTGAGAGTTCTGTGAGAGTTGGCAGTGAGCGGTGAGAGTTCTGTGAGAGCTTGCAGTAATGGCTGAGAGTTCTGTGAGAGCTTGCAGTGAGGGCTGAGAGTTCTGTGAGAGTTGGCAGTGAGCGGTGAGAGTTCTGTGAGAGCTTGCAGTAAGGGCTGAGAGTTCTGTGAGAGTTTGCAGTGAGGGCTGAGAGTTATGTGAGAGCTGGCAGTGAGCGGTGAGACTTCTGTGAGAGCTTGCAGTGAAGACTGCGAGTTCTGTGAGAGCTTGCAGCGAGGGCTGAGAGTTCTGTGAGAGCTTGCAGTGAAGACTGCGAGTTCTGTGAGAGCTTGCAGTGAGGGCTGAGAGTTCTGTGAGAGCTTGCAGTGAAGACTGCAAGTTCTGTGAGAGCTTGCAGTGAGGGCTGAGAGTTCTGTGAGAGTTGGCAGTGAGCGGTGAGACTTCTGTGAGAGCTTGCAGTAAGGGCTGAGAGTTCTGTGAGAGTTTGCACTGAGGGCTGAGAGTTATGTGAGAGCTAGCAGTGTGCGGTGAGAGTTCTGTGAGAGCTTGCAGTGAGGGGTGAGAGTTCTTTGTGAGCTGTCAGTGAGGGGTGAGAGTTCTTTGTGAGCTTGCAGTGAGGGCTGATAGTTCTGTGAGAGCTGGCAGTGAGCGGTGAGACTTCTGTGAGAGCTTGCAGTAAGGGCTGAGAGTTCTGTGAGAGCTTGCAGTGAGGGCTGAGAGTTATGTGAGAGCTGTCAGGGAGCGGTGAGAGTTCTGTGAGCTTGCAGTGAGGGCTGCGAGTTCTGTGAGAGCTTGCAGTGAAGACTGCGAGTTCCGTGAAAGCTGGCGGTGAGGCCTGAGAGTTCTTTGTGAGCTTGCAGTGAGGGATTAGAGTTCTGTGAGAGCTGGCAGTGAGGGCTGAGAGTTCTGTGAGAGCTTGCAGTGAGGGCTGAGAGTTTTGTGAGAGCTTGCAGTGAAGACTGCGAGTTCCGTGAAAGCTGGCAGTGAGGGATTAGAGTTCTGTGAGAGCTTGCAGTGAAGACTGCGAGTTTTGTGAGAGCTTGCAGTGAGGGCCGAGAGTTCTGCAAGAATTTGCAGTGAGGGCTGAGAGTTCTGCGAGAGCTTGCAGTGAGGGCTGCGAGTTCTGTGAGAGCTTGCAGTGAGGGCTGACAGCTCTGTGAGAGCTTGCAGTGAGCGGTGAGAGTTCTGTGAGAGCTTGCAGTAAGGGCTGAGAGCTCTGTGAGAGCTTGCAGTGAAGACTGCGAGTTCTGTGAGAGCTTGCAGTGAGGGCTGAGAGTTCTGTGAGAGCTTGCAGTGAAGACTGCGAGTTCTGTGAGAGCTTGCAGTGAGGGCTGAGAATTCTGTGAGAGCTTGCAGTGAAGACTGCGAGTTCTGTGAGAGCTTGCAGTGAGGGCTGAGAGTTCTGTGAGAGCTTGCAGTGAGGGCTGAGAGTTCTGTGAGAGCTTGCAGTGAGGGCTGAGAGTTCTGTGAGAGCTTGCAGTGAAGACTGCGAGTTCTGTGAGAGCTTGCAGTGAGGGCTGAGAGTTCTGTGAGAGTTGGCAGTGAGCGGTGAGAGTTCTGTGAGAGCTTGCAGTAAGGGCTGAGAGTTCTGTGAGAGTTTGCAGTGAGGGCTGAGAGTTATGTGAGAGCTGGCAGTGAGCGGTGAGACTTCTGTGAGAGCTTGCAGTGAAGACTGCGAGTTCTGTGAGAGCTTGCAGCGAGGGCTGAGAGTTCTGTGAGAGCTTGCAGTGAAGACTGCGAGTTCTGTGAGAGCTTGCAGTGAGGGCTGAGAGTTCTGTGAGAGCTTGCAGTGAAGACTGCAAGTTCTGTGAGAGCTTGCAGTGAGGGCTGAGAGTTCTGTGAGAGTTGGCAGTGAGCGGTGAGACTTCTGTGAGAGCTTGCAGTAAGGGCTGAGAGTTCTGTGAGAGTTTGCACTGAGGGCTGAGAGTTATGTGAGAGCTAGCAGTGAGCGGTGAGAGTTCTGTGAGAGCTTGCAGTGAGGGGTGAGAGTTCTTTGTGAGCTGTCAGTGAGGGGTGAGAGTTCTTTGGAGGTTGCAGTGAGGGCTGATAGTTCTGTGAGAGCTGGCAGTGAGCGGTGAGACTTCTGTGAGAGCTTGCAGTAAGGGCTGAGAGTTCTGTGAGAGCTTGCAGTGAGGGCTGAGAGTTATGTGAGAGCTGTCAGGGAGCGGTGAGAGTTCTGTGAGCTTGCAGTGAGGGCTGCGAGTTCTGTGAGAGCTTGCAGTGAAGACTGCGAGTTCCGTGAAAGCTGGCAGTGAGGCCTGAGAGTTCTTTGTGAGCTTGCAGTGAGGGATTAGAGTTCTGTAAGAGCTGGCAGTGAGGGCTGAGAGTTCTGTGAGAGCTTGCAGTGAGGGCTGAGAGTTTTGTGAGAGCTTGCAGTGAAGACTACGAGTTCCGTGAAAGCTGGCAGTGAGGGATTAGAGTTCTGTGAGAGCTTGCAGTGAGCGGTGAGAGTTCTGTGAGAGCTTGCAGTAAGGGCTGAGAGCTCTGTGAGAGCTTGCAGGGAAGACTGCGAGTTCTGTGAGAGCTTGCAGTGAGGGCTGAGAGTTCTGTGAGAGCTTGCAGTGAAGACTGCGAGTTCTGTGAGAGCTTGCAGTGAGGGCTGAGAATTCTGTGAGAGCTTGCAGTGAAGACTGCGAGTTCTGTGAGAGCTTGCAGTGAGGGCTGAGAGTTCTGTGAGAGCTTGCAGTGAAGACTGCGAGTTCTGTGAGAGCTTGCAGTGAGGGCTGAGAGTTCTGTGAGAGCTTGCAGTGAAGACTGCGAGTTCTGTGAGAGCTTGCAGTGAGGGCTGAGAGTTCTGTGAGAGTTGGCAGTGAGCGGTGAGAGTTCTGTGAGAGCTTGCAGTAAGGGCTGAGAGTTCTGTGAAAGTTTGCAGTGAGGGCTGAGAGTTATGTGAGAGCTGGCAGTGAACGGTGAGAGTTCTGTGAGAGCTTGCAGTGAGGGGTGAGAGTTCTTTGTGAGCTGTCAGTGAGGGGTGAGAGTTCTTTGTGAGCTTGCAGTGAGGGCTGAGAGTTCTGTGAGAGCTGGCAGTGAGCGGTGAGACTTCTGTGAGAGCTTGCAGTAAGGGCTGAGAGTTCTGTGAGAGCTTGCAGTGAGGGCTGAGAGTTATGTGAGAGCTGGCAGGGAGCGGTGAGAGTTCTGTGAGAGCTTGCAGTGAGGGCTGCGAGTTCTGTGAGAGCTTGCAGTGAAGACTGCGAGTTCCGTGAAAGCTGGCAGTGAGAGCTGAGAGTTCTGTGAGAGCTTGCATTGAAGGCTGAGAGTTCTGTGAGAGCTTGCAGTGAAGACTGCGAGTTCCGTGAAAGCTGGCAATGAGGGATTAGAGTTCTGTGAGAGCTTGCAGTGAAGACTGCGAGTTCTGTGAGAGCTTGCAGTGAGGGCCGAGAGTTCTGTGAGAGCTTGCAGTGAGGGCTGAGAGTTCTGTGAGAGCTTGCAGTGAGGGCTGAGAGTTCTGCGAGAGCTTGCAGTGTGGGCTGAGATTTCTGTAAGAGCTGGCAGTGTGGGCTGAGATTTCTGTGAGAGCTGGCAGTGTGAGCTGAGAGTTCGGTGACAGCTGGCAGTAATGGGTGAGCTCTCAGCAGAGCACTGGGAGAGCTGGCACTGAATGGTAAACATTTACAGTATAACTCTGAGAGAATTGATTCCAGTGTGTGAAGCTTCTAAGCGCATTAGTGAGAGCTGGCACCGATAGGCAAGAATTACTGGCATGACCGAGAGATGCCACTAAATGGCAAGAGATCATGGATCAACAGTGAGAGTTGGCACCGAAGGGTGACATGACACACCAGCACATGACACACCAGTAGGGCTCCCTGAGAGTTGGCATCTGAGGGAGAGAGGTCTGATCATCAGTAAGTGTTGGCATCAAAAGGAAACATGACGCACCAGCAAGGCTCCTCGGGAGCTGGCATCGAAGGGAGTGCGGTCTGGTCATCTGTGAGAGTTGGCACTGAAGGGTGTCATGGCACACCAGCAGGGCTCCTCGGGAGCTGGCATCGAAGGGAGTGCAGTCTGGTCATCTGTGAGAGTTGGCACCGAAGGGTGACATGACACACCAGCAGGGCTCCTCGGGAGCTGGCATCGAAGGGAGTGCTGTCTGGTCATCTGTGAGAGTTGGC